>NW_020174301.1:9353003-9446897 GCF_003031525.2 Neophocaena asiaeorientalis asiaeorientalis | reverse complement strand
CAGCTTTTAGTTTTATTGATCTTTGCTATTGTTTTCTTTGTTTCTATTTCATTTATTTCTGCTCTGATCTTTATGATTTCTTTCCTTCTACTAACTTTTTTTGTTTGTTAGTCTTTCTCTAGTTCCTTTAGGTGTTAAGGTTAGATATGGGTCTTGTTTTTGTATCCATTCAGCCAGTCTATGTCTTTTGGTTGCAGCATTTAATCCATTCACGTTTAAGGTAATTATCGATATGTATGTTCCTATTACCATTTTAATTGTTTTGGGTTTATTTTTGTAGGTCCTTTTCTTCTCGTGTTTCCCACTTAGAGAAGTTCCTTTAGCATTTGTTGTAGGGTGGTTTGGTGGTGCTGAATTCTCTTAGCTTCTACTTGTCTGTAAAGGTTTAGATTTCTCCATTGAATCTGAATGAGATCCTTGCCAGGTAGAGTGATCTTGGTTTTAGGTTCTTCCCTTTCATCACTTTAAATATGCTTGTAGAGTTTCTGCTGAGAAATCAGCTGTTAACCTTATGGGAGTTTCCTTGTATGTTATGTGTCATTTTTCCCTTGCTGCTTTCAATAATTTTTCTTTGTCTTTAATTTTTGCCAGTTTGATTACTATGTGTCTTGGCGTGTTTCTCCTTGGGTTTATTCTGCCTGGGACTCTGTGTGCTTCCTGGACTTGGGTGGCTATTTCCTTTCCCATGTTAAGGAAGTTTACAATTATAATCTCTTCATATATTTTCTCAGGTCCTTTCTCACTCTCTTCTTCTTCTGGGACCCCTATAATGCAAATGTTTTTGCATTTAATGTTGTCCCAGAAGTCTCTTAGGCTGTCTTCATTTCTTTTCATTCTTTTTTCTTTATTCTGTTCCGCAGCAGTGATTTCCGCCATTCTGTCTTCCAGGTCACTTATCCGTTCTTCTGCCCCAGTTATTCTGCTATTGATTCCTTCTAGTGTGTTTTTCATTTCAGTTATCGTATTGTTCATCTCTGCTTGTTTGTTAATTCTTCTAGGTCTTTGTTAAACACTTCTGGCATCTTCTCGATCTTTCCTCCATTCTTTTTCTGAGGTCCTCGATCATCTTTACTGTCATTATTCTGAATTCTTTTTCTGCAGCATTGCCTGTCTCCACTTCATTTAGTTGTTTTTCTGGGGTTTTATCTTTTTCCTTCATCTGGTACGTAGCCCTCTGCCTTTTCATCTTGTCTATCTTTCTGTGAATGTGGTTTTTGTTCCACAGGCTGCAGGGTTGTAGCTCTTCTTGGTGCTTCTGTCTGCCCTCTGCTGGATGAGGCTGTTGAAGAGGCTTATGCAAGTTTCCTTATGGGAGGGACTGGTGGTGGGTAGAGCTGGCTGTTGCTCTGGTGGGCAGAGCTCAGTAAAAGTTTAATCTGCTTGTCTGTTGATGGGTGGGGCTGGGTTCCCTCCCTGTTGGTTGTTTGGCCTGAAGCGACCCAGCACTGGAGCCTACCTGGGCTCTTTGGTGGCGCTAATGGCAGACTCTGGGAGGGCTCACACCAAGGAGTACTTTGCAGAACTTCTGCTGCCAGTGTCCTTGTCCTCACGGTGAGCCACAGCCACCCCCCGCCTCTGCACAGGACCCTCCAACACTAGCAGGTAGGTCTGGTTCAGTCTCCCCTGGGGTCACTGCTCCTTACCCCTGGGTCCAGATGCACACACTACTTTGTTCCCCTCCAGAGTGGAGTCTGTTTTTCCCAGTCCTGTCGAAGTCCTGCAATCAAACGCCTCTAGCCTTCAAAGTCTGATTCTCTGGGAATTCCTCCTCCCACTGCCAGACCCCCAGGTTGGGAAGCCTGACGTGGGGCTCAGAACCTTCACTCCAGTGGGTGGACTTCTGTGGTCTAAGTGTTCTCCAGTCTGTGAGTCACCCACCCAGCAGTTACGGGACTTGATGTTACTGATTGTGCCCCTCCTACCGTCTCACTGTGGCTTCCCCTTTGTCTTTGGATGTGGGGCATCTTTTTTGGCGAGTTCCAGTGTCTTCCTGTCGATGATTGTTCAGCCGTTAGTTGTGATTCAGGTGTTCTCGCAAGAGGGAGTGAGCACGTGTCCATCTACTCCACCGTCTGAACCAATCTCTCTCATTCCCTAGGTTTTCTTTTTAATGGTTTTGTAGGCTGCTGTTTGCCCCAGCTGTTACCCAATGTCTGGGATGGCTAAGGTGGTCAGTAGTTGCTTCTGATTACTTTTGATAAACTCTCTGGGGGAATGGGCTACTCACAGTGGGCAAGTGCCACGTCAGGTTAAATACAGACAGGCTTGCAGATGGATTCTTCCTGGGAGCCACTAGACAGTCAGATAACAACAGTTCTCTGCGGATGGCGCTTTGACAGCTCCAGCCCCACAGCCCTCTCCAGTGGTTGCCAGGCTGGCTGTTTTCAGGGCTGCTTGGAGGTGGGTAGAGGAATAGGGCAAATTTAAATGCCTCAAAGCTCACTGTTCTTCCTATCTTTCTTGAAAAAATGCTCCCCGAATTGTTTCGAGCATCTGGTTAATGTGTAGAGTTTTGAAGAAGCTGATTTTGATCATTTTTGCCTGTGTTCTTGTTCCCTTTAATGGTGGTGAGGATTTTCAGAGGTCCTTACTTGGCAGTTTTTGCTGACGTCTCTCTTCCCTGTGTTTAAAGGCATCATGTTTGCTATGCACGTTGCTGGCTTTTATCTGTTTGCCTGGTATTCTCAAATGAATCTTGAGTTTTGTTACTTTGTTTAGAGTACTTTCCTCAGTGGTATAACTTATGTGTAAAGTTTGGTTTTCAGTCCTTTTACCCATATTATTACCTCATTTGTCTAAGATGCAGGGTGACTTCCTCATTTTCACATCAGGCAAGGCACCATGTTACCTTCCTTTTCCCTACAAAATGCAAATGTCATTTCCTCATAAGGAATAATTCTAAAGTTCATTTACTGTTTGATAAAGGCAGTCGAAGATGACTTTGTGGAGATGCGCAAGAACGATCCTCAGAGCATCACTGCCGATGATCTCCACCAGTTGCTCATTGTAGCTCGGTGAGTGTACATGTTCACGATTGCCTTTTCATTGAGCTGTAGATAAATCTGCTTACTTAGGGTAACTGAGGCAGACTTAGAAAAATGGAAATGAACTTCTTCCTTCTAAAAATCCCTTGTGGAATGACTCATTGAGAGGGAATCAGTGGCCAGGGATCACCTCAGGGGACCAGGCATGCTCCCTGTTCTCCACACTTCAAAGAGGGAATCACCCTCCAAATATGAGAAAGTGTTCCTTTGTAGAAGTCTAACTTGGTTGTTGAGTTCTGTAGTTACCAGATGGTCTTGTCTCCCACAACAGTATTTAAAAAAACTTACAAACCAGTAGATCTTAAAAAAAAAATAGTCATTATTCTAGGTCTAGACTTAAATTTGTTTCTGTATTTCAAACCAGGTTTCTGTCTCTCAGTGCTGGTCAGACAACACTGTCAAGAGAACGATGGCTAAGAGCAAAGCAGCTAGAGTCTTTAAGAAGAACCAGGCTTCAACAGCAGAAATGTGTGAATGGAAATGAACTTTGAAGGTACTGACATCTATGAAAGAGTAATGGGCGAATCGTAGCCACATTATTAAAATTCAAATATCATTTATACCACACTGTTTTGTAGATAATTTGTATCAAAAGAAAAAACCAATGTCTTTTCCTGAAATCACACCTGGTAACATCTAAAGTTTATATAATATTCAGTAAAGGCTTTTTCCTTGCTGATTTTACGGAGCTTTTGAAGTTTGTTTTATAATTATATAAATTAGTAATGTACAAAATTGTATTTGATATTAAAAGTTTAATATTGATAATGTTGCTGATTATACCTAATTTCCTTAGTTTCCTTAGCTTCAGCTAAGTCATAGGCCAGACTCTGTTGAAATGCTAACATCAACATCATTTGAAGAAAATTGTTGCAATTCCAAAGTCAGAGGAATTGTTCACTTCAGATTTTTATGTCTTTCCAATGAACAGTGGGTGTGAATGTGTACAGTGGTCCAAGTTTGGGGAATGGAGCATACTTGCCATAATTCACATGATCATGTGAAATTCTATAATATTATCTCGCAGACATCTGACCACAGCTTTTTTCCATTTAACAGTTAACAACATGCAAAACAAGTCTTTAAATGGCAGTGGTTCCCAGACGTTTTGGGTTTCATGGACCAGTAATACTTCTAAAAATTGTGGGGATTGACAGAATTGCCAATTTATTTTGCCAAGTAATCTGAAAGAAGTCACTGTATTATCACCCTTTTTTTTCTTCATAAAAGGACAATCTCAGAACAAGAGATAGTCCTTTAAATGGAATAAATGTAGCTTTTTGAAAAAACACTACATTGTCCTTATTTTTCTCATTTCACTCCAGTGCATTTGGGAACCACTGTTTTATGGACTCGCTTAAGGGAATGCTGTCTGCCCTGTGAAGTTGTTTTGCCCAAATAGGAAGAGGACAAAATTTATTTAACTTTTTAAAAAATGCCTTCTTTAGAAAAAAATGGTTTTTAATTCTTTTCCTTAATAAATGTCATTTAGTTGCTGTGATTACATTGGATTTTGCACTTTTTATATAAATTTATCAATTAGTTCCAGATGTATTAAATGAACTAATATTATCTCCTAGTCCAGGAATGCCCTGATAAAACTGTATTGTAGGTAGGTTTTCCCCAGACAAATTAGTTTTAATACAAATTTTCAAAGGAATAAAAATATTATCCATAGCTAGAAAGCGAATTGATACAGTATAGTAGTATAAGTGGCATCAAGAATCTTTGAAAAGGTTAGAACACTACTTTTAAGCTATCACTGGTTATATATAAAGATTAGTTTCTCTTAGTAACTTACTTAGTCGGAAACATTAGAAATCAGTTAAATGATTAAATTCTGCACCCCCTGGCCCCCAAGGCCTAAAGTGACATTGCTAACCAAGAAAACAGGGTCAGCCTTGAAAATGGAGGAGTTTATTATGCCTCATGAACTGAAGTGAAAATTACTAGTTGTTTAACTTTTCCTAAACTCAAATCTATTTTTATAAACTAATGTAAATAATCTGTTTATATTTAGAATTCTAACTGGTTTTCATTTTTATAACTGGTAGACTAGACCTTCCTTAAACTTTTAGAAATAAAGGCTCAACTGGATTTGTGGGAATAAAATTCAACAGAGTAGATGAGTTACTGTGTGTTTATTGTGCCAGTGTGAATTGTAATTTACCAAAGAGAAGTACATAATTTGCTTGGTCTTACAGAGAAGTTCCCCTGAAAGGAAAACCCTTTCAAATAAATAAAACTTCCTAAATTACTAGTACTTTGGGCTGTTTTTCATGAATTATGAGACTCACCCCATGTGATCTTCTGTGTGGAAAACCATTACCAGACGTAAACTTCAGTATGAGAGGTGGTGCAGCACGGCGTCCTCCCTCTGAAGTCCCATTCAGGTAAGAGATTAGTACTCTGGGCTTCAGAAATCCTTTTCTCCTTGGACAGTGAAGTTTGTTGTTCTAATGCAATGTTAATCCTATTTGAAGCACCGGGAAACTGAACAGACATCTATATATTATCACCTTGATTGAGATTAAATTTTAGTTTTAAAATTAATTTTAATTAACTTAATTTTAATTCCTTTAGTTTTCAAAAATCTCTTTGGAACTAATTTCTTTGGAGCTTAAAAACACATACTTTTATTACCTGACCTTGACTTTATTTTCTCTCATGTTGTAGGACATCTAATAGTTTCAAGAAAAGGTGGTAAGAGAAAAAAGCATTCAGTTTCGATGTTTGGTTTTTAAAATTTGATGGTTTGTGATCCATTTCATCATTTTTAAAGTCATGAAAACACTTCAAAAGAGTAAAGTATTAGGAAAGGCTGGGACCAAGCGTTCAGTTATGGCAAACTTAACCTTGCTTCCAAATTCTTTAGTCTGACATAAAATATCAAACCTTTATCTTCAAAATATTATTCAAGGAATTCTCATAGACATTGTCACTTTAAATTATGATGATATTTTATTTTAAATAGTCACGACATCTGACACTTCAAAAAAGATACCACTGATAAATAACAAAAGTGGAAATATCAAAGTTACAACAGACATAATGTTTAGCTGAGAATCATTTCAACAGAGTAAGGCTCTAAAGATATCAGACAAACCAGTACTTGTTTGGAATAAGGTGTGCAACTTTCTTACTGTATAGGCTTACAGACAAGGCCCCGGTTCCATGTGGTCAAGGTTACAGTCATAAAACCTAAAGTTTTAGCACAGTTGTGCTTCAGATTAAACTTTCAGTAGTTGTGCTCGACTACACAGGATGTTATGGACTGCCCCCTGCAAAAAATTACAACTTGAAAGACTTCTTTCAAACATTACCAGTATCCAATATGTATACGTTCTTAACATTTCTGAAAAGAGAGCAAAATTAATAGGTGCTGGTGTTCACATCTGACAGCTCAGGTTTTATGACTGACAAGTCTTAATGCTCCTAGACTTTGGGGTGTACAAGGTAGCAGTATTTTAAATTTAAGTAGAATGTGGGGAAAATTAGCATCAAATGGGCATTCATTTCTTGACTGTAGCGCCATTAGCCCTCAATTAACTCTTTATAGGGAATGGTTAGGCCATTAAAAACTTAAACCAACAGTTTTTATATTAAAACGCTTCGCCATACTAGTAACACTTTGAAGTCACTAAAAACTAAGTATTTACCTTGTAGAGGAAACACACAGAAATGAACTGACAAACAGAAAAACAAGTTATGAAAAATGCTAATCACCTAAATGGATCCATGTCCACCCTCTGTGTCTACTTCATACATTCTCCCCACCCACCCAACTCCAAAAAATGTTCAGGTTATTACATCCCAAAGTAATCTATTCCTGAATTACTTTTAAAGAGACAAACTGCTCTGTAGTGTATAAGCTACTTAGGTCTACATTCTAGGATGACGCACTTCCACTGTCCTAGCTCTCAAATTTGGAAGTCTGCTCAGGTTCAGTCTCCTTTTAAAACCTTTCCAAAATAAACAATTAGAATTTGTGATCCCTAGATTCAAAGACAGTACAGGTTATATGACACCTTTTTTTGGATTAAATAAAAGCCAACAGGATTCTGTGTGGCTAAAAACTAAATCTGAATTATTCGTGTCTGGCATTGAGTAAACATATTTTTAAGTTCATTCTGCTGGACTTCATTAACTCCTTCAGGTTCTGCAGGGCTCTTCTGAACCTTTGCCACTGCAAAGCTTATCCCCTGGGTTAATCCAGCTTGGGTAATAGTAGCAACCTGGACCATGGAACTTCGAATCTTTGCAAAGGGAGAGACTGCTCTGCTGCTACAGCTCTCTGAAGGAGAAGGAGTTACGTGAAGCCCTCTCTCGAGTTCAAGTGTGCCAGATTCAGAGCCGGGGGTCTTTTGAGATACAACTGAATGCACTGGTTCAACTGACAAAAGCTGTGGGCCTGCTGCAGAAAAAGACACATCTAACTGAGATGGTCGAGAAGGTATCTGTTCCGCTGATTCAAATTGAGTGTCTTCGTTAGAAACTTGATTGGTCACGTGATTTCCTTCCCCACTAGCCTGCTGAGAAACAGACCTGGTTTCTGACAGCTGGCTCATTTTGTTTTGTGCATCGTGAACAAATCTGTGGCAATAAATATCCACGGGCTTGGCAAAGCCAGTCAATGTGTGTATGTTGTCAGCAGAAGGACTTTTCTTCTGAGAAGACTCACAGCCTTTTCCAGGCCCACTTTCATGAGCAAGGGTAACCTCTGAAGGAACATGAACGCTAATATCAGTGCTGCTCATAGACTGGGATCGACTGCCTAATTGAGGTACTGAAGCAATAATACCACAACTAGGAAGAACATAGTCTACCGGCCCTACATTCTCTAAAGAGTTAGCTAGCTGCCTGTCTTCATCAGACTTGGAATTTGTAAGGAATTCATCAGAGTGGTATGAGTCATTATCTGAAGACATTTCCCCATCTGACTCTGCCTGGGCTTTACTATCCACCACACTAGTGTTTTCCATGGTTTCAAGACTACTATCTGATTTCCAAAGATTTACTTTTAAGTTTGGTTTCAGAAAGTTAACTTTCATTTCAGGTTTTGTAAAGTTTCCTAGCTTTCGTAGATTGCCAATATTTACATTGGATTTGGTCTGTTTCACTTTTTGATTTAGAGATGAAAATTTGCTCATTAAAAATTTTTTTCCCTGGGCCAAAGAGCCTTGATTTTGAGATCTGATGCCAATGATGTCTTCATGAGGTTTGCTGCTCTTCCTACAAATTAGAAAAGAAAAAAGTTAATTTCCCATGGAGGCCAATTATTAATGTAAGGGAAAACTCTTATTTCAAATGGCCCCAATTTCTTAAAAACAGTACACTGCTAAATGATAAACCCAGATAACCCCTTGGACTTGATGTAAGAACATTAATATCCAATACAAATATGTGAGCTATAGACAATTTTACATACAAAATATCATCATTTCAACATATAATCAGTATTAAGAGATGATTAATCAGGTATCTTAATCTTTCTTAAACTAAGTCTTTGGAACAGCCAATACACAGTATTTTATATTTTACAACAGGGCAGCAGAAGCCTTTGTAAGTGACATTGACGAGTCACCCCCAGGCACCGAATGGAATGGGTGGCCCGGCTGTGTGACTTTAACCCCAAGTTCAGCCATCAGGCCACAGACATCTCCCACATGTGCTGTCATCTTTCTCAAGCAGGCCACCTGGTGCACCGAAGAACCACCCTGTGGAAACACTACATCTGCAATATTTTAATCCTACTTAATGAAGCGCTTCACAGTAATTAGATGAATTACGTTGAGTTCTTGGGCATTCGGGGAGGAGAGGGAGGTAATGGAGGAGGGGAGGGAAGCCTCCTAACGGTAGCCTCAACCTCTGCTTTTGCATTATTCTGACAATAAATGTTTCCAGAAAAACCCCACACCCAAAATTTAGACTAGTCCCATTTCAAAGGCTCCACAGCCATATGTGGTGACTGACTACAATTGGGGGCAGCACAGATCCACCACATCAGCAATCTAAACCACCAGCAAAGGCAACACTAACTATAGACAGGTGTCTACAGCATCTTAACTAAGGTGTCTGCACATCCCAATTCTGCTGAATTCAGGTAGAGCGGGGAGGGGAAAGAACGCCATTTCCTTATGTTTCCTGTGGGCTACCTGGATTTATTTTAGAAGACTTGGGACGTTTAACATAACTGCACTTAGTGTTTTCTTCGCTGGCATCCCTCATGGCTGCTATAAATAAGAAAAAAGTCAGTGCTATTTACCACACGTCTTAGTACACTGGTTCCACACTTGGTCATGCAAGATCACTGGTCATGAGAATATTTCATTAAAATTATGATGTCAAAGAGCTACTTTATAGTGGCTCTTTATAGATTCTATAAAATTTAAATAATCTCAATTAAAAAAAGGAACCACTGAAATAATTATTTCTAACAGAAGACAATTTTCCTCTAGATGACCAAATGACTCTCTTTTCTAGTGGAATGTGGACTTTCAAACCTGCTCATTAGATGGAAAACCCACAGATTTTAAATGTAAAATAATCTGTTTACAGGCATTCTTTTCCAAAATTCAAAAACCTAGTGTTTAAAACATACTGGCTGGTTATTTTCTCAAAAAGTTATTTAAATTTGAACGTTCCCTCTCTTAAGAGTATATTTAAGCGTTTCAAAATGTATCACTTGTGGCCATAATTTATTTTATTTATTATTATTACTATTTTGGCCACGCCGAGCGGCATCCAGGATCTTAGTTCCCTGACCAGGGATCAAACCAGTGGCCCCTTGCAGTGGAGGCACGGAGTCTTTCTTAACCACTGGATCGCCAGGGAAGTCCCATGGCCATAATTTAAACAAAATTATTACTTTCTGATCCACGAAGATATGATACTTCTCCCTCTAAATACTGACACGGTATCATAATGTGATTTCTCTCCCTTTTGCAAATACTTTAAAAGAAGTAAAACTTTAATTTTCTCTGAAGAATAAAGACATTCCTATCCAAAGTAGTATACTTACCTCTCAAGCTTTTTCTCTATTATAGGCACATCTAATCCCATGGCTTGCTTGGTGATCTGCAACATCTCTGCAATGCACTGAAGGGTATCTGAAACCCAAATATAGTTGCTTTCCAGTTTCTCCAAAAACATATATAAAAATTAGCAGTTCTCAGAACTCCAAATGAAATTTGTAGTCTTGTAATTAGATACAAGTTTATTTGTTATAATTTACAGAAAAATGCTACTTGTTCATCACTCCCCTCACTAATTCAAAATGTTCTAAAATTTCAACAGAAGACTAAAGAACAAAAGAACCAAATCAATTGGAATTAAAAGTTTATTCTGAAACCCTCATCTGTCCAAACACTGCTAGATGCTGAGACAACAGCCGTGAACAAGACAGGTGTTGTTTCTGACTGCTATCCATGAGAGGCGTATGTGGTAGGAAAAGCCATGACACCATAAGGCCAAACACACTGAGAATTCCCATAATAGATTCCCTTGCCCCAGACTACATCATCAGTTCAAATAATGTCCCTGTGTTGCTGGGAACAAAGCTGCTATTTCAGGATCTCAAATCACAAAGCTATTTTCCTGGATCATTCAGTTGGTACTGGGTATGTACAGTCCCCCAAGTCCCCGTGGGCTTATAAAAGCAGAGAATACTTTCATCTCTCTGCGTTACCTTTTCCATCCTCTTCGGGATTGCGCATTACAGCTCTCAAGGTGTGGAAATAGCCGCTTGCTTCTTTGTATCTGTAGTGCAGTCGCATGCAGGAGAACTTTGCCTTACCAAAAAGAGTGGGTTCAGGACCTGAAGACCCAAATGAATACATGTAAATCTTTTACGTAACATTCACTTTCTTCTGTATCTTCAAAAGACTGACATTCATCAATTATTTAGCATTTTTCTTCATCATCTAAATGAGAGTGCATGCTTATGATTTGGTTTCATGAGATTATAAATAAAAATTCTTCAGTCTCAAATATTTAAACTGTCTCGATCCCAGGGTTAATCTTCACAAGGCAAGTAATGAAAGAAATATAGTTATTATTAGACTATATCCATCACTAATCTCTCAAAATCAGAAGGGAATCCTAAGAAATGTACTACTTAGACTATCCCCTTCTGATTCTAATAAGGTGTTATACCACGTGCTTAAATAATGACCCATTCTTAGAAGAAACAATATTTGCTTTCTATGACTTGGTTAGTATGTTAAAATTTACCTATTTCAATTTTTTCCAGATCTTCTAGACTTAGTCGTTGATACTGGTTTACTTTGTCAACTTCATCATCATAACTAGACAAAGGGAAAGAGAGTAAGAGGAGGATTAAAATCAAAAGCGTATTTGGCTTGTCAGCTGAGGTATAACAGCAACTACTATGCAGTTAAAAATCTTCCACAGCACAATACATTCTGGGGTAAATTAGTTTCTATTTTGACACTAATATATATATATATATACACACACACACATAAATATATAGTTCAACAGCTAAAGGAAAATCAGTTTATACATCTTACACTAAAAGAAATCAAACCAACAAACCTAAAACTTAACCTAAAAGGAGAGAAAAACACATACATATACTGAAGCTATGTATTCCTGATACAGCAGATAAATCTGATATCCAAAATCAAGAATGAGAAATCCATATGATCAGTGCCAATAGGCACCTGGGCCAATGACTGAAAAATGACAGTTCACACAAGGCCAAAAAGAAAGTAAATATATATGTATTTGAAAAAAATAAACCTCAATTCTGGTAAAGCTATGAGGA
Organism: Neophocaena asiaeorientalis asiaeorientalis; assembly: GCF_003031525.2. NCBI lineage: Eukaryota > Metazoa > Chordata > Mammalia > Artiodactyla > Phocoenidae > Neophocaena > Neophocaena asiaeorientalis. The sequence goes on along the minus strand of NW_020174301.1, from coordinate 9,435,065 downwards.
AGTACTCGTATTTCTGCTAGTGGCATTGTTAACTGGTAGTCTTTCCGGAGACCAATCTTGCAATAAGGCACAGAAGTCATATATTCATCATACCCTTATAATCAGAGAAGTGCACGTGTACACACACAATTATCTGCGCACAGACAGCTGTGTCACTCGTGATAGCAAAAAAGATGGGAGTATTTTAATGCCTAACGATGGGGAAACATTTAACTAAGGTATGGTAATAAAAAACAATGCTATATGGTCATTCACAATAAAAATACGTGGAATACATCAAAACTTGAGCTCTATAGGAAATACTACTAAAAGAACACTTATATAAACACACTGATTATAAAGCACTTTCAAACCGAAGTCAGAGTGATGTAACAATTATGTAAGGTAAACGGGTTCAGTGAAATTTCTTAAAATACATAAAACTAGATTCTTAACTTTTTTGTGTTACAAATTCTAAAAAGGAAATTTACTCGCATTAAAAAATAAAAAGTAAAAGCTTTAAATCAATAAGCAACTTACTAGGCCACGTAGTAGGCAGAGTTAGAAAGCAGTAACAGCACATCCACATCTCTGTGAGTAGCATCAATGAGGCTAAACAAACATGACACAGGGAATTAAATATTTTTGTTTTCATTTACCTTTTTTTCTACAGCAGATCCACTTATGATAAAAGATTGGAGGGGCTGGGGTGGGGAAAAGAAATCAATCAAGTCCTACTTCTTCAGTTAAATATATACAATCTATCCATCTGGAAATTAAAAAAAACCGAAAAACCAAGAACCCAGTTTAGGAAGGTGGTGGGGTAGGTGAAGGAAAGGACTGGAGCTGAGAAGAGGTCCCTTCTCAGAGAGATGGCCAAGGAGGAGAGAGTGCTCAGGGGAAATGGGATAATGGGGGCGGGGGACTGGATGATGGTAGAGGGGGTAAGGGTTGGTAAGAAAGGAAAATGTGAGGCTGAGAAAAGAGAAATTGTCTAGATCATCTCACATGACCTTCAAAATGACACTGCACATTTAGGGTATTTTTACACTCATGTAGAATGCATCCTTTGAAAGAACTTTACGTAAATGTAGTGTTTATGTGCAAAAATGGAACCCAGCCCAAACTACTTTGCATTTTTCTTACTACAGATTTACTCAGCTTTTAAGGAATGAGTAAACATTTCTTTATTCTAAGTCCATTTTGCCACATTTTATTTCCACTCTAAAGTCAAGTATCAGAATAAGGGATTAACCATTAAACCAAATACTAATTTTTTAAAAAAGGTCAACACAGAAAATCTATACATAGTCAACAGATAACACGGGCAGAATCCGAACTCAAACTTTCATCTATTAAAACAGCATTTCCAATCAAAAGGTGAAATTAATCCACGCCTCTTATACTGTTCCTCAAAATTCCACTGTTGGAGTGGATATTTCTACCTTAGAATTTCATAGCTATTTGCAAAGACTTACCAAATGCTACTGAAAAACAAATGGAAAACAGGAGGGAGAAAAAATCACTTGTAGATGGAGTTTAAGTCACGTACATAATCTGCGTAAGAATGAGGTCACTCTTTAACAGGTACTGCAGAGATCTTTACCAAGATCTTCCAGTGCAGGGTTTTACCTCGGCAGCACGTTGCTGCAGCGTTAACAATAACAGCCTTAATCTAAAATAACAAACTGACCTCAATTTTCACCAAAAATATGCCCCCAAAATACAACTAATTAGGTCAGAAGCCAGAACCCAATGAATACACAGACTGATCCAAAATATGAGCAATAACCAACCAACGGTAAAGAAAAAACTACAAATTCTGTGATTTTGGCAGAGGCTCACTTGAGAACAGACTAATGACGTAAAACGTAATTTAGTCATGCGCGTTGGTACTTACGTGCACTCTTAAAATTGTCGCTTGAGCCAAGCCATAAAAATTACGTCACGACACGTACTGTAATATGAAATAAATTCTAACCCTACTGATTAGTGTTACTTTATCTTAGTTTCTATGTTGACACTAATATGTACATCGGTCAAACATGATCTCGGTCAAAAGCATCCTGTCCGGACGAAAAGCACTTGGCACGTGACAGACAGTCGAGAAAAATGTCAGCCCTCCCCCCCCCCCCGCATTTTTATCGACGTATAAGCTGCAGTAAATACTTAATTTCCCTCCCCGCCACCCTCCGCCCCACTTAAACAGAAAAAAACCCAGAAAACAGAAAACGCACACTTTTTTTTTTAAAAACACGGACAAGAAAAACAAGAAACCCCGTTTCAGGGCTCCCCGCCCCCGCGCCTGCAGCTGGGAAGCAGCGCTGCACTACTCGCTTTTCTCTTCCCACCAGTCAGGCATCCCCTCCTTCCACACGAAGAACACGAACACCGCCAGCACCACATGCAGCCCCACCACCGCGACAATGGTCGCGTAAAAGCCACTGTCATCAGGCGACATTAACAGGAGGCTTTGGAACAGAAGTAATTTACAGGAAAAATACAACCCCACGGGAACTTTAACCATAAGTCCTGCAAAAAGGAGAAAAATTTTGAAAGTCATCGCCAGGCTGCCGCCTTCGGGCTTGGGCTCGGCGGCGTTGCCGGCGGCACTGCCCGTGGCGTTCGCCTGCCGCTGGGCGGTCGGAGGAGGCCGGTGGGAGCGCGGCATCCCGTCAGTCCGTCCGTCTGTCCGTCCGTCCACGAGTCGAAGCTCAGTCAGAGCCGCTGGCAGCAGAGGTACCACTTGCAGCGACTGCGCTGACTGCGGCAACTGCAGCGCGGCCGCGCCGGGTCACGCCCAGAACCTCAGCCCGCTTCCGCCGCCCGCCTCCTTCGCGGCGCACGCGTAGTGCGCAGGCGTGGCCAGTCCGGCACCGCCCTCGCCGCGAGCAGGGCGGCTTCCCGGGCCGGCGGAGAGGGGCACCGAGGTGGCCGCGGGCTCTGGTCCCCCAGCCCGGCTCCCGTGAGAGCGCACGCACGCCTTTGCGAAGGGCCATCTCTGCTGGCCGGAGGGCTGCTAGCGGGCGGGCTGCAGCGCACCGCACTGTGGTCATGTGCTCTGGGTGTAAGAAAAAGTGAGTCCGAGTGGGACAAAATAAAGAGTTGGCTTTGTGCTGATGCTGAAGAGCACCTGGACGGTACCGCCGATTTCCCGTCACATTAAAGATTCCTCCCCCGGCCGCAGCGCGCCAGCCGGCGCTTATCAGCTGTCATTCAAGTCAGCTTTCCTTGCAGCCGCTGCGGCTGCTTGGAAGGGAAAGGACACAGAACGGGCCGAGAGGTCTGATCTGTATGCGCCAGGGGTTGTCCGCGGGGAACAAACTGAGCTGTGCTCAATGTTTAACAGAAAAAGGCTCGGGGCCGGGGGTGGGCACCGGGTAAACACGAAGGAGGGCAGAAACCAAGCAAACGGCACAAAGCTGTGCTGGACAGTTCCTGCTGGGGTGCTGGGAGGTAAAGAAAAAGGGAACGGCAGCCATTCTTGCTGAGCTGCGCAGGACGGAGCATTTGTAACTTTTTCTGCCAGGTATTTAAACAGGGCGGTGATTGCAGTGAAGTGAGTGAGGCACTGGTCCCTGGTGCAAAATTTAAGGGGATGCCAAAAAACCTCAGCCATCAAGGTAAGTTTTTAGTGCAATATTTTTAAAAAAATCAAAATTAATGCAAACATATCATGATATAACATCAACATTTCCAATAAAGATAGGATCTGACCCTGCAACCTGTACAACCCTGTCTCACTTGCCTCACCCTAATCCTAGCCCTGGTTCCTGTAAAACTTTATTTACAAAAACATGTAGCCCAATTCAACAAGAAGACACACAACCCAATTTTTTAAATGAGCAAAGGATTTGAATAGACATTTTTCTAAGGAAGACAAACAAATGCCCACCAAGCACAAGAAAAAAAAAATGCTCAACATCACGTGTCACTAGGGAAACACAAATCAAAACCACGATGTGATACTCCTTTACACCCCTAGGATGACTACAGTAAAACACCATGGAAAACAAGTGTCGGTGAGGACATGGAAAGACCGGAACCCTCCTACATCACTAGTAGGAATGTAAAATGGTGCAGCCACTGTGGAAAATAGTTTGGTGGTTTCTCAGAAGTTACTCATTGAATTATATGTGGCCTGGCAATTTCCCCTCCTAGGTATACACCCAAAAGAAAAACAGGTGCGCAAACAAAAACGTGTATGTGAGTATTCACAGCATCACTATTTACAACAGAATAGCCAGAAGGTGGAAACATAAATGCCCAAAGGAAGAGTGAATAAACAAAATGCGGTCTATCCATACAACGAAATACTATTCAGCCATAAAAAGGAATGAAGTTCTGATACATGCCACAATGCCCATGAGCCATGAAAATATTATGCTAAGTGAATGAAGCCAGTCACAAAGGCTACATATTACATGATTACATTTATATAAAGTGTCCAGAATACACGAGTCCAGAGAGAAGTATCAATAGATTAGTGGCTGCTTAGGGAGTGAGGGTGGGGATAGAGTATGCGGATTCTCTTTGTGGTGATAAAAATGTTCTAAAACTGACCAAAGTGATGGTTGCACAACTCTGAATATTCTAAAAGCCACTGAACTGTACGCTTTAAATGGGCGAATTGTATGCTATATGAATAACATCTTGATAAAGGTGTTTTTAAAAACCACACACACAGCATGAGGCAGACAGGTGCTGACTGCTGAAGCCTCCAAGCTCAAGGGGCTGAACTCACCGCTGGCTGTCTGGGGACCTATGCCCCCAAAGCCATTCCCACAGCTACCTCTTGCTGTCCTCCACCAGGGGCTGCCTGTTCTGGGTCCACATCCCTGGCTCAGTAGACGGACTGTACAAAGGCTCTATAGCAAACTCAGAGAGCCAAAGAGCAGGTTTCCAAACATCTCCCTTCAAGAGAAAGGGAAAACTATCCACCATCTGGAAAATCTTTACGCCTTGCAAATGCAGATAAATACCAGTAGCAAATTTAAAGCAATCTTAGCAGTGTTAGAAAGGATGATAACCACAAAGTATCTCTAATAAGAAGGACAGTTCTTGGGACTTCCCTGGTGGTGCAGTGGTTAAGAATCCGCCTGCCAATGCAGGGCACATGGGTTTGAGCCCTGGTCCGGGAAGATCCCACATGCCCCAAAGCAACTAAGTCCGTGTGCCGCAACTGCTGAGCCTGCGCTCTAGAGCCCGTGAGGCACAACTACTGAAGCCCGCGTGCCTAGAGCCCGCGCTCTACAACAAGAGAAGCCACCCAATGAGAAGCCTGCACACCGCAATGAAGAGTAGCCCCCACTCGCTAGAACTAGAGAAAAGCCTGCACGCAGCAACGAAGACCCAACGCAGGCAAAAATAAAAATAATTAAAAAAAAAAACACTTGATCTAAGGAAAATGATATTGACAATCACAACACCTTCAAAAAAGTGAAGTGCAAAGTTGAAACTCAAGCAAAATGCAGATGTGATACCTGCAGTTATTTCTGAATGGGAATTAAAAGTACTACCTTTTGGGAGTTTTTGTTTGTTTCATGCTGCATTAAGTTTGACTGCTATTTTAAAAACAACAACTAACGTACATGAATAAAAATTTTTTACCAAATGGCTTATAAGAGCACAGAAATTTTCTGCTAAGTTGTGTGAGGAAAACCTCATCTTTTAAGAGTCCAAAAATTGCATCCATACATATAATACTAACTATCAAAGTGAAATAATCCATGGAATTAAAGTCATGGAAGGTCTCCCTATGAAGCTACAGTCAATGTTGCCTTTCGCTCATTTTAATATACGTATACTACCTTGCATCCTATTGTCCTTTCAAGCTTATTTTATGCCCCTTTTATTAAAAACATATGAAATGTAAAATAAAATCTAAATAAACCTTTTATTCTCAGAGCTTGGTCTAGAATTTTCTGAAGTGTTTCTGATTCGTAATATTGAAAATTATAATTTTAGATTTTAGCCTGAAAGCAAGCATTCAATCTGGTGGATAAATTTGGATCCTGCCATTCAGTTGATATTTTAAAGAACCACTTGAAACTGGATGCTTTTTGTTTAAAAAAGAACGTTAAGTATTAGTTGCCCTATTTATTTTATGAAAGACCAGGACCACTTTACAACCCAAAGTAAACCTGTGGGTACGCTCAGTTTTGTGCATTAATACAATAAACCTAGATTCTGGGGCATGGAGTGGGGTTGGGGGCAGGGGAGAACTCAAGAAACAAGCTTGAACTGTAGTTTCACCATTTGGGTTTTTAAAAAATCAAATATTGCTAGTGCCCCCTTAATTTTACGGCCAAGGTGAGTATCTTAGCTTGCCTTAGTACCAGCCGTGTATTTGAGAACTGCTATGAACTACGCATCCATGCCCACAGCTCTATGGACAATTGCTAGCAATAATTAGGACAACTTAACAACATCAGAAAGCACATTAGTTACCAGGACACCACTCCAACTCACCTGGGGTCACAGTCAATGAGGGCCCAGCCCCCATGGAACTTTTCGTTATCAGGCAGCAGTAACTTCATGTAACTTTGTAAGAGCTGACTAATTAGTTCCTGGTGGCTTCTCTGATTTTCCTTATGCAAAGCTTCATGCTCTTTCTCCTTGGTAAATATGGAATAAAGATCTTCTGTCACTGGAATGCCTTGCATCAAATCTAGAGTAGAAAGTGTTAATATCTATCATCTTCTTAGTTTACTAATGCATTTTTAAAAAGCAAAGAGAATACAAGACCTAAAATAATAAGACTCATTAAAAAACATAGGCATAAATCTTTAAAAAATTTTTTTTTGTGGTACGCGGGCCTCTCACTGCTGTGGCCTCTCCCGTTGCGGAGCACAGGCTCCGGACGCGCAGGCTCAGCGGCCATGCCTCACGGGCCCAGCCGCTCCGCGGCATGTGGGATCTTCCCGGACCGGGGCACGAATCCGTGTCCCCTGCATCGGCAGGCGGACTCTCAACCACTGCGCCACCAGGGAAGCCCAGGCATAAATCTTTGTGACCCTGGACTAGGCATGGCTTTTTTTAGATATGAAACTAAAATCACAAGCCACAAAAGAAAAAACATAGTCAAACTGGACACCATCAAAATTAAAAACTTTTGTGTCTCAAAGGACAATGTCATGAAAATTAAAAGGCAACCCACAGAATAGGAGCGAATATTTAAAAATCATCTGTCTGATCAGGGACCTGTATCCAAGAATATATAAAGAATTCCAACAACTCAATAATAAAAAGGCAAATAAGCCAATTTTAAAATGGGCAAAGGAACTGAACAGACAAGCTAACTTCGTCCTGGTACAGCACGCAGCTCAAGGCTTAACAAAACCATTGTAATCCCATTCCCTGTGCTTGTTCGGGACTGTAAGCCTGGAGGAGGCTTCTGGGAGAGATCTGCCAACCACTGACCCTTTCAGGGAGGCAGTAAGCCCAGACTGCTATGGCCCCTCTCTCTTAAACTTGAAAAGGTCCAGCTTCAGGGTTAGGATGAAGCTGATGCGACTGATCGTCAAAATGAGAGAGGAACAGAACGTGCCTCCTCAGTGACGTAACTGAGGCGCTAGATCAACCAAGAGGAAGAAAGGTATCTTCGTTTTCCTTGAATAAACTGCTAAAATCCAATTTTCCTGTCAGCATGCACCCTATGTGTGGCAAATGGACCAAACTGAATCACAGCAGACTTCTCAAGTTCCTAAATTGCCTATGCATAGGCCCTACTATTTCATTTATAATAAATAATCAGGTTAAAAAATAGGATTTATAAAATATTCTTAGAGACCATATGACAAGCTGTTACATTTGATGCGAATCCAGAATACTCTACATTTACTTTAATCCTAAAAGGTAATACTTTCATGAAAATTAAAGTTAAAATATGCCAAGGCATGAATTCCACTGGGCAATCTACCCTCCATTTCTTTTCTTAAATAGTGATAGGAATTGGTTAGGATAATCTCTAAATCTGATACCCTAATACCCTGTTAAATCATGCTTATAAGAAAGGATGCTGTATTTGTCCATAGCAAGAACACATGGTAAACACTATAAGAAGAAAGAAAATCATCTCGTTTTTCTCTCTCAGCCTTGAGTAATGGAAAAACAAATAGAATATGGAGTTTTTAGTCGATGAGGTTTTTAGGGCACCTTATTCCGTACTCCAGGAGCCTCAACCCTGCCTTCTGTTACATGAATAACAAATTGACAAATAAGTATGGAAATGAGCGGTTTCTTTTGCTGCTCCAGCCTAAAAAAACTGTCAAACTCTAATCTTGTAGGGACTTCCTTGCTGGTCCAGTGGTTAAGAATCCACCTTCCAGGGACTTCCCTGGTGGCACAGTGGATAAGACTACACATTTCCAATGCAGGGGGCCCAGGTTCGATCCCTGGTCAGGGAACTAGATCCCATGTGCATGCCACAACTAAGAGTTTGCATTCCACAACTAAGGAGCCTGCACGCTGCAACTAAGGAGCCAGCGAGCCGTAACTAAGGAGCCCACCTGCCACAACAAAGACCCAGTACAACCAAAACAAACAAATAAATATTAAAAAAAAAAAGAATCCGCCTCCCAATGCAGGGGATGTGGGTTCAATCACTGGTGGGGGAACTAAGATCCCACATGCCATGGGGCAACTAAGCCTGCACGCCGCAACTACTTAGCCCACACACCGCAACTAGAGAAGCCCGTGCACCACGACGAAAGATCCTGCATGCCGCAACAAAGGTCCCACATGCTGCAACTAAGACCCAATGCAGCCAAATAAATAAATAAAATATTTTTTAAAAATTCTCATCTCGTAAAAATTTGACTTATTGGGTAAGATGTTCAACACATAGACACAAATATATTATACAACATATGAACTATGTTAATGAAGTTGGTTACTGTAAAAGGTTAGTCACAGAAAGAATAACAAATTTGAGAGAGAGAAAGGCATTTATGTTCCTTACCTATAACGGCTTGCCTATAAGCATCCTTAAATCGATTCAGGTAATACCTATTTGCCGAGTTAACACCATCTTTCATAACTCCTGCTAACTTCCTTTCTCCTGTCCTTGTAAAGTCACCCTGTCAAGGAAAAAGTCACTTTAACAATTTATTCAAGCACAAAAATGTTCCTGAAGTCAATGTGGGCTTTTGATTCAAGACTGGAAATCTATAGGGTTTTATAATTTCCAAATGATGTAATTAAAATATCTACTAGTATTTGACTCGGATCCAAGCATGTCAAACAATTAAACATGCTATCGGTGGCATAAAGTCTCCACAGTTAGATTGTGCCTTAAGGTAAAGCCATTCTTGGCAATCTGTAGAATATCTAGAATTTACAGGTCAAAACTTATTATATAATAAATAAAACAAAAAGATTTTCAAACCTCCAACTGGTATGATATTCAAAACACACATTTCTGATGTGGGAAAATGTAGACAGTTCCCTAGAGCTTATTATAATGGAACTTAACCTGCATATGTGGTTGTGTGTATATATAGAGAGAGCAGAGGTTTCCATACCTTGCTGCACATTACAATCCCTGTAGAATGATCCAATGAAGATTTAATTGTTTTGTTTCTCTTGGTTTTCACAACAAAGGTGTCAGAGCAAGTCCCTAGAGAGGTAGTGACTTAAACTTAAGGCAAGGAAAGCATAGTCTTCCTCCCGCATCCCAACCCCACTATTTCTATCCAAGGCAATCTTGGAAACAAGCCTGGTCCTAAAATTGACAGCTTAGGAAGAACATGTTGCCAATTAGGTCATTCGCAGGAAGTTATTAATTTAGCAACATGAATCTATTATAAAAGAGAGAGACATGAATGCTGCATCCAAAGAATTTTAATATCAAAGGAAAAAAAGTGTTCCTCTTTTTTTTCCAGCTTTGTATAATTGACAAGTATCATTGTATAAGTTTAAGGTGTACAATGTGATGATGTGATATATGTGTGTGTATATATATAGTACTGTTAACTATAGTCACCATACTGTACGTTAGATCCCCAGAACTTATAACTGAAAGTTTGTACTCTTTGACCAATATCTCCCCATTTTCCCCATCCTCTGGTAAGCACCAATCTACTCAATGTTTCTATGAGTCTGACTTTTTAAAATTCCACGTATAAGTGAGATCATGCAGTATCTGTCTTTCTCTGTTTGCCTTATTTCACTTAACATAATGTCCTCAAGGTTCATCCATGTTGCTGCAAATATTAGGATTTTCCTCTTTTTTATGGCTGAATATTCCATTATATATATACACACACATTTTGTATACACACACACACGTTTTCTTTAGCCATTCATCCACCATCAGATACTTAGGTTGTTTCCAGGTCTTGACTATTATGGATAGTGCTACAATGAACACAGGAGTACAGGTATTTCTATGACATACTGATTTCATCTTCTTTGGATATATACTCATAAAGTAAGATTGCTAGATCATATGGTAACTCCATTTTTAATTTTTTGAGGAACTTCCTTACCATTTTCCATAGTGGCTATGCCAATTTACATTCGCACCAACAATGTACAAGGGTTACCTTTTCTCCCAACACTTGTTATCTCGTCTTTTAGATAACACCCATTCCAACAGGTGGGAGGTGATAGCTCACTGTGGTTTTGATTTGCATTTCCCTGATGATTACTGATGTTGAGCACGTTTTTATGTACCTGTTGGCCATTTGTATATCCTCTTTGGAAAAATGGCTGTTCAGATCCTTTGCCTGTTGTAAAATCAGATTATTTGTTTTTTGCTATTGAGTTGCACTAGTTGGTTACATATTTTGAATATTAACCCTTTCTCAGACATATGGCTTGCAAATATTTTCTCCCATTCCATGGGTTGTCTTTTCATTTTGTTGATTATTTATTTTACTATGCAAAAGCTTTTTTTGGATGTAATCCTACTTGTTTATTTTTACTTTTCTTCTTGTGCTTTTGGTGTCATGTCCAAAAAATCATTGCTAAGATCAATGTCATGGAACTTTCCCTATGTTTTCTTGTAGGAGTAAACTAAAGTTTCAGGTTTTACAGTCTTTAATCCATTTCAAGTTAATTTTTGTGAATGGTGTAAGATAGGGGGTCCAGTTTAATTATTTTGCATGTGAATATCCAGTTTCCCAACAGCATTAGTGAAGAGACTATCATTTCCCCATTGAGTATCCTTGGCTCCCTTGTCAAATTATTAGTTGACTGATAGCGTGAGTTTATTTCTGGGCTCTCGGTTCTATTCCATTAGTCTATGTGCCTGTTTTTATGCCAGTACTGTTTTGATTACTACAGCTTTGTGATATAGTTTGAAATCAGGAAGTGGGATATCTCCAGTTTTGTTCTTTCTCAGGATTGCTTTGGCTATTAGGGGTCTCTTGTGGTTCCACGTGAATTTTAGGATTTTTTTTCTATTTTTGTAGAAAATGCCAATGGAATTTTGATAGAGATTATATTGAATCTGGAGATGGCTTTGGGTAATTTTTTTTTTTTTTTTTTTGGTATGCGGGCCTGTCACTGTTGCAGCCTCTCCTGTTGCAGAGCACAGGCTCCGGATGAGCAGGCTCAGTGGCCATGGCTCATGGGCCCAGCCGCTCCGCGGCATGTGGGATCTTCCCGGACCAGGGCACAAACCTGTGTCCCCTGCATTGGCAGGCAGACTCTCAACCACTGCGCCACCAGGGAAGCGCTGGGTAATATTTTAACGTTAATTTTTCCAAGCCATGAACCTAGGCTATCTTCCATTTATTTGTGCCTTCTTCAATTTCTTTCATCAACGTCTTACAGTTTTTAGTGTACAGATCTTTCACCTTCTTGGTTAAGTTTATTCCTTACTATTTTATTGTTTTTGATGCTACTGTAAATGGGATTATTTCTTTTTTAGATAATCTCAATTAGCATATAGAAACGACAGATTTTGGTAGGTTGATTTTGTATCCTGCAACTTTACTGAATTTGTTTATTAGTTCTAACAGTTTTCTGGTGGAGTCTTTAGGATTTTCTATATAAGGTTGACCCTTTAACAATGTGGAGGTTAATCTTTGTATAACTTATAGCCAGCTTTCTGTATCCACATTCCCTCCACATCCAGGGATTCAACCAACCACAGAATGTGTAGTACTGTAGTATTTACAATTGAAAAATATCCATATATAAAGTGGACCCATGTAATTCAAACCCATGTTGTTCAAAGTCAACTGCATAAGAACACACCACCTGCAAATCAAGACAATGTTACTTCTTCCCTTCCAACTTGGATGCTTTTTATTTCTTTCTCTTGCCTGACTGCTCTGGCTAGGACTTCCAGCACTATGATGAATAGGAGTGGTGAAAGTGAGCAACTTTGTCTTGTTCCTGATCTGAGAGGAAAGCTTTCAGTTTTCACCACTGGGTGAAAGGATGTTGAATTTTGTCAAACGCTTTTTTTTTTGCATCTATTGAGATGATCCTATGATTTTTATCTTTCATTCTATTGATGTGGTGTAACACATTTATTGATTTTCAAATTCTGAACCAGGGGTAAGTCCCTCTTCCTCATGGAATATGATCCCTTTAATGAGCTGCTGAATTTGGTTTGTTAGTATTTTGTTGAGAATTTTTGTACTACAGTAATCAGGGACATGGGCTCAAAGTTTTCTTCTTGTGTCTTTATCTAATTTATGTATCAGGGCTTCATAGAAACAGTTTGGAAGTGTTCCCTCTTCTATTTTTTGAAAAGAGTTTGAAAAGGACTGGTATTAATTCTTCTTTAAATGTTTGTAGAATTCACCAGTGAAACCACCTAGTCCTGGGCTTTTCTTAGTTGGGAGCTTTTTGATTACTGATTCAATCTCCTTACTCATTGGTCTATTCAGATTTCCTGTTTCTTCATGATTCAGTCTGGTAGGTCGTATGTTTCTAGGAATTAATCCATTTCCTCTAAATTGTTCAATTTGTTGGCATACGCCTGTTCATAGTAGTCTCATAATCCTATGTATTTCTGTGGTATCAGTTGTAATATCTCTTTCATTTATAATTTTGAATTCTCTCTCTTTTTTCCTTGGTTAGCCTAGCTAAGAGTTTGTCAACTTTGTTTATCTCTTCAACAGCCAACTCTTAACTTTGTTGATCTTTTCTATTGTTTTTCTATTTTCTATTTCACTTATTTCTGGTCTAATCTTTATTACTTCCTTCCTCTTGCCAACTTTAGGTTTAGTTTCTTCTTCTTTTTCTAGCTCTTTGAGGTGTAATTGTTAGGTTGAGATCTTCCTTTTTTCTTAATATAGGCATTTATAGCTATAAAGTTTCCTCTTAGAACTGCTTTTGCTGCATCCCATAAATTTTGGTATGTTGTGTTTCCAGTTTAATTTGTTTCAAGATATTTTTTGATTTCCCTTTTGATTTCTTCTTTGATCCATCTGTTGTTCAAGAGTATGTTAATTGCCATATATTTGTGAATTTTCCAATTTTCCTCCTGTTACTGATTTCTAGTTTCATACCACTGTGCTCAGAAAATATACCTGATATAATTTCTATCTTCTTGAAGTTGCTGAGACTTGTTTTGTGGCCTAACATATAATCTATCCTGGAGAATGTTTCGTTTGTGCTTCTGAAAAATGTGTATTCTACTGTTGGTGGATGGAATGTTCTGTATATGTCTGTTAGGTGCATAGGGTCTATAGTGTTGTTCAAATCAAATTCGTTGTTTCTTTATTAATTTTCTGCCTGGATAATCTATCCATTGTTGAGAGTGGGCTGTTAAAGTCCTCTACTATTATTGTAATGCTGTTTATTTCTCATTTTAGTTTTATTAGTATTTGCATTATATATTTAGGTGCTCTGACGTTGAGTGCATAAGTAGTACTTCTCTTTAAACAATAACTTGCACAAGGATTTCTAAAGTTCAGTTTCCTTAATTAACAAAAAGCTTTTTGACATTCATCACCCAACTAAAAGATGGATAATCTGATGCTTGTTGAGCTCTCGATGGTACAATTTGTTATAACAAATATCCTGGGGTGAACTATTACCTTGAAGGAAAATTAACATAAACCTAATTTAAGCTAATTCAACCACTTCCTATGGCCCACAGAGGTAGTCTTTAGTGACCAGTGACTACAGTTTACATTTACATTAAATTCTGTGAAGATCAGCTTGGTGGGATCTTCAAAAGACTTTATGTATAACAATCACAAAAAGATAATAAAACTTTTCTTCAACAATTTACTATGTGTCAGGGAATGGTCCAAGCTCTAACATGTTATTAACTCATATAATCCCATGCCAATTTTTTGAAGTGGGCCTAGTATTATTCCTGTTTTACAAATGAAGAGACAGACACAGAGAAGTTAAGTGACTTGCCCATAGTCACAGAGCTAGTAAGAGGCAGGGTTGGGATTCAAGTTCAGAGGAGGCAAATTATACCAGGGACCCAAATCCCACCAATATAGACATGTTTTATTTTGTCTGTATAAAGTTTTAACCGCCATACTTAAAATTCCAACTTTCCAAACTCCCTTGAAAACTGGGAGATCTAGCAACATTGGGCCTCCATCCCCATTAGGAAGTAGCAGAACAGCACCTTCCTAAGACAACATATGCTCTTCCTCAGGTCCACACAGCCCATCTCTCCCTTTAATCTAATGGGTCACATTACCTGGCATCTGTGGAATTTGAATGTGTGACCCCTGCCTTACCCAAACATTCCAGAAAGGAGTCAACTACATACACCTACCACCTGAAGCCCATGTACTTTTCTCTCAAAAACCAAGTTGGTTTTAATCTATACCCTGTGTCCCACATAATGACCCACAGATGCTGGCTGCAGGTACTTACCTTCAGGGCAGCTGTCCCAGCATACTGTCTGCTAATGGAGTCACCGTTGTTGGCCCACATTATCTGATAAATGCGATTGCATTTCACCGGTAGTGGCTGCTCTGGGGGCATCACACCTAATTTTTTCAGCTAAAATTAATACATTGGTAGATTAACTGCATATAAGCCAGGACACTATAGCATAAAATGTATACTGCAGAGAAAGGAAGCATATACATGTACAATTTAGGACCCTTAAATTTTAAAAAATGATGTTTTCAGACTTTTTCAAAATTAAGCACCACTTGAAAGATAGCTTTATGAATTGCTACATCTGAATAAATAGAATAAAAAATTTATACTGTTTTGCTGTAATTTTTAATGTGTAGACTCATACTATTATATTTTGTCTTTCTTTTAAATTTGGCTATGAAGTGAAACTAACCATCAAAAAACCATATAGAAACAACAATAATATTAATAGTAGCAGAGCAGTAAGTGCCCAATAAATGTTAAGTCTGGTGCCACATTCTAAGAGCTTTTTTAAAATATAAATTTATTTTATTTTTGGCTGCATTAGGTCTTTGTTGCTGAGCGTGGGCTTTCTCTATTTATGGTGAGCAGGGGCTACTCTTCGTTGTGGTGTGTGGGCTTCTCACTGCAGTGGCTTCTCTTGTCGCAGAGCATGGGCTCTAGGCTGCGGGCTTCAGTAGTTGTGGCACGTGGGCTCAGTAGTCGTGGCTTGTGGGCTCTAGAGTGCAGGCTCAGTAGTTTTGGCCCACAGGCTTAGTTGCTCTGCGGCATGTGGGATCTTCCCGGATCAGGGCTCGAACCCATGTCCCCTGCAGTGGCAGGTGGATTCTTAACCACTGCGCCACCAGGGAAGTCTGAGCTTTTTAAAATAAATTATCTCATTTACTCCTCATAACCACCCTGTGCAATCAATACTCTTATTACCCCCCATTTATAGATGAGGAGATAGAAGTTTGGAGAGGTTGAATTCTTTGCATGGGGTCAACACCTTGTATGTGCTAGGGCCAGGGCTTGATCTCCAAAGCCTGGCTGCTTCAGTGTGACAGTAGACGGCATCCCCAAAGGATAGTCACAAGGTTCTATCAGGAGAAAGAAGCATGCTAGGAATGTCAACCTTGGGAATTCATTACCCAGGTGTTATAGGGCTGAAAGATCTAAAAGGGGACACTGAGGTAAGAGATATAATGACTCCAGGAAACAGCAGGGTTGGGGCACAAAGGGAAGAGGCTGGTTCTGTGGTGCCAAAGGAACCAAAGCCACAGAGAGGGTGCTGATGATGGGAATATAACACGGGTGAAGGAACTTGTCCCCTTGTCCTCCTCCAGCCTCATGGTCTTCCTTTAATGCCCTCTATTGGCAGAGCCTGACATGGAACCAGCTGGTTGAGCAGAAAGGTGGTGTGCAGACCCCATGCCCCAATACAGAAGCGAGTGTTTGGAGCTGAGAGAAAAAGGTAAATGACTACACAGTGCCACCCAGTACAATTTTAAATGCTGGGCCTCACATTTTTGAAATGAGTACTTAAGAAAACGCCATTTGATTCAACTGATTTCTAGGAAAGGCTGTACTTTCCAGGTTTTAAAGCAACAAGGATGTTTGCATGCTGTAAATGTTCTATGGAACAAAGATTGTAGTTACTGGTTTACATGTGAAAAAAATTAAAAATGAATATTTACAATACAGTGGACTTCAAATTACCTGCTGTTCCATGACCACTCGTGCAATGGCAGCTTGGACCACATTGGTGCGATCCAGGCAGTCCATGCAATTAACTCGAAAAATCCCTTCTTGTTTACATATTACTCCAGCTTGATCAACCCTTTTCAAAAACAGTATGGAATTACTTTACAATATGAAATACTTTAAAGTTTTCAAAACCCACAATTCTTCACAGTATAATAATAACAACAGCAACATTGGTTATCAATTTGCTTAGAATATTATTATGTGGCAGGCATAACTGAGACCTTTGTAGACGTTATTGTTAATTTACACAATAACTCAACAAAGAAGATATTCTCCCCGTTTTGGGGGGGAAAAAAACAGGTACAGAAAGAGTGACTTGCCTGAGTCACACAACTACTAGGCAGAGCTGATACAAACCCTAGTTATGCTTTTCTACACATTTAAAACCAGAAGGCACTTTAAAACACCATCCCATTCCTCCTTTTTGACTTCAAGTAGAAATGCATCTAAATTAGCTTGAACAGACTAATTCACTCTATCACCCAGTGAGAAGTCATGCAGCATGCCTCACTCATCTAACTTCTCTAGCCACCTGTGGCCTTAAAATCTAATCAAATGTTCTCTCCTGTCCTTTAAGCCAACTTCTTCTTCCTACGTCTCCTCTGAAGAATCAACTTCCTTCTCTGATAATTTTTAAATGTCTCAAAACTGGGACCAAATACCTCTAAACCTTCCTTCCCATGTTAGGGACCAAGAAGAAATGTAGATCATGGAGCGTTAGAAGGAATTAAAGAATAGTCACGGAGCACTCCACTCCATTTTGCTGTGACCACCTGACACCTTTCCCCTGTTCAAAGCTACCTATGCCTCATGACTCACACCCTTTTGAAAAGGAGAATAGGAATTGGGAAGCAAAACAAGAAAAACAAAAATCCTTTCTCAGCCTGCTATTATTTTAACACTTAGTGGTACTAGACAAATACATATGATTTCACAGACCAAGAGTCTGTCAAACTGATTTCTTACGAAATACCTACCAACACCACTTCATGTCAAGAATAATGTCATAAATGGCATCTGTTAGTGTTTGAACATTCTCAAACTTCATTCCTCGGCTAAAATACATGCCAAAAGGAAAAAAAAATTTTTTTAATAATTTTTTTAAGCTTATGATATCTAAGGTTACTTGGAAAAATGAAAGAAAATTATTACTATAAATATGAGAATAACACTACTTTAAATAGGCAATTATATAAATATTTATAACTAATCTTCATTATGAAAGAAAATATGTGATATGTGAAACATATCACAGCCACCAGAAGCTTCTTTCCCCACCAAAATTTTCAATACCTATGTAAATGAACCCACATTAGAGTCAAGATTATGACAGAAGAAACTGGCTTTCAGAATACACACAGGTTAAAATTACCATCAAAATGATTGTTGTTTTTCCAGAGCAAACTCCAGTGGAGTTATCCCAAGAGAGAGCAGTATTACTAACAGTACAAAGATGAGCCAGCAGGATGAGTTTTAAGTAAGGGAACACTATTACTCCTGCCAGGCTCAAACTCAAGCAGAAAGGGAAAGTTCCAGAAATTCTTTTACTGAAGGATAAAAGGAAAAAAGGAACTCTAAGTCTCCAAGTCATTTTGGAACAAAAAGACTGTAAATATTTCAGGAAGAATTAACTTAAATTTTTAGGCAAAATAAAACCCGTATGTAAATGGAACTAAGTAAACAAATGATAGTCCTTTCCTTTCTAACAAGGAGGAGAACAAGATTTTCTTCCCAATAAAGAGAAGAAAAACTAAGGTCCCTGTGGCAGTGTCTACCACAAACACTGGAACCGATCAAAACTCCTCTCAGGAAGCCATCTTACCAGTGCTCATGGAAGTCAAATGAAACGTAAGTGAGGTGTGAGTTGTTAAAGAGCAACACTTGTTTCAGGTAAGCGTCGCCAATTATTTTCTCTCTTCCTGCCTGGTCTACCAAATTAATAATAACCTGTGAGAGTAAAGAAAAGGAAAAAATTTAGTTTAATCAGACATTAGACTCATAATTTTTACTGAATTTATTTAGAATTATGTTTTAGAAATAATTTATAGCCAGACTCAGAAATTAATCCACTCAAGCCTCAATTTTTTTTCCCTATAAGATTTTCATTTGTTACATTTAGGTTTATGAGAACTTACATCAATGGCATGATGTACCATGCAATAACCTCTCAGAATATAAAATGAAAACAAATTCCTTTATAATAGGAGGTATTTTAAATCTCTAGAATAATTTTTAAAGAAATATACAAAACCTACATACTGGACACTCTGAAACTTTGCTGAAACATGTAAAAGAAAACCTAAATAAATGGAGAGACACACCATGGTGCTAGATGGCAAGATTCAATATTGTAAAGATGTCAAGTCTCCCTAGGTTAATCTATATACTCAACAATCCCAATCAAAATTCAATCAGGATCTTTTTATAGACTTGGAAAATTAATTCTGAAGTTTATCTGGAACAGTGAATAATACAGGAAAATATTTGAACACTAATAATAATAAAGGACTTGTCCCGTTGGAGAGCAAAACATACTTTAAATGTATAGTGATTAAAACTGTGGTACAAGTGCAGAAAAATGAATGACTCAACAGAACAGGTCAGATGGCCTAGAGACAGACGTATGTACACTGAGGAATCTAAGCTATGGTTACATCATTCTGAGAGAAATATGGACTATACTATATGTGGACTATGTGTGGACTATACTATAGCGGTATACTACAAATGGTATTGGGATAACTGTCTGTTTACGTGGAGGGGGACTTAAGTTAGCCCTCTACACTTCATTATACACAAAATAGATTCTAGATGCATTAATGATCTATATATTTTTTCTTCAAGTTATAAAAAAGCTAGATGAAATGTTGGGATGATTTTTCCCTAATTGAAGGATGGCACTGACATTCTAAGCATAACAAAAACCAGAGAGCGTAAAGAAAAGATGGACAGATGTGACAACATAAAAATATAAAACCTCTGTGTACTAAATGACAGAATAAGCAAAGGTTAAAAAAAATATAAAGGACTACCTAGGGGAATATGCCTGCAACATAAAAACCATTAATATATAAAGAGTGCTATAAATTCAGTAAGGAAAAAAATGGGTAAAGGATACAGAGGATATTCACAAGAGAAGATAAACAAATAGCCAATAAACATGAGACTACAACTTTAAAGAAACGTACATTTTAAAACAGGAAACCAGTTTTCACATATAGACAGGCAAAAGCTGAACACTAAATGTAGACAGCATTAGTGAGTATATGGGGTAATGGGCACTGGCTCCCACTGTTACTGAGAGTGTACACTGGTGTGATCTTTTTGGAAGCAACTGAGTGGTAGGTATCAACCTAAAAGAAATGTAATGTTTGATCCAGCCATTTCACCTCTAGAACTTTATAAAGCACACAAGTGTTCCAAAATATATAAAGGATGTTTTCTGGAGAATTTTAGAATAGCAAAAACTATATCCTAAAGGTCCACCAATGGAGAAATGGTTAAATAATAGCCATGAGCTATTAAGTGAAAATAGTTGCAGAATAGTGTATATCCCATAGCTTATAGCCCTCTTTCGACTTAAATTTTGAATGTGTAATATGCATGTGTCAAGATGTTTTTCGCTGCAAACGACAAATTACTGACTCAAATCTCAGAACGGAAATCTGTTCTGAACCTCAGAAGTCGAGGTTGCACGGTTCCAGAACTGCTTCATTCAATGGTGACCAAAACCAGATCTATCTTTTTGTCCTGCCATTCTCGGCATACTAGTCAATCCTCAGGCTAATGACCTAGGCTTGACACAGCTGCAGCAGTACGAACCAAATCCAGACACAACCACCACAGAGGGATTGACTGTGGGTTCCTGTATCTCTTTTTATTAGAGCAGGAAATCTTGCCCAGAGCCTCCCAGCAGACTTCCCTTCACATCAGACCTCATTGGCCAAAGTGCCAAGAACATACACAAGCCCACGCCTGTACCAAATACAGGCAAGAGCAACAGTAGTGACACCATGACTGAGTCAGACGGACCGTATGCCCACCTCCCAGAGAGCAATTACCCAGCGGATGAGGGTGGATAAAAGAACACTCTTGGGGTACTGTTAGACAGGAACAAGTGTCTCCTCAACACATACGCCTATAAAGTTGGTGAGTATGATGTGTACAAACAGGTTGTGAAAGTCAACAGGGAGCAGGAATGAGGGTGGAGAAGAGGTTATTTCTTCTACTTCCTTTACATACCTCACAATTACTTCAATTTTTACAGTGATTATGTGTTAAATTATGGTTTATTCTCTTCAATGCTACTTATAATTACACATATTGCGAATACATGAAATTTATTTACATCGTAAAAAAATTCAAACGTAGATAAAGGTCACGTCCTTCCTGACCACAAGCTAAGTCCACAGTCTTCCCTGAAGGTAACTCCCACTACAAGCTTGATGTGTACCTTTTCAGGCCATCTAAGTGCGTTCCTATATAAATGTGCATGCCATATGTAGGTGAGAACACATATATATGGAAGAGAATTACATATGACAGTTTTGTTTTGCGGGAGTTTTTAAATGGTGACATGCCATATGCTGTTAGCAGTCTTTCTCACTCCACTGTATGAGTTTAAGATCTTTTCACATTAGTACACACAGATGTACCTCATCATTTTTTTTTTTTTAAGAAGATGTTGGGGGTAGGAGTTTTTATTAATTTATTTTGGCTGTGTTGGGTCTTCATTTCTGTGCGATGGCTTTCTCTAGTTGTGGCAAGCGGGGGCCACTCTTCATCGCAGTGCGTGGGCCTCTCACTATCGCGGCCTCTCTTGTTGCGGAGCACAGGCTCCAGATGCACATGCTCAGTAGTTGTGGCTCACGGGCCTAGCTGCTCCGTGGCATGTGGGATCCTCCCAGACCAGAGCTCGAAACCGTGTCCCCTGCATTGGCAGGCAGATTCTCAACCACGGTGCCACCAGGGAAGACCCCTCATCATTTTTAAGCATTTGTATGCAGCACTTTACATATGCTGTACTTTATTTACCCACTGACCTCCTGATGAACAAAGGGTTTTTTTATGCTGCAATAAGGAGGCTTATACATGCCTCCTTGATTGAACACATGTTTCTCTCAGGGAGATTTAAATTTTTTTGTCATCCTTGACAAAACTTGTACTTCCTGCCATTTTTATTTTAGTCATTCTGGTTTTGTGAATGGTGGTTTTAGTTTGCATTTCCCTGATGATTAACGACGTGGAACACCTTTTCATGTTTATTGGCCTTTGGACATCCTTTTTCATGAAGAATCTGCTCGAGTCTTTTGTCCAATTTTCTTTTGGGCTGTACACCTTTTTTATGGATTTATAGGACTTTTTAATGTACTCTAGATAAAAGTCCTTTGTCTTATATATGTCTTCTCCCGCTTTGTGAATTGCCTTTCCATTCTCTTAATGGTGCCTTTTAATAATCAGAAGTTCTTTTATTTCAGTGAAGTCAAATTTATCAATTTTTTCATTATGGTTGGTGCTTAAGTCATATTTAATTTTAATAAATAATATTTATAACATATAGTAGTATTTTAATATTCAAAATATTTGATCATTCAATAAAGTTTCAATAAATAAAATTTTAGTAAAAATTAAACATTTAGTAAAGTCATTTTTTTTTCATTATGGTTAGTGCTTTTAAAGCCCTGTTTAAGACCCAAGGTCAAAAGATGTTCTATATTTTCCTTTAAAAGGCTTATTAACCTTTCACATTTAGATCCACATTCATCTGGAACTGATTTCTGTATATGGTATGTAGGATAGATATCAAAAGACAAATTACTGGATTAACAGTATAAGCATATTTTATTTTTTGCAGTACGCGGGCCTCTCACTGTTGCAGCCTCTCCCATTGCGGAGCACAGGCTCCGGACGCGCAGGCTCGGCGGCCATGGCTCACGGGCCCAGCCGCTCCGCGGCACGTGGGATCTTCCCGGACCGGGGCACGAACCCGTGTCCCCTGCATCGGCAGGCAGACTCTCAACCACTGCGCCACCAGGGAAGCCCAAGCATATTTTATTTTGATTGATAATACCATTCAAAATGGCTATAGCAACTTATGCTGCTCCCAGCAATGTGTGAGCGTTCTCATTTCCCCAGTTACCTGCCTTTATCTCTTACTACAAACTTTATATTTTTTTTCAATATGAGGGTTTGCTTTTTATTTCCCTGATGGGACTTTCTTTGAGATTGCACAAAATTTATATATTAACAACTGAAATCTATTCAATATTGAGTCTTTCCTTCCAGGAACATGGTATTTTCTCTCCGTTTATTCAAGTCTTCTTTTACGTTCTTCAGTAATCCTCCCCTCCCCACACCCTTGCCCCCATATACATGCTATCTTTTTTGTATGTTCGGTAGATTTCAGGTTGTTTCTTCCTATTTTTGTTACTGTTAGAAAAATGCATCCCATGGCATTACACCTTCAGACTGGTCATTGCTAATGGATAAAAGAGTTACTGATTAGTCTATATTAATCTGTATGAAATCTGGTCATCTTGCTGAACTTGTATTTCACCTAACAGTTCTCAATTGATTTTGGTTTATATGTTCACATACCTGCATATGAATGTATGAATAAATAAGAACGGTGGGCCGAGAAAAAAGATATTGAAGGATACATACCAAATTGTTACCTCAAAGAGATGGACCTATAGGTGGTACTGAGAGATGCTTTTCCTATCCTACTCCAGATACTTCTCAGATTGTAGTAATTGACAGTAGATTAATCTCATCTAAAAACAGTCTAAAGTAGCTGACTCAATGATAATTCTTAAAGAATATTAAGAACACTCTTAGCTATGTGTTCTTTAACTTCACGAGAAATGCCATTTTGCTTAATTATGAATCGTATATTATTTTCATGAAATTTAAAGAAACAGATGCATAACCATTTCTAAAAATATGAAGGAACACTTATTACTACAGATCAAAACCCACCTGTTTTTTGTAAATTTTCAGTTGTTCTTCAAAATGGGCACAGAAATAGGCGACAGTGTCCTTTTCACCTACAAAGAAGTGATACAAAATCTTTTTTTCCTTCCCACGTGTAACACAGAAATTAGTGTCTATTCCACCTTTACGTTTACTTTTACATAATTTATTGACAGCCCAAATGTAACTAAGATTGTCTAAAACCAGTATTTTAAAATGAAATGCTAAGCGGAAGATCTCTGATTTTTTTCCCCCCAATTAGACTAAACTGAAAAACTGAAGGTGGCAACTATGAAATTACATTTATTATTTATATAACCAGCCAACTTGTCAGAAAAGGTTTCATGTAGTTCATAATAAATTAATAAAAACCCCTTTAAAACAAGGATGTTAAAAACTGAAGTTTTACTGAATTCTCACAAATATAAATTGTTTTGAGAGAAAAATATTCTGAAAACAATTTTTTAAATCAGCTTCTTTCAGTAATCTAATTAGATTGACATGACTTAGCTATTCCAGTGCTAAAGTTAAAATACTGGAAGAATTAAGTCCTTAATATTTAAAACAACAACAAACCTTTCCCAGCAAAACATGTGAGTAAAGGCATCCTATCTATTCCTTGTAGATGCTGTCTTATTTAAGATATTTCCTGCTTCTATAAATATTGGCCATATTTACACTTTTCCAAAATTAAGCATGTAATAAAGTATTCTTTAAAGAAACAACAAATTAAAATCTGTGAATTAAGCTCTGTTTTGCTCTCTTTTGGAATCTTTTTATTGTCAATTACTTAAATTGTCAACAACCATTATTACTTTTGTGATTATTATATCACTATTAAATTTTACCATGAGTTATTATTTTAAATGAAGTATCTGGCAAAACAAATCCGAACCTATGAAGTATCTAATATTTTAAAAAACTCCCTCTGAAATCATCGTCTGCAAACCAAATAACAGACAGGCTTACTTCTGTCCAGCCGAGGTCTTGGATTATACCGATACCCAACCTGGCTCCAAAACACAGGCACAGAGCCTCGTGTTTGAATAAATGACAAGGTATGATTATACACATGAATTAACTGCTCAGTCTCCACATAATTTGCAACATTTCCATTTTTATCCACTCCTCTTCGTTTATAACGCATTCCTAAAAGAAAATTAAAACAAAACAGCAACATTGAAAAAAAAAATTAGTCTCACTAGATATGCTTCTTAACCAAATCTGTGTCTTTCAGGACAGCCTTGGGGATCTAATGAGCAACTGCGAGGCAGAACAGTATCAACTTACCCCAGATCATGCCTGTATTCATCGTTTTTTAAAAGTTGAAGCTGAGATAGTTCCTGTGAACTGAAAGAGGAGGTTTTTCCCAAAGGTGCTAGCACTCGGGAAGGATTTATTACTGTGATACAGGCTGTCAGTAGGAACAATGGTATCTAGAAGCACATCCCAAGTGACTTTCTGCTCTTTTCCACATATATACCTCCTTTTCTTTTCCCTTTTGTTAACTCTCTCCCATTCACTTCTCTCCAAAAACTTGGTCCCCAATTATATCACACTATTGAGAGTCACTGGGCACTTTGAAGCCAACTGTGTTTCCAAATCCATTATTGTCATTACCATTTCAATACATCTGCAGATGTTCCATTCTCGCCTGGATTTAATTTGTACACTATTACAGCCCTCCACTCACCTGCTCTGTGTCTACTTCGGCGTGAAATGAGAGCCACTAGGAAGCGTGGGTGAATGTCATCTACGCAGGGGGACTCCTGAGGGGGGGTCTCCGGGCTGCTTTTCTCATCGTCAGATGACTCGTTATAATTAACCACAAGTTCTTCAATCTGCACAAAACCTTGAATAATGGGGATAATCCAGAAGTCCACATCCGGTGTCTGAAAATAACACGAATATCGTGTTGCTCCTCTTCTGTACAGCACTGCTACTTCCTTACACCCACGCGGTAGTTAGCACATACTTGTTGTTAGTTTATTAGAAGCAGAAACCTTCCGTCCTTTAACTATATTTTCTGCTTTTTGGAGAACACTAAGGAATGGAGGAAGGGAGGGGGGCGGAGGTGAGAGCCTTTCCTTTTGTTTATGGTGGTCATTCATAAGAAGAGCTGCCTGAAAGGGACCACAGCTGCTGGGTACAAATTCAAGCTCCACCACTTACTTCCTGACGCAGGTGAGTCACTTAACCTTGCCATGCCTCGGCATTCTGCTTTGTGAAATAAGAAAAACAACAACCTCATAAGGTTGTTGTGAAGATTAAATGAGTAACATCTAAAAAGTGTTTGGCGTAGTGCCTGCCTAATAGTAAGGATTTAATAAATGTGGCTATTATGGTTCTTCCTGCTGGTATAGAAGAAAATAAAGCTTAAAGGTTGATTTTCAACTCCCAATTGTATTAAGCCTTTAATTAAATACAACCAACTCTGATCACTTTATTATGAAACACAGAGGTCTATTCTACTTTCTAGTTTAAAAAAAGTCTTGCTCTGCCAAGCTAAAATCCAAGTAGTCAATGAACCAAAAAAAGAATCCTTTCCATAAATATCTTATTTTAAAAAGTCATCCAATGTAATTAGGAGAGTATTAATTAAAGTTAGAGATTTCCTCTTAGTCTTTCCGACTAAGAATACTCAGATTTCTCAACTGACTGTACGCAGGGACAGTAAAGGATGCAAAGTGCTCCAGAGAAGCTGTTCTTAGCCCCTCCTTCCCTCCTATCTCCATATCTGTATCTAGCCTTAATCTCAGCATCAACTTCAAATCCACCCCTTCTTTCACAGTCTAAAGTAGCTATGAAATATACTACTTATATACTCCAGGTCCTATCTCACAGTTTTGTTTTATGGAGCCTGCAGATAGGATCTTAGGAAGGTGGTTAGAGTTGAAAATAGTGAAGCAAAGGATCTATCTGCATTCATTACTTTTATCACCATTCTCATTATTTATATTTTTGTTTTAGCAATAAATACAAAACTCTCAGCGGGAACAGAGATCGGTATGCTACAAAATGCCACCTTTATTGTAAGTCATCGGTTTTAAATGGTGATGCTACGGGTCTGACAAAAACTCTGCAAAACACATTAGAGCTCAATATGTCAGCAAACAGGACAAATACTCATTACAGACACCCTTATTTTTCTCCCCCTATCATTAAGTCTTGGTGGTCATGGTTTGATCAGCATCACAGAGAGGCAAGAACATTTTAGAGAGGTAAGCCATGATAGATACCTAGTTTTAGATACCACCAGATAAATAGGTCAAAATCATTTATACTAACCACCACCAATAGGGAGAAACAGAAAGAAAAAAGGTTTGAACTTTCTGAAAGGTTAAGAAAAAGATAATCTGTGACCCTATTCAACTTTTTGCTCAATTTGTGTCCAAAACAGTAACTGGCACATGGCAGGCTTTCGATAAATATTGGTTGATTGACCGAATAAATGAACTGTCTTTGGACAGTCATAATTCTCCAATATACATGACAGAGTAAAGGAAGACGGTAATCATTAAACCTGAAGGAACCTCATGCAATAATCTCATCATACCCCCTTGTCTTCCCTGATTCGAATACTTGTAGTACTGGAACATTCTTAGAGATTTGTCTACTCCAATTTCCATATGAGGAAACAGGAACATTAAATGACTGGTATCACTAAAGGAAAACCGGGCTTCAACACTTCCAATGGGTACAAACAAAATACCTTTTACAGGAACTCTATGGATATTAGTTCCACAGCCTTAAATTATGACTGTTCTATGGAAACCTGCTAAAAAGATAAGCCCGTGGCTATATAGTCAAATTATGAACTGCCTTAAAGTAGTGCCCTGGTTTTCCCTAGCTAAATGATTCTCATTCTACAGGGGAAAACATTACGTGAGATTTAAAATTTTTATTTTAGTACAACTTAAAAATATTTGCCTAACAACTATAAACTACCTTAGAATATTTCAGAAACAACTACTCACACCAATCTCAGTAAGGTCTTGTATCATATATTTATTCCAAAAAAATCGGTCATCAACCTGGAAAAGGTAGAAAACAAACAGTTCAGAAACATGTTGTTTCAGTTCTCCTATAGAAGCCAAACGGGTCCATAAATTGTTCTGGTGGCAAACCCTGCTCTGAGCTGTGAGAGGTACCTTTTGCCAGAGAGGACAGGGGTCCCTCTCCCCAGCACTCTGCCTCTGCACTGAATTGGTCAGGTCATAGGTCAAGCTATAGTAAAAGGATTCTGAGTCCATGAACATCTTCAGCAACTCCTCAAGTAATCTTCTCTCCAACTTCTCCTTTTCTTTACTTTCCTTAACCTGTAAGAAATTAATCTACTATTACTGCAGGAATTAAATGTAAAGCCTTGTGTGGATACCACACAACTCCCTAGAAGCAAAGTAAAAAATAACCCCAAGGATACGCAGAGATGGTGCTTTAATATGACAAGTAGTTTGAAAGTAAGTTTATTAGCAGGAAAGTCACCCCTCAATTTAAAACTAATCAAAGATGAATTCCAAGCCCATATCAATTAAACTCTTACTTTCTTTTTATTAGGAGCAGACACATTGGATTTAATATGCGTAAAGGTCTTCAGTAGAAACTTTGAGTCATCAGGAGATGGTATAATCTTCTCTGGTTTGTTAATTCCAAAATGATGTTTCTTACAGAGCTAAATAATAGGAGGAGAAAGAGGATTCATTATTACTAATACCTCCTTGCTTAATGTTCAAGTGTGAGTGGAGAAGTGTCACTATTCCTCAAGCACCGCGGTTAAAACATCAAGAGCAGGTGAAATGACCCAGCAGACAACTGATATTAGAAAACACAGCTGTGGTTTCAAGGATGAGAAAGCTACAGTAGAGGATAAGCAAAGAATACAGGGCAGGATATACTTAGGATTTAGGGGTAGAAAATTCAGGTTAGGATGATAGTAAGTTCTTATGTAATATAACTGAAGAATAAAATGCTTTGGTTGGGATTCATTAACGCTTTAAAAATTGGCTTCAAAGATTAAAAATAGTGCAAAATACACATATGCTATGCTCTAGTCACACTTCTTTAGAGCAATATATGCTAAATATTCATGCTAGTTAATTGAGTGTTTTGAGTGAGAAGTTGCCAAGAGTCTGCTCTATTGGGAATATTAAAAGCTGGACGTTTCAACCACTCTCTCGCCTCCTATCGTCACACACACTAATGAAATCAGCATAAAAACACACTCTTTGGGTCCAGAGATTAAGTTTGAAGCAGAAAGTAGGGGCTGCAGGAAACATGCAGTCCAACCAACAAAGGTGATGAAGAGGATGGGAAGGTGTTAAGACAAGAGAAGGGCACAGAGGTTCTACAGAGGACTACCTGGTTAAAGTCAAGCGTTTTACATAAAATTTCATGTGGCTCAACACACAAAGCAAATATTCTGAAAGGGACACAAGGATTCTATTAACCATATGCAGACTAATTCCATTTCTTCAATACACTGGTTTTATTGCTATGCTAAGTGGCAGACACCTGTTAAGAGCTAACAGTCACTAAATGGTTATCATTAGTAGTGTCTTACTTACAAAATAACTATTACTAGATTATAAACAGGATAAAAAAACTTAATGAGGAGAAAAAACTAATTCAAGATTGTGGGGTTTTTAAAATTTTTATTTATTTATTTAGTTTTTGGCTGCATTAGGGTCTTAGTTGTGGCACACAGTATCTTTTTTATTACGGTGCTCGGGCTCCAGAAAGCACGGGCTCATTAGTTGTGGCAGGCGCGTGGGCTGCAGAGCACGTGGGTTCGGTAGTTGTGGCGTACGGGCTCTCTAGCTGTGGCGCCCGGGCTCAGTTGCCCCGCGGCATGTGGGATCTTAGTTCCCCGACCAGGGATCGAACTGGCGTCCTCTGTATTGCAAGACAGATTCTTAACCACTGGACCACCAGGGAAGTCCCCTGGTTCGAGTTTTGATTATAAATTTTTTTTAAAAGTTAGGGGGTGGACTTCCCTGGTGGCACAGTGGTTGGGAATCCTCCTGCCAATGCAGGGGACACGCATTCGAGCCCTGGTCCCAGAGGATCCCATGTGCTACGGAGCAACTAAGCCCATGCGCCACAACTACTGAGCCTGCATGCCACAACTACTGAAGCCCATACACCTAGAGCCCATGCTCCGCAACAAGAGAAGCCACCGCAATGAGAAGCCCGCACACCGCAACGAAAATGCAATGCAAAAAAATAAATAAGTAAATTAATTAATTTTTTAAAAAAAGGAAGGGGGCTGTTCCTGTTTTATCAAATTGGAAGTGGAGACTGATAATTGAATGAAGAATTCGGATGTACTGCAATCTTATGGGTTTTATGTCTTTTCAAAGCTATGGCTACCAAACACTCTATTCACATGGGTTTCAAAACATGATTGAAACTTTACACTCCTCCTGGCCTACCAGTGAAGACAAGGGAACCAAAGGTGAAGTAAAAAAAATCTACAGTCATCCTGCCAAAACCAAGTTAACTTAACTTCCCTTCAAGTAAGCAAAACTAACCAGATCTTGAGATAATGGGGAAGGAGCAAGAATCAAGCATATGGACGTTGCTCCAGCAATTCTCTCCTTTCCCCTCTTTCTGCCTGATCATTCCCACCAGCACAGAAACACACTGATATTTCTCTCCTCTAACACTCCTCCTGTGCCAGCTAGGGTCCTACTTCTTTGTACTCCTCACTGCCTCCAATCCTTCTCCTCCCATTCTCTCTCCAGCCCACTCCAACTTGGCTTTGGCCC
Organism: Neophocaena asiaeorientalis asiaeorientalis; assembly: GCF_003031525.2. Taxonomy (NCBI): domain Eukaryota; kingdom Metazoa; phylum Chordata; class Mammalia; order Artiodactyla; family Phocoenidae; genus Neophocaena; species Neophocaena asiaeorientalis. Next base: position 9,404,781 of record NW_020174301.1, on the reverse strand, counting down.
CCACCACTCCACCGAAACCTTATCTTCAGTGTGACCAATGGTCTCTACTTGGCTAAATGCAGTGGTAGATTCCTGGTCCTTATCTTAACTGCTCAGTAGCATTTGACACAGTTCATCTCTCCCTCATCTTCTCTGATACACTGTCTTACTTGGCTTCCAGTGGTCACTCTTTTCCTCTTTTACTGGTTCTTTCCTGACCATTTGACTTCTTAATGTCTTGGCACCTCAAGGTTCAGTCCTTGACCCCCTTCTCTATCTGCATTCACTCCCTCAGCGATTTCATCCAGTCTCATGGCTTTAAATACATCTACATGCCAACCTTTCCCTCCCAGCGGTACATTTCCAACCCCACTCTTTCCCAAAATTCTAGAATCACAAATCCCAACGTTTCCACTTGGATTTCCATCAGGTGCCTCACACGCAACATGTTCAAAACTAGACCCTCATCTTCTCTCCTCTGCCTTCATCTCCTGTGGCTCTCCTCCCCTTGCTTACTCCACTCCACCCATGTCAGCCTCCTTGCTGTTCCTCAACAAGCCAGGACTACTGCCACCTCAGGGCCTGTGTTCTGGCTGTTCTCTCGGCCCAGACATCCTCTCCTCAGATATCTTACCATAATCTCCACTCCTGGGCACTCCACCCACCACCCTTACTGCACTCAACTTTTATTTCCCGTAGCGTTCACTACTTTCCAACATATGACATAATATAATTATGTTGATGTTTACTGTCTGCCGCACCCCCACCACGATGTAAGTTCCATAATAGCAGAGATCCTTGTTTTACTGACTCATGTATCTCCAGGGCCTTAGCAGTACCTGGTACAGGAGGTCTCAAAAAACCTTTGTTAAATGAATGGATGGGCTCTGATGCTACAAATGTAAGTGGTAACCTCCAGATTCACACATGGGGCATAAAAGTAGTCCTAGAAAACCATCACTTCCCTTCTTCCATGAATACACCTCATACCCCTCCAGCCTTGGTTAGTACAGAATTATTGGGGCAGCAAAGGAGCTCTCCCGTTAGCACCCTGCTGCTGCTGCTGCTTGTGGCACTGAGCAATTGCCGGCTAGTGATTTTTATGCAGAGTGTTTGTTAGTAATCATCTAGTCATATTAATAACACCTTCTTTAAAAGATCTGAAAACATGCCTTAAACCTAGTTATAGATTGTTGCAATTTTAATATTCAAACAGGATATTACGCCTCTGTCAGACACAGTTATTCCTTAAGAGCATTCAAGCCAGCGAGACTTTCCCCCAGGAATATATCAAAGATGATTCTAAATATCTAGCTATTCTCAAGTAATCTTGCAGCAGCACACCTAGTCTGCACCCACTCTCCTCAGTCTCAGAAGGACGGGAGTTGTTTTTCTCTGCAAGGCTGTGTCTCCTCTAGGATCAGGACCTTGCCCCATCATTCACCCCCTCTCTCCTCTGTTCCAACCTCTCTCTCTAATAAACCCTTTCCTACCACCTTTTAACATTGTTCAAGTTTACCAGAATCTTTTCTCTAAATCCATCCCTCAACCCTGAAATCTCCGTGAGTGAGCAGGGTACAGTGTCACAGTCACTGGAACTGTGAGGACTATAGTCTGGTTGCAGTAGGTCAAAGAGTGAAGGCCAATGAAACTGCTCAGGCAGAGTGAAACAAGGACCCCCTCGCTCTGAAAAGGACAAACCTTATGTCTGTCTAAGAATGTGGCATTAATGATCTCTCTCTGCCATCCTGTCACCTGCCCCTATGACACCCGTCTCTCTGGGCTCTTCCCCCACCTCCAGCTGTTCCTTCTCTGTCTTCCTTGTTGGCGTCTCTATCTCTAAAGATAATGGTGGCTCCCAATGTTCCACCCTTAGTTCTCTTCCCATTCTTCATGCTCTGCCAAGAAAATTTCATCCTCTTTCCTCATTTTTAACTACCACTACGTTGAACTCTACATTTCTAACTCTACTCTTTTGCTCTGAGCTCATGACCCCAAAATACATCTCCCCACTAATGAGACACTAGTCTCTCAAATTCAGCATCTCCAAACCTGACCAACATCTGTTTAGCAAATCTTGTTCCTTCTCTGGTATGCCATATCTCAGGCAATGACTACATCACCCACTGGATTACTTAAGCAAGAAACCTTGGAGTCATCTTCCATTATTCTACCTGCTGAAGTCTCTCCTATCAACCCCAACTACTTCATGCTGACTGTTATTGTGTTAATTCAGATCCTTATCTTTTGCCAAGACCAGTGTTTCTCAAGGGAGGTGCTACTGGCTTAACAGACAAGACAATTCTTTTCGGCACAATTATCCCACTTAGAACAGATAACCTAACAGCCTCCTTTCACGAACTGGGGGGTCCCACTCCAGCATCAGGCTTAAAGTACTGAACATGGCTCCAGACACCCATCTCCAATATAGCCCTTTTAGTTCCCTTTAATGTGTAGGGACCAAATCTCCACCCACCACTGCCTGCTTATGGATGCAGAAACTAGAAGGCCTCTGTCTGACCCACTATTCTGTTTATGGTCCATGAAAATAAGATGCGGTTTCCCTCCAGGCCTGGGAATGTCTTGTTTTTCTTTTCTTTTCTCTCTCTTTTTTTTTTTGGCAGTACGTGGGCCTCTCACTGTTGTGGCTGCTCCCGTTGCGGAGCACAGGCTCCGGACGTGCAGGCTCACGGGCCCAGCCGCTCCGCGGCATGTGGGATCTTCCCAGACCAGGGCACGAACCCGTGTCCCCTGCATCGGCAGGCAGACTCTCAACCACTGCGCCACCAGGGAAGCCCTCTTTTTTTTTTAATCTATCCTCTTCCTGGGCTTGGAACAGAGTTGGTATAGGCCCAATATCCCTTAACTCCAAAATCCAAAAAACTCTGAAACTTGAAAGTTTTTAAAAGTTTGCTACAAGCTCATCTAATGACAAAATAATCCCTGAACTGATATGAGGCAATTTATAGTCATCATTTACCTTCCTTAGAATGAATATATGATTCTTTAAGAAGTATGAATGTGTAAAATTGTAGGGTAATGTCCCAGACTCACTGCACATATATCAAGTACATGGAATAACCTTTTAGAAAGCCCCCCAAACCTGAATTCTAAAACAAATACAGCCCCAAAGATTTCAGATAAGGATTGTGATCTGCATTACAAAGCACAAAGTCACCACACCATCTTATCCAGAAGTCTGTCTCTGTCTCTTAAAACTGACTTTTCTAAACAGAAATTTAAAATACTTTAAACATAAAACATTTTCAATGAATATTTTAAAATCTTCCATATATAAAGTTAAGTTTAGAAAAGAAAGTATAGACCACTATCTTTTAAAATAGGTTAAATTCAGGCCTACCCAGAAACAGGAATACAGAAAACTACTTCTTGGGATCCCTTCCAGTCTTAAGATGTTTTGTTTAGACAGAGCTCTAGGGATTACAACATACAGTGTGGACAGTGGGATCACCTTCCCTTTTCCAGAGGCCCAGCCAGTCCTGTGTAATATGTGCCTAGGCACTTCTCACAACATCGATACACACCATCTCAAAAAGAAAAGCACCACTGCAAGCACCACAGTGCTCCCCTAGTTTTTCTACTACTCTAGCAACTTACATTTCACAACCAAGACTAAGGGCTAATGTTGTTGCTGCTGTATAGGAAAAGGAAACTAAATGATTTTACTTTAAAGGTTGGTAGCTATCTATGTCCATCTGGAGCTAAAATTTTAAACAGATGTCTAATGGGAAACCAAATATGGAAAATGATACAGTTATCTATTAAGGCAATGAGATACAGCAAATAAGATATGCAGATATGGAACATAAGCCTATAAAACTTTAAAGGATGTTTTTTCAAAAGAAAGAACATCTATGTTCTCATTTATTTGAAACCCACAGATTCTTCATACCCTTGTATAGATTTTTTTTTTTGGCCATGCTGCACGGCATGCGGGATCTTAGTTCCCTGACCAGGGATCAAACCCGCACCCACTGCAGTGGAAGTGCAGAGCCTTAACCACTAGACTGCCAGGGAAGTCCCTAGATCTTTTTTTTTTTTTTCCTTTAATGGCACATTGCTTTGAAAAACACTCTGGCAGGTCCTCAAGAGGTTAGACACAGTTACTATATGACCCAGCAATTCCATTCCTAGGTATGGAATTTATCTTTCTCCCAAGAGAAACGAAAACAAATGTCCACCCAAAAATTTGTACACAATGTTCACAGCAGTATTACTCATAACAGCCCCAAAGTGAAAACAACCTAAATGTCCATCAACTGATGAATGGATAAATAAAATGTGGTATACAATGGAATAAAAAGGAATTAAGTGTTGACACATGCTACAACAAGCATGAACCTTGAAAACATGGTGCTAAATAAAAGAAGCCAGTCACAAAAGGCCACATATTTTATATTCCATTTATCAGAAATATTCAGAATAGGCAAATTTACAGAGAAAGAAAGTAGATTAATGGTTGCCTAGGATTTGCCTGGGGGTTGGGGGGAAATGAGTGACTACTAATGAGTGCAGGGTTATTTTTAGAGCGATGAAAATGTTCTAACATTAATTGTGGTGACGGCTACAAAACTGTGAATATACTAAAAACCACTGAAGTTATGTGCTTTAAATGAGTAAACTGTATACTATGAAGATTATTTTTAAAACTGGCAAACAAGCCATATAACTAAAGCAAAAAGTCAACTGGGGGGATGGGGGGACCTTCAAGATGGTGGAGGAGTAAGATGTGGAGATCACCTTCCTCTCCACAAATATATCAGAAATACAACTACATGTGGAACAATTCCTATAGAACACCTACTGAACACTGGCAGAAGACCTCAGACTTCCCAAAAGAGCCGTGTGGCTGACAGGGTCTTGGTGCTCCGGCCGGGTGTCAGGCCTGTGACTCTGAGGTGGGAGAGCTGAGTTCAAGACACTGGTCCACGAGAGACCTCCTGGCTCCATGTAATATCAAACGGTGAAAGCTCTCCCAGAGATCTCCATCTCAATACTAAGACCCAGCTCCACTCAACGACCAGCAAGCTACAGTACTGGACACCCTATGCCAAACAACTAACAAGACAGGAACACAACCCCACCCATTAGCAGAGAGGCTGCCTCAAATCATAATAAGGTCACAGACACCCCAAAACACACCACTGGACGTGGTCTTGCCCACCAGAAAGACAAGATCCAGCCTCCTCCACAAGAACACAGGCACTAGTCCACTCCACCAGGAAGCCTACAGAGCCCACTGAACCAGCCTTAGCCACTGAGGGCAGACACCAAAACAGCGGGAACTATGAACCTGCAGCCTGTGAAAAGCAGACCCCAAACACAGTAAGTTAAGCAAAATGAGAAGACAGAGAAAACACACAGCAGATGAAGGAGCAAGGTAAAAACCCACCAGACCAAATGAAGAGGAAATAGGCACTCTACCTGAAAAAGAATTCAGAGTAATGATAGTAAAGACAATCCAAAATCTTGGAAACAGAATGGAGAAAATACAAGAAACATTTAACAAGGACCCAGAAGAACTAAACAGCAAACAAACAATGATGAACAACACAATGAATGAAATTAAAAATTTGCTAGAAGGAATCAATAGCAGAATAACTGAGGCAGAAGAATGGATAAGTGATCTGGAAGATAAAATAGTGGAAATAACTACTGCAGAGCAGAATAAAGAAAAAAGAATGAAAAGAATGAGGACAGTCGTAGAGACCTCTGGGACAACATTAAATGCACCAAAATTCGCATTGTAGGGGTCCCAGAAGAAGAGGAGAAAAAGAAAGGGACTGAGAAAATATTTGAAGAGATTATAGTTGAAAACTTCCCTGATATGGGAAAGGAAAGAGTCAATGAAGTTCAGCAAGCACAGAGAGTCCCATACAGGATAGATCCAAGGAGAAAAATGCCGACACATAATCAAACTATCAAAAATTAAACACAAAGAAAAAATATTAAAAGCAGCAAGGGAAACACAACAAATAACATACAAGGGAAGCCCCATAAGGTTAACAGCTGATCTTTCAGCAGAAACTCTGCAAGCCAGAAGGGAGTAGCAGGACATACTTAAAGTGATGAAAGGGAATAAACTACAACCAAGATTACTCTACCCAGCAAGGATCTCATTCAGATTTGATGGAGAAATTAAAACCTTTACAGATGAGGAAAAACTAAGAGAATTCAGCAGCACCAAACCAGCTTTACAACAAATGCTAAAGGAACCTCCCTAGGCAGGAAACACAAGGAAAAGACCTACAATGACAAACCCAAAACAATTTAAAAAACGGTAATAGGAACATACATCTCGATAATTACCTTAAATGTAAATGGATTAAATGCTCCAACCAAAAGACACAGACTGACTGAATGGATACAAAAACAAGACCCGTCTATATGCTGTTTATAAGAGACCCACTTCAGACCTAGGGACACATACAGAATGAAAGTGAGGGGATAGAAAAAGATATTCCATGCAAATGGAAATCAAAAGAAAGCTGGAGTAGCAATCCTCATATCAGAGAAAACAAACTTTAAAATAAAGACTATAACAAGAGACAAAGAAGGACACTACATAATGACCAAGGGATCAATCCAAGAAGAAGATATAACAATTGTAAATATTTATGCACCCAACATAGGAGCACCTCAATACATAAGAAAAATGCTAACAGCCATAAAAGGGGAAATCGACAGTAACACAAAAATAGTAGGGGACTTTAGCACCCCACTTTCACCAGATCATCCAAAATGAAAATAAATAAGGAAGCACAAGCCTTAAATGACACATTAAACAAGATGGACTTAATTGATATTTATAGGACATTCCATCCAAAAACAACAGAATACACTTTCTTCTCAAGTGCTCATGGAACATTCTCCAGGATAGATCATATCTTGGATCACAAACCAAGCCTTGGTAAATTTAAGAAAATTGAAATCATATCATGTATCTTTTCTGACCACAACGCTATCACACTAGATACCAATTATAGGAAAAAATCTGTAAAAAATACAAACACATGGAGGCTAAACAATACGCTACTAAATAACCAAGAGATCACTGAGGAAATCAAAGAGGAAGTCAAAAAATACCCAGAAACAAATGACAATGAAAACACGACAATCCAAATCCTATGGGATGCAGCAAAAGCAGTTCTAAGAGGGAAGTTTATAGCAATACAATCCTAGCTCAAGAAACAAGAACATCTCTAGGGAGGGTGGGAGGGAGGGAGATGCAAGAGGGGAGAGATATGGGAACATATATATATGTATAACTGATTCACTTTGTTATAAAGCAGAAACTAACACACCATTGTAAAGCAATTATACCCCAATAAAGATGTTAAAAAAATAAAAATAAAAAAATAAAAGTATATCACTACACAATAAACAGACATTGAAAAGATTAAAAAAAAAAAAAGAAACAAGAACATCTCAGATAAACAACCTAACTTACACCTAAAGCAATCATAGAAAGAAGAACAAAAAAAACCAAAGTTAGCAGAAGGAAGAAATCATAAAGATCAGAGTAGAAATAAGTGAAATAGAAACAAAGAAAACAATAACAAAGATCAATAAAACTAATTGTTCACTGCAGAACTATTTACAATAGCCAGGTCACGGAAGCAACCTAAATGCCCATCGACAGATGAATCGATAAAGAAGATGTGGTACATATGTACAATGGAATATTACTCAGCCATAAAACGGAATGAAATTGGGTCATTTGTAGAGACATGGATGAATCTAGAGACTGTCATACAGAGCGAAGTAAGTCAGAAAGAGAAAAACAAATATCGTATAGTAAAGCATATATGTGGAACCTAGAAAAGTCGTACAAATGAACCGGTTTGCAGGGCAGAAATTGAGACACAGATGTAGAGAACAAACGTATGGACACCAAGGGGGGAAAGCAGAGGTGGGGTGGGGCTGGTGGTGTGATGAATTGGGAGATTGGGGTTGACATGTATACACTGATGTGTATAAAATTGATGACTAATAAGGACCTGCTGTATAAAAAAGTAAATAAAATTTTAAAAAAAGAGTCATGTACCACAACGTTCATTGCAGCTCTATTTACAATAGCCAGGACATGGAAGCAACCTAAGTGTCCAATGACAGATGAATGGATAAAGAAGATGTGGCACATACATACAGTGGAAATGGAATATTACTCAGCCATAAAAAGAAACGAAACTGAGTTATTTGTAGTGAGGTGGATGGACTTAAGAGTCTGTCATACAGAGTGAAGTAAGTCAGAAAGAGAAAAACAAATACTGTATGCTAACACATATATAGGGAATCTAAGAACAAAAAAATTGTTCTCAAGAACCTAGGGGCAGGACAGAAATAAAGACACAGACGTACAGAATGGACTTGAGGACACGGGGAGGGGGAAGGGTAAGCTGGGACAAAGTGAGAGAGTGGCATGGACATATATACACTACCAAACGTAAAACAGATAGCTAGTGGGAAGCAGCCGCATAGCACAGGGAGATCAGCTTGGTGATTTGTGACCACCTAGGGGGGTGGGTTAGGGAGGGAGATGCAAGAGGGAAGAGATATGGGAACATACGTATATGTATAACTGATTCACTTTGTTATAAAGCAGAAACTAACACACCATTGTAAAGCAATTATACTCCAATAAAGATGTTAAAAAAAAATTACCATGCTTCTAAATGCACCTTTTAACTGGAGTTATACGGAAATTGAATTAAAGATACCAAAGATTTAAATTAATGTGTCAGAAAATAAGCAAACAGTTTGTGATTTTCAACATAGCTGTTCTTTCCCTTCCTCCTATTGTTCACTGTAAAGCTCCATTACCATAAAATAGGATTAAAGGAAAGGGAAAAAAGGCTTAAATGCAAATTTCTAAAATTCTATTCTCTTGAGAGAAAGGCATGCCAAACTATCAGTAAAATGGGATCTGGAAATACTTTATCTATAATCACGGTTACCCTTAATTAGCAAGGGTCATTACATATTTCCAACTCTTAACTTTTAGTACCCTGGCAAATGCCATAGCTCAGACTGTTCAACTGTGCTGTAAAAATACTCAGCTATGTGGGGGCATATCTCATTTTCCCCTGTATTTGAAGATAATCTCATTCACTTAAGAGTATCAAGAGAGAAAAGGAAAGGTCTTCAGAATAAAGACATTTTAAAAGCTTTCATCATATTCACATTTTTCCGTCTTAAAATTTCATTAAATATTATTTTCTAAAGATTCCTCCCCCTCCACCCCTGTCATTTACACAACAGTCAGCTACTAATCTCAAATGTTACGGGTTGGTGGCCACAAAGGGCATAAGAAAACCTCCCTGAAAAGTCTAGCTCCAGTTCTCCGATGAGGACAGCTCATTTCCCCAGGGTTGGGAGTACTAGATGTGCAAACTGATGACTAGCAGGTGACCAAGGAGCTGGATAAGCTGTTTCTTGCTCTAACTCTAACTGCCAGGACCCCCAGGCTTAATGCTCAAACCAGCATGCTGCCCAAGGGGTGCTCGCCCTCAAGGCAAAGGCTGGTGACAAGAAGCCACACTGACCTTTCAATTTGTCAGCAGTCATCCAAAGGACACAGTTTATTAGCTTAGCAAACTGACACTATTTTTTTAGTCTGGCTGTTCTTCACTAGAATAAAATGCAAACAAAACTTTCCAATACCTGTCTTTAATAGGCCCAATTGCCACCTAAGTCCATTTTAATGCTTGTTTCTTAAAATTAGATTGTCAAACTTCCAGCATAAAAATAACTATATTGTCACAGTCATACCCATTTTACTGTGCTTCGCAGATATTTTTTTTTCGTGTTTTTTTTTTTTTTAACAAATTAAAGGTTTGTGGCAACCTTACATCAAACAAGTCTATTGGCAGGATTTTCCAACAGCATTTGCTCACTTCATGTCTCTGTGCCACATTTTGTTAATTTTCACAATTTCAAACTTTCTCATCATTATTATATTCGTTATAGTGATCTGTGATCAGTGACCTTTGATGTTATTGCAAAAAGACTGACTCACCAAAAACTGAGATGGTGGTTAGCGTTTTTTTTAGCAATGGTATTTTAAAATTAAAGTATGTACATTATTCTTTTAGGCATAATGTCCTTGCACACTTAATAGACCACAGTATAAACACAACTTTTCTATGCTTGAGAAACAAAGATTCATGTGAATTACGTTATTATGATATTTGCTTTCTTGCAGTGGTCTGGAATTAAACCCACAATGTCTCTGAGGTATCTCTGTACTTATTTTTTTAAACAATTTAACCCTGTCCCCAAACTTTCTTCCTAACAACTCACCTTAGAAAAACACGTATTTGAGCTGTGGGGTAGTGGGAACTATGTTACCTGTTACCTGCTATTCAGGTAACAGGAAGGCAAGGTCAGCAGAGTGATACAGGACCAGACGGCCTGAGTCCAGGTGTGATTACCTCCTCTCCAAGCCTTCTTTCTTCACCTGTACAACATGGACTGTAACAGTGCCTACTTTACAGGATAGTCCAAAGGGTTAAATATGATAATCCATTTAACCCTCAGGGCCTGTCTGGCACATCACACAGTGACCAAAATAGGCTAGGACTATGACAGAGTGATGACATCCCTAGATGTCACATCCCCACACTGACAGCAGGCATGATACAAATGCTTTCATGGGTTACTTCAGCCAGGCGGTGGCAGGCACAGTGTGGAGACAAACATTGGCCCTGGGCAAATTCATTATCTTGGCCCTAAGTCACTGTATTTGAAGGCTTGATTTCCTCTTGGAAAATGAAAAAGTCTTACACGATCAGTGGTTTTTCTTTCTTCAAAAAAAAAAGAAAAAAGAAAAAAGAGTCCTTAAGAAAACTAAAATCATATCAAGCATCTTTTCTGACCACAACGCTATGAGATTAGAAATGAATTACAGGGAAAAAAACATAAAAAACACCAACACATGGAGGCTAAACAATACGTTACTAAATAACCAAGAGATCACTGAAGAAATCAAAGAGGAAATCAAAAAATATCTAGAGACAAATGACAATGAAAACACAACGATCCAAAACCTGTGGGATGCAGCAAAAGCAGTTCTAAGACGGAAGTTTAGAGCTATACAAGGCTACCTCAAGAAACAAGAAGAATCTCAAATAAACAATCTAACCTTACACCTAAAGGAACTAGAGAAAGAAGAACAAACAAAACCAAAAGTTAGCAGAAGGAAAGGAATCATAAAGAACAGAGCAGAAATAAGTGAAATAGAAATAAAACAATAGCAAAGATCAATAAAACTAAAAGCTGGTTCTTTGAGAAGATAAACAAAATGGATAAACCATTAGCCAGACTCATCAAGAAAAAGAGGGAGAGGACTCAAATCAATAAAATTAGAAATGAAAAAAGAAAAAAACTACAAGAGAAATATAGCCTGAGAGAAATTTCAAGAAATATAGATAAAAGATATAATAAAAGTTAAATCTCACCTTCTTGACTTCCCCTACCCCAAACCAGTTTTTGAACTGTGCTATGCAGAGTCTTAGGGATCCCTAGAAACAGAAGGTGGCTTCCAGCAGAAGCCAAGTAGGCAGGGCCCCAAGGAACCCCTCTTCTCCTATCACTACCTCAACAAAAGCAGCTCTGGCTTCTATGCATTTTATATACTGGATTTCACAGATTTTAAAACAAAGGTTCCACTACCAAAGTGAGGCTTAAAAACCACAGGATTAAATTACTCTAAAGATATTATCCAGCTCTAAAACTCTACGATTCTGGTCTATTAAACCAAATCCCCATAGTTGCCATTACATCTACATCAAGTTTCCATAAAATTTCCTGAGACTTTACCTTACCTCTAGCTCAAGATCCTGAGGTTCCATTTCAGAAAGTGATAGCACAGCAATTTTGGTAACTTTACAGACCTCATGGTCTCCTGGAAGTTTGCCCACCAAAGCTTTCTGCCGAATTAAAATAAGCCACCATGGTAGATCTGAAAGAGAAAAGTCATATTTAATGTCTGGCTTCTATAAAGTGGTACTGTCCCGGCAAGCTGAAGGTGAATAATCAAACACAGTGTGCAAAAGATACAACCCTTTAAAGCAGCAGTCCCCAACCTTTTAGGCACCAGGGACCGGTTTTGTGGAAGACAATTTTTCCACGGCTGAGGCGGGTTGGGGTGTGGTTCAGGTGGTAATGTGAGCGGTGGGGGGGACGGTTCAGGTAGCAACGCGAGCAATGGTTCAAGCAGTAATGCAAGCGATGGGGAGCGGCAGATGAAGCTTTACCTGCTCCCCCCTCCTCCCCGCCCCGCTCACCCTGTTGCGTGGCCCGGTTCCTAACAGGCCGTGGACTGGAACCTTTTAGAGCACAACAAAGATATAAAAATGACCCTTAAATGTATGAAAAGATTTTCAATGGAGATGTAAATTAAAATGTTGCAATACCATTCTCACCCATCAGCTTGGGGATAATAAAAAAGTATGACAGCACATTCGCTGGCCAGGCTGCGGGAACCAGGCACTCTCCTAGTGCTGGTGGGAATACAAACGCACACAACTTTTCTGGAGGGAAATTTTGTGATAACTAATAATAAAACATACACACTTACCTTTTAACCTAGCAATCCCACTCTTGTGAATTTACCCTGAAGACACACCTCAACAACACAAAAGTACACATACTCAAATCTATTCATTGCAGCAGTTTACAACTGTAAAATACTGGAAACAACTAGAATGCCCAGACATAGGAGAATGGCTGAATAAACTATGGCACATCTATGCAGTAGAGTACTATGCAGCTGTAAAAAAGCATTCTGTAAACTGATAAGAAGTGATTCCTAGATATATTAAGGGGATAAACTGGATATTATTAATATACAATAAGGGTATTACATAATAAGATATAGTATTAAATCGAAGCACAAAAGAGTATCTAGAGTGTGCCACCCTTTCTGTAAGAAAGATGAGAAAATATGCACATATCTGCTCATTTGTACAAAAAAAAAGAGGAAAGAGAAATGAGAAATTAATGAGATTGGCTACTGAACAAGGAGTAGGTGGAAATGACATGGAAGGAAGAGAAAACAGGAATGGGATAAAAGGGATCAGGGGGATGACATCTCTCAAAGTATACCCTTTCACGTAGTTCTGACTCTTAGAATCATGGTAATGTTTCACATCCCCTCAAAAACAAGTAGTTCAAATTAACCAGAATGTGAAGGGAACCCAAAACAAAATGCAAAGAGTAACCCAACTCTGTTACAAATGGAAAACGTAACCATAATGTAGGAGATAAGGAAGAAATAAACTAATCTAAATAACTTTGGAAAACAGTATTTTGCAAGGATAAAGACAAAAAGAACTGTATACAATATTGTACTCTGGTTAGTGAATTATTTTTCAGAAGAGTATGAGTTAGCAATTCCAAAACTACTTCATGTGTACACTAGGACTGAGCAAATAAGTAAATATATTGAAGAAAGTGGGGGAGGGGTGTAAAACAAATGAAAGAAGTATTTAATAATTACAAGAAAGAAAGGAAAGAAAACACCTAGAGGCCCAATAGTTATGTTTCCAATCCAAATTTCTACTTCTCACAAAAGATTTCTATTTAACTGAGAAATGGTCTATGAAAGACAGCATCCAAAAGCAATTTTTCATTTTATGAGACTCTACACCCTTTAAAAATACTACCTAATTAGTACCAAAAATAAAAATAATTGAAACAGTGTTTCAGGAATTTCTTACTATAGAAAAATAGCATGATGGATATATATTCCCCTTATGAAAAAATATTTTTTAAAAGATATATAGTATTTTAATTTCCCCCATTTTCCCCCCAAATATTAGTCAACTCTCATTTGAGGGAAAGTGCTCTGGAGATGTGCTCAAAGCATTTCATAAATGCAAGAATTTGGAAACGTTTCATAGTTCTCTATAAAATAGGGTAGAAATCTACTCCAAAGTTTCAAGGCTTTTGCAGGTCATTTCATTAATATCATTAAACTTTAACCAAGGACCTACCATGTGCTGGGAAGTACGTCAGGCACAGATTAAGGTTACCAAGCACCTAACACACAATAAACCTAACACAAAATAAATAAAGCACATAATACATAATAAACTGTTGAATGCTAATACAGTCTGCTGAATAAAAAGAAATTCTTACCACAGGTCTCTTAACCTCACAGGAATAATTTCTATTTTACACTGAACAATGTAGTGTTGGCAGATGATCAGACAAGCCAACATTAGGAAGCCCTCTTCCCAGTTTATGCCTTCTTGCTTTCATATTAACATTAAGAATTGCGATTTTAAGAAATTACAGCAATGACAAAAACACAACGTGCACAATGAAATGTAATAAATGTCTTTCCAATAAGCCATCTAATGGTATAGTACCAAAAATATAAAAATACTAAATTTCAAACACAGAGGTTTTACCCCACACATAGACTCACTTGGGAAACGAAAGGCATGCTTTTTTCCACAAAAACATTGGTATTGTCAATACTGAAATTCAACTTACAAACTCAAATACATTTTTAAAAAAATACGCATATTTTTAGAGTTTAGCTAGCTAAACTCATACACAGAACCTGAAAAACTGAGGTGCTTCTATAAAAAAAATTACATAAAATTCTATAAAGAAACTTAAGTTCAATATGCCTGAGGAATTATAATGAAGACTAAATCTGAGAAAATATCATGTAAATGATCTCAAACAAAAGAGAAAAAATTTTGTAAACAGTAGCTTTCCCTTTTCAGAAAAGCCTCAGTGTTCTGGACTTTGAGGTCAGGACTCAGACTCAAATTTTAGCTGCCTTATTTACTTATCATGTACTTCAGCTTAATACTAAACTGCTCCAATTCTTGGTTTTCTCATCTGTAGAATGGGATAAAACCACCTATTTCGAAGAGTATCTATGTGGACTAAATAATTTTTATAATTCCTGTTTTTATTACTAAGAGCTAATGTTTACCAGGTAGCAAAACATATGATAAACCTATGGTAAATAAAACAACGTGGTGCCAGTACAAGAATGGACAAATGAATATTAGAAAAGAACAGAGAAGACAGACGCAGACCCACGTAAATATGGGCATCTAGTAAATGATAATAAAGAGGGGGAAAGCATGGTGTGTCAATAATTAGCGTTGAAATACATACTGAAGTATCTGCAGAAAAATATCTGGAATCTGCTTTGAAATAATTTAGATGCTGGGAGTGTGGGGACCATGAATAAAAATGTCTTTTTGTAGTTGACTTCCAACCAGCTCTACAAATTGCACTGGGTTAAAATCTCGTAAGTCTTTTAATACACAGTTTCCTGTCTTACTGTTTTCGGTCTTACACACTGATCAAAACAAAAAAACTAAGAGTAAGATAGATAAGGAAATTAATATTTACTAGTTATAATCTAAGTAAGGTGGGATGATGAAAATGTCCTGGAATTAGATAGTGGTGATGGTTGTACAACCTTATGATGATACTAAACACCACTGAATTGTAATTTAAGAGTGAATTTTATGGTGTGTGAACTACGTCTCAATCATTTTTTTAAAAAAACTCCTTCTAAAGAACAAAAGAACTTGTTAGGAGTCTTATCTACCAGAGCAGAGAGTAAAAAACTAAAAAGTGGGCTTCCCTGGTGGCGCAGTGATTAAGAATACGCTTGCCAATGCAGGGGACATGGGTTCGAGCCCTGGTCCGAGAAGATTCTCACATGCCATGGAGCAACTGAGCCCATGCGCCACAACTATTGAGCCTGCACTCTAGAGCCCGTGAGCCACAACTACTGAGCCTGCGTGCCACAACTACTGAAGCCCACGCACCTAGAACCCGTGCTTCGCAACAAGAGAAGCCACCGCAATGAGAAGCCCGTGCACCACAAGGAAGAGTAGCCCCCACTCACCGCAACTAGAGAAAGCCTGCACTCAGCAATGAGGACCCAACGCAGCCATAAATAAATAAATTAATAAATTAATTAAAATGAAAAAAACTAAAAAGTGTATTTCCTGTCAAACACAGAGACACAGGTATTTGAAACAGTGTTCAAAGGAACATTAAAATCATAATGGAAAGAAAATGAAAAATTTGAATTGGACACTAAGATATTTCTAGGCTGCCCCTAGAAAACAAAACAAAACAAACAAAAAACCTCATGAGAAATAGCAATATGTATTCCTGTAATTATTTTGCCTTAGGTGAAACAAAACGCAATAATAAACACATAGAAGCCTGGAAGTTCGGCAAGAATGAGCATGTTAGCTACAGGGTTAAATGATCCAAATATATTTTCTCTAGTTTGTGCTTTAAGCCAAGAAAAAGGTAAAAGTATTGATATATAGCATCACTACTGTTTAGCAATCCCAGTATCCAGTCAGGTATAGTTTTGTAATAAAGTTTTTAAAAGCACAAATGCAGGTTACTGCATTAATTTATATCACCCACCAGCAGAAGAAACTTGGCTCAATTAAAGCTGCCACACTGAAATCTGGATATGCGGTACAACCATGTGTCAAAGGTAATTTAGTCTAGCAAGGTCTTTCAGCATAAAGATATTTTTTCAACTTTTTAAACATTTTACAATGGGAAAAAAGGTCAATTTTGTAACCCTGACTCCTTCAGGAAAAGACAGACAGGAAAATCTGACTTCCCCAGCAAGATAAGAAAACTGATTAGGAAGTGATTATCTTGAAAAGCATGCCCAGTTAGGGCAAACTAAAACAATAGTCGTGGAAAAGATTCAATTGCTTGCCCTATACAATAACTGACTCAGTTAAAAGAGGATAAGTAATGGCAGGATAAAGATTTTCATTTAAAATTTTTTTTTCCTAAAATTGGATGAAAATCTTTTCTCCCTACTCATGACCTCACCTCTAGGAAGTACTGCATCTTACATATTTCTCAACATGACTATCCATCCTACTGACATATAGAAAAGATAAGCATTTGATCCAACAATGAACGTCTAGCAATCCTTTTCATTTTTATTAATGTTAATTTGATAGGAAATAAAGGAATACATTCCATTTGTTTAAAAATGTAAACATTACATATACAATTAATGTTCCCTTTGACCATTGTTCCCCACTCCATGGCAATTCTTTAAATCTAATCCAAACCCCACCTTGTGAGTTCTCTCATATAAGGAGACTAGCAGAGACTAGGAGAGCAATTGGTTACCATTGTTGGCATTAGTCCTTTTAATCTTACTTGAGAGTTTAACAATGACCTTTTAAACATACATAATTTAGGGAATTTCCTGGTGGTCCAGTAGTTAGGACTCTGCACTTCCATTACATGGGGCACTGGTTCGATGATCCCTGGTTGGGGAACTAAATTCCCACATTCTTTGAAAATGAGCCCCTAATAAGTATTTGGTGGTGTAATTTACCTTTTTTTTTTCTTTTGATGCAACACAGCTTTATCTAGTCTTTCCAAAGCATTCAATTTAGCCTTCATAGAAACAGGAAGTCTTTCTTTTTGTATCAATACGCATAGTTGATGGGCTTATTTAATTATGTAATTACAATATCGAGTAAAACAAGTATGAACAGGATTGGAAATAAACACGATCCACCAGAAGAGAGAGGGCTTCCTACTCAGTCTCCCCCCCGCCTTCAGAGCATCCAATGCATCTACCAACAGACTCTGCAGAGGCAGTAAGGCATGTTGGTTAATCTGGCAAACAGGTTAAGTGAGATTCAACTAAAAGAGCCCCTAGTGATAGAAATACATAGGCAGTACATATTCTGTGGGCCAGACACTTGAAGTGAATGAAGTATTTGTGTGAAAATGATTTTGCTTTTCTGATATTTTTCTTCTGGCTCACCTTTTCCAAAGACTGGTTCTGATTTGAACTGGTTCAATGGGATTTTTTTTTAAGACTTAATTCTTTTAGAGAAAAAAAACTTATTTATTTACTTTTGTAGCATACAAAGGTTCTGTTTTCACTGCTCTTTTGGACACTTTCCAGTTTCTCTGTGTCTCTCTATAAACATTCACGTTACAACCAAAGGCAAAAATAAAAAAGAAGGTGGATCTGATAATGACTCTCATATGTTTTCCTCCTTTAGCTTGCCCCAATCCTGCAGACTATATTCCTGAGGACAAAGCACTTCCTTCACCTCTCCTAGGTCCACGTCACCTGGAGTGTCCAACAGGAGAAGCTGGGAAATGACAAAGCAGAGAGAACCCTGCTGCCTTAACACTCGAAATCAGCACAATAGAATTTATAATTATACCCGCATGCCAATAAATACTAACCCAGGTGGTTACTACATACTCTGAAGTTGTAACATAATATTCAAATAACAAATATTTAAATTCTTGAAGAGCGTCTGTAGATTACGCCTCTAATAAATGCTCGGAGTCTGCATTTGCACCAGATGAATCCGAGAATGGAGATGTGTCTTTAAGAAGGAAAAAAGAGAATTAGGAAGGGGGATTATAGTTGGCTCACCTTTCCTTTCTTCTGTGTCAAGCTGATAATAAGAATACTCATATGTTTCTCTGCCATTTCAAGTTGACAGTCTAATAAATTTAAGGCAAATGACTCATTGCTCTTTTTATATTTTAAGCCTTAGGTGTGTACAAATTTAAAATTGCTATATCTTTCTGGTGACTTGAACTTTTGCTATTTTTGAAATGTATATCTTCTTTATGCTTCTTGCCTTAAAGTCTGTTTTGATATTGGGATAGACACATTATTTTTCAGTAGGTTAGCATTTGCTTGGTTTCTCTTTTTTTTCTATCCTTTTACTTTGGACCATTCTATATACATATACATATAACTAAGATATTTGTCTTAAAAGCAGCTTGTAGATGAATTTTATTGCTTTTCCATTATGAAAAGCTTTGTTTTTTAACTGAGTACTAAGTCCATTTGTATGTAATGTAATTGTTGATAAACTTAAGAATCATTCTACCGTCTTACCATTTGTCCCACCTGTTCTACATGCTTTCTTTTCTTGCCTTCTTTTGGATTATTAAGTGTTAAAATTATTATTATTCCATTTCCCCCTTTATTAGGTTTTTACAATCTTTTATTATGCTATTAGTGGTTATATTGTAGGGTCTGATAATACAAGCCCTAACTTACAAAAGCCTAATGTAAATTAGTATTTTTGACAGTTCCTGGACAGTGAAAGGACCTTAGAACACCAGCCCTTTCTAACTCACTATTGTTACTATTATTGTTGTGTGTTTTCATTCTGCGTTAATTTTAAACCTCATATAAAGCCAACTTTATTTAAATTTACCAACACATTTACTCTTTCCACTGAACTTCACTCCTTCCTACAACTCCACACTCCCATCTGGAATCATGTTCCTTTTACCTGAAGAATTCTTAGTATTTCTTTTAGTGCAGATACTGCTGATGACAAATTCTCTGTTTGGCTCAAAATGTCTTTTTTTCCTTAATTTTTGAAGGTATAAAATTCTAGACAGGCACTTTGAAGACAGCATTCCACTGTCTTCCAGCTTCCATTGTTCCTATCAAGGCTGATTGAATGCCCTTAAATTTAATGTGTGGTTTTTCTCTGGCTGCTTTAGGATGTTTTCTTTGCCTTTAGTTTTCATCAGTTTTACTACAAGGTGCCTAAGCGTGGTTTTCTTTGTATTTTTTCCTTTGCAGTACAAAGTATTTCTTGACATTGTGACTTGTATTTATAGTTAGTTTTCGAAAATTCTTGGCTATTATCTCTTCAAGTACTGCTAGTCTCTTGCTGTCAGAAACAATCTGTCTAGTTTCTCTTGATCTCATTTTTTAAAATGTATGAAGTATCGTTAAATGATCCGTTATATAATATATTAACACACTATGCATTTTAAGAGACTCTAATAATTGGGTAATGTCTTAACGGCTTATCTCAAGATAAATTATGTTCCAATTTGAAGGATCCTGCTTTTCTTTTTTTTAAAAAACAAATCTTTGGTAGGAATTTAAATTCAGTCCAATGTGTGCATAAAACCTACTTCATTGATACCTATTGCATAAGCTATTAATTGGCCATTTAGTACTTTTAAATGAATATGAGCATAAGTCTATAGGTTTTATGCAAACTTATGCACGAATTTAAATTTCTACTAAAAGATATGGATTCATGGTATGTTTAATATAATTTTTTGCTTTATATTTAAGGTTATTTCTATTTTTTAAAACTACATTAAGAAAAATGCTTTCTTTTCCTAATGGAAATAGAGCACTATACATCTTTGAATATATTTCAGGGAGCAACATACACCATTACACATCAGGTAAGTAGAAATACAAGTAACAGTACCAGCACACCAGAGCTATTTTTTTCAAAGTACATCATATTGGGCTTCTAATACTCTCAGTGACCAAAGAGCCAATTATTAATTTGTTCATTTTCCAAGCATAGTAACTACTCAGTGTTTCTTGATGGGTCGTTCTGTTGCCTACTAAAGTTTCCTAAGTCTGGGTATATAGAAAACTGACAATGACTCATAAGAACAGCATCTAGGGCAAGAGGTACACTTACTAGGCTCCATTTCAAAGGTACCAAATGGTGGAATCAGAAGCATCTTCAGCTTAACCTATGAATTTAAATTCATCCTAATAATAAAATCCTTAATAATGACCTGCCATAAAATGAAATAATCTATTATACGCCATAAAAATATAAAGTCTTTTCTATTTATAATAGTCCTAGAAAACTATAAAAGTCTAACTTACAGAGTATCCATGGGCAAAATGAGTTTCTATATAAAAGTACATTTTCTAGGGAGTTCCCTGGCAGTCCTGGTTAGGACACCATGCTTTCACTGCTGAGGGCACGAGTTCAATCCCTGGTTGGGGAACTGAGATCCCACAAGCTGCATGGTGCGGCCAAACAAAAAATAAAAAGTGGGGACTTCCCTGGTGGCACAGTGGTTAAGAATCTGCCTGCCAATGCAGGGGACACGGGTTCGAGCCCTGGTCAGGGAAGATCCCACATGCCGCGAAGCAACTAAGCCCGTGTGCCACAACTACTGAGCCTGTGCTCTAGAGCCTGCCAGCCACAACTACTGAAGCCCGCGCGCCTAGAGCCCGTGCTCTGCAACAAGAGAAGCCACCGCAATGAGAAGCCCGCGCACCACAACGAAGAGTAGCCCCCGCTCGCTGCAACTAGAGAAAGCCCGTGCACAGCAATGAAGACCGAACGCAGCCAAAAATAAATAAAATAAAATAAAAATTTAAAAAGTCAACATTATAAAAATAAAAAGTACATTTGCCAGATAACTATATCTTTATCTTCCTAAAGTGCTAAGATGTTTTCTTACACGTTTATTTAAAATGTTAATATATTACATACTTTCCTACCTATTAAACCCAGGCATACTAAATATAATTGGGATTTTTATTTATGATGAAGGTTTATCATCATGAAGATAAATTACTGCTTTGGGGGGTGACATAAGTATGCTTCAAGGTTGGAGGTGATTGGCCCCTGTGCATGAAGGGACCCAAGCCTACCGGCTGTAAAAAACCTGATAGCCAAGAACCAAGAATCTTCTTTCTTAAACACAATTAGACCTGATAATAATTTGATTGTAATCACTTCAAAATGTTCAATAAGAATATAAAGGAGGAAATAAATATAGGAAGCACGTTTATAGCTGGCCCATACAGTCAGTCAGTCAATCTTACCTTAACAAGCCTCTTCTCTTTATGGAGTAAAAAAAACTTTTAATATCACTGCCATAGGGATCACTGAGGGAAACAACTAGAGTTTAAGAACAAATTCATTTATAACTAGAAAATGGAACGATCGTGAAACAGAAGAGGCAAGTTGGCTTGCCTCTAGAGTTTCTCCCTGCCTGAGGATATAAAACTCTGCCAGTTAGAGGTACGCTCAGAACTAAGCAGCATGCTTATCTGATGACCCTTGGGAGAGCTCAGAACTATGGGGCACCTTCATGTGTCCAGTTCAAGTACTGCTCCTGCCGGGGAGGTGGAACCATCTGCACCAAGGAGATTGGAGCTCAGATCAGGGACAAGGGAGGTGATGGAAAATTCTGAAGCATAAAGTAATGGAGCAGGCTGAGGGGAGCAAAGAGAGGAGGGAAGGGTCATTCAGCACCGAGGTACCTGGGAAGAGAGTAAAAGGAAGAGGGAAGCAAAAACCAGAGACAAGAAGATGCCAAAGAAAGGAACCAATTGTACCACTTAGCTGCCTGCTTCCAAGACCCAAAGCTATTAACAGAATAGGTCAGCTAAACTACAATTAAAGAATCTTTTAAGGATTAACCAGGAACCTAGTCACCAATGTAAATCTTACCTCCAAAATAAGTAGTTCTGAGACCCTCATGAATGAAAAAGTGAATATAAAATGACTGTTTTAAAATTACATTTTAGACTATTTGGTAGAAATGTTATGTTACGAATAATACTGTTTCTTTTTTTTTTTTTTTGGCTGAGTTGGGTCTTCGTTGCTGCCCGCGGGCTTTCTCTAGTTGCGGCGAGTGGGGGCTACTCTTCAATGCAGTGCGCGGACTTCTCATTGTGGTGGCTTCTCTTGTTGCAGAGCACAGGCTCTAGGCGTGTGGGCTTCAGTAGTTGTGGCACGTGGGCTTAGTTGCTCTGCGGCATGTGGGATCTTCCCTGACCAGGGATTGAACCTGTGTCCCCTGCATTGGCAGGTGGATTCTTAACCACTGCGCCACCAGGGAAGTCCCGAATAACACTGTTTCTTTAAAATACTTCCTTCAAATCAACTTTACTACATAAAAAAAAGTCACCTTTGTTACCAAAAGGTAGATTACTTAATTTTTAAATTAAGTTAAAATCAGAAGTAATGACAACAGGATACAACAAAAACTATTCTCTGACTTAAATATTTTCAATGGTTTTATTGAGATATAATTCATATACCATAAAATTCACTCATTTTAAGTAAAACAAGTCAATGATTCTGAAGAATTTAGAGTTGTACAACCATCATCGCAATCCTTACATGTTTTTATTATATGAGTTGTCAGTAGACAATAAAACAATCCACTTCTCTCAAGGGCAACTGTACGCAGACAATTGAACTCGTATTTAAACAGAAGCACTATCTAAAGACCGCGCCTGAGAAGCAGGCCTCCAGCAGAGGCTGAGAGCTCTGCAGGGACCCTGTCAGGCTTCTCTTCCTTTTTCTCCAGTGCCCTTGAGCAGTGGGGTTTTCTAATGGCTTTTTAGGAAACTACTAAGGCAATGCTGGTGACACTCCATTCATTCATCACTAAAGTATAAAAATATTTCATGTCGTTGAGTGTCATAGCAAGGTCTCCATTGACAGCCACGGACTAAAATCAAACTTTTTAAATCATACGCATAATACACTTTAGCATTTTAATGATCGAGATATCCTCACCACTTTAAAAGTGAAGAAACAGCAGATGGTGTGTACTATTTGAATGAATGGGAGCGACTTGAGTGAACTGTGTCTGTAGCTGCTCAATACTAGGAGTAGTAATTCACTTAATTACTACTAACCTAAGAGCCTCTATTGCTAAATTAATCAGGATTCCTGACAATTCTTTCTTCAAACTATTTCTGAATATATCGTAGGAAAAATACTTTTGCATTTTATATTCAGGTATTTCTTACCCTAACGAGCTTATCCTCTTCTCAGTCTTCAAAACACGTATCCCCCGGGGATAGGTTCCAGGACCCCAAGTGGATGCCTGAAACCACAGATAGAACCGAGCCCTCTATATACATTCTTTCTTGAACACTGGGATCATTACTAAGTAAAATAAGCATCACTTGAACACAGTACTGTGATACCTGGACAGTCGATCTGATAACTGAAAACTTACTAAGTGACTAATGGACTGAGAGCATACAGTGTGGATAAGCTGGACAAAGGGATGATTCACATCGCAGGCAGGAGGAAGCAGAACGGTGAGATTTCATCACACTGCTCGGGATGGCGTGCAATTTCAAACTTATGAATTGTTTGGAATTTTCCATTTAATATTTTCGGACCATGGCTGACCGCAGGTAACTGAAACTTTGGAAAGGGAAACCACGGATAAGGGGGGGACTACTGGAGATTTTAATTTAAAGAGTTTTTGTAATCCATTTAAAGCCTCCAGCCTCGAGCAATCTCTTCCTGGCTCTGTGATGATACAGCTATCTCCTGGATGGAAGGCATCCCTAAGGAAGTGGTGTTTGGGTTGAGGCCTGAAATATTAGTATGATAATCTGGACAGGGCCAAGGTGAGGGGTGGGGAATGAGAGGAGAGTAGTCGTTGGCAGAGTTAGCAGCTGTGCAAAAAGACTCCCGTGATTGAGAAAACACATTTCAGTCCTCAACTCAGACATCACTTCCTCAGGGATGCCTTCCATCCAGGAGCCCCCGCTACCACCAGTCAGGCCCCTCTGCTATGTGCTTCACAACATCCAACATTTTTCTTCTTCAGAAGCTTATGTTTAATGATAAAATTCTGATGGGGTAATTAATGTCTATCTCTTGGCTTCGATTCTATGCTCCTGGAAGCTTTGAATTTTGTTCATCCTGCAGCCCCCAGCACATAATAGGCACTCGTAAATATTTATTAAATAACTATTTGTTGAATATTTTTGAATAGCCACTGCACAGGGGGACACAGCAGTGAGCAAAACACACATAGCCCCTGTCTTGGAGCTTATACCCTGGGGAAGGAGGTTGGGTGGAAGAGGACAAACGAAAAAGAAGAAAACAAAAAATTAATGTGTAATGACAACTGTGGTAAGAATTTGACTATCATCCTTACTTCCCCCTGGACACTACAAGGAACAGAAGACAATGATTTTTCATGAAGCTTTGCTTTTCCTTCATCTATTTAGCACATTACATGTCCCTTCTAATTTCTGTTCCTCATCTTAATAAATCCCAAGTGATCAAACCAAAGTCAGACACCTTCAGGTTGTCAAAAATAGGCTGCATTAGACCCTGGCTGAAAGTCCACCTGCCTGCAAATGTCTGGGGAAGACACCTTCCAAACTGAAGAAAGGCTAATGGTTCTAAACTGTTGTTTTCTAGGCACCAGGGTTAATAGAACAATTTTGGGGACACAGCTTGCTAAAAGGAAGGGCAATTATCAGCAAAGGATACCACAACCAAATAATACTTTTAAATTCTTCCAACACACATTTTTCTAAAGGGGCAGATGGATTATAAAATATAACCTTCACTAATGCTACTAATATTTCACTTCTAAAAACATTACTTTTTATAATCCCCACCATGTCACCTTTTAGTGACATGTTAGTATCATTAGTTTCAGTAAACATTAATATTATTGGAAAAAAATGTCTAAGTTTAAAATTTGTTCAAAATTGTATAGCTAGAACTTAAGTGGTTCTCTAGTGATATACGTGACACCTCTAAGTTACCTTTAAAACTAAGGAAAAAATAGTAATAGCCAGCATCTATTGAATGCCTACTATTAACAGGAACTATGCTAAGCACTTCATGTGAGTTTTATTAAATCTTACAATAAACATATCTAGGAGGTGTCATCATCTTTGTCTTATAGTTGGCAACTGAGGCTTGGATGAAGTAACCTGATCCAAGGCAACTGTGTGATCTTACGGTTAGTCCACTGCTGGGGCCAGTGCCTACTCAGTGACATTTGGGGAATGGCCTATTCCACTGTAAAACAAAGGGTCAGAAGCAATGGGGGGAATTCTCTTTGACATGCTTTTGCAGTGAGTTTTCCAGTGGATGTTAGGTTCCTGTTAAGGGCTGAATTATGTTCCCTTAAAATTCATGTTTGAATCCTAACCCCCAGTGCCTAAGAATGTGGCCCTATTCTAAAAAGTGGGATCTTTAAAGGTGTAAGTAAGTTAAATGAGGTCATTAGGGAGGGCTCTAATCCAATATGACTGGTGTCCTTATAAGAGGAAATTTGAAGACAGACACTACACAGAGAGAAGACAATGTGAAGATGATGTGAAGACACAAGGAGAAGACAGCCATCTACAAGCCAACGAAAGAGATCTCAGAAGAAATCAACCCTGATGAAACCTTGATCTTAGACTTCAAGCCTCCAGAACTGCAAGAAAATAAATTTCTATTTAAGCCCCCCAGTCTGTGGAACTTTGCTGCAGCAGCCCTAGCCAACTACTAACGGTTCCTAAGTCACGACTGCTTACACCCCATGAGCTTGATGACAGCCATGGCTCACCCACGCCGTTTTTAGACTGTCAATGACAACTATTCAAGTAAACTTATGTTCCCATCTCACTAGGCAAGAAAATTCGTGCATTAATATGTAGAGACTAAGTAGGAGGGAAACAGCAGTGAGAAAAAGTTTAAGTACAGACATTTTATTCCCCTCATCTTCTACCCCCAGAAGGTAAGATGCCCCCGTAGGAAAACGCACATGGAGTGATTTTCTCGGTTATAATACATACCAGGAACACACTGCCCATCGGCCAAGGTGGTAGTGTGATCAGAGCAAGAGCTTTAATGGGACACAGGGAGGGGAGGAGACGAGGCACGCCCAGGACAGAGGATGAAGAAAGAGAAGGTGACAAGAGTAAGATGGATGCTCAGGGGGTGGGAGCTGGGGGTGGAGTGATACACAGGGTGCGGCTGCAGTTCTCTTGTGGGTGAGGGGAAGAAGAACAGCAGGGGGCCCAGAAAAAACTTTCCTTTGCTTCCTCCCCACACCCTTTCTTAACAGCCAAACTTTAGAAGTGATGGGGCAGGAGGAAGAAAAAAAAAAGGGACAGGTTAGGAGAGTGAAAAACTGAGACACCTTCCCTGCCCTTCTTTACTTCTTTTTAGTATTTTTTTCTCTAGTTCACTCTATTCCCCACCTTTCCCTCTTCCAAAATATCCTATATAACAGATATCTACACTGCCTACCAACTTCTTGTTTTTGGTCCAAAGAAAGGCACGTGGTGCAAGGAGAGAAAGTGCATGTAAACAGGGGCTGACCATAGGAAACGCCCACACCTCCGCTACCTCCTAATGACCATACTTTGACTGCATCAAACTCATCAGCCAGTAACATATTTGTACATTGCTTGTAGGAAATGACCTTGGGTTGTCTGCCAAGGACAAACCCTCCTGCGCTGCTTGCCCATCCAGCTTAGAGCAGTGGGCATGTTCGAACTTTGTGACCAGGGAAGGTCCCTGGCTCAAGGTAAGCCAAAAAGTCTCTTCCCTAGGGGTCTGAACTAGATAGCTAGTCAGTCTCCAGGGGTTGTAGGGAACATCAGATGTTGGTTGGCTTGAGGGCTGAGGTTGGTTTGAGTACCACATAAATGCATAAATTCTGTCCCATGTAACACAGAAACAGAGACAGCCAAAAGAAGAGAAGACTGTAGGAGCTGTACGGGGGGAAGTGGTGGTCAGATACCACCTGCCGCAAAAGTAATCTCAGATCCTGAACAAATCCATTTCTTGGTTTTGTTCCCTTGAATTCCTAATAAAAATTTGTTTGCATAAACTGATAGGTTTGTATTTGCAACCAAAGAATTGATGAAATAGTGATAATTTACTAAGCACCTTTAGGTATATTATCTTACTTGAGATTCACAATACCCTAAGGAAAAAAAGTGGGCAGTTAGTTTTACTCTTGTTTTACAGTTTATAAAGTAGAGGCTCTGGGGCATTGTGGCCCCCAACGAACCAGCCTCCTGGGATGGAAACCCTTGTGAAGCCCCTTCCCACGTTAGTTCTACGTTTGGATGTGTGACCTCCTTAGACCAATGGGATATTAGCAAGCTCAGTGACACAAGCAGAGGCTTGATAAGCCCTTATACATTGGAACTTATCGTCTTAGCACCCTGAAAGGATGCTAAGGTATCCAGGAGAGAGACAGGCCCCAAGGAGAGGCCTTGTGAGATGAGACACGTGGACAGAGATGCCACATGAAGGAAAACTGAGATGCCCCCAGGCAAACCCCCAGCTGAATGTTGCCACATGGATGACCCCAGCCAACAGAAGAAAAGGGCAGAAGAGCCGCGTGGCTGACCCATAGAATCGTGAGCTATTATACGCTGTTGTTTTAAGGCGTTAACTTTTGGGACAGCTTGTTACACAGCAACAGATGAAACAGATGTTATGTAACTTCTCCTATTATCTAAAAGCTAATAAATACAGCCTAAATTCAGGTCTCTTGACTCATGTCAGTGATTTATTCACTGTTTCAAAATGTAACTGAAATTGGAGAAAAATAACTCCAAAGTTTCATAAGCTTCACTTAAACAATAGAAAATGAATTTTAGCTCAGAACATTCAACTGTGAAATTATCCTGTCAGCATATAAATGAATTAAAGATATACGTATGTAAATGTGGACAGGTAGGAGAGTGTGACTAAAATACTTAGCATGTTACACAATGTCTAATGCTTTTCTCCTTTGTATTGAAAGAATTTTAAAACTACCAAAGACAGAACATACAATAATGCTCGCAGTGGTATTATTTCTAATGGCAAAAAAACAACAATGACAAAAATTACCCAATGACAGAAAAAAGGACAAATTATGATATATTCATGCAATAGTGAAAATAAGGAACTAAAGTTTCCTATATCAACGTGGATAAATCACAAAGCATCAAGTTGTGGGAGTGGAGAGGAGAAGTGGAAGAAGACAAACTGCTTAATACCATTTATATAAAATTCCCCAAACACAAGGCTCAGCAACATATTGTCGAGGGATACATGTGTAACAACAGCAATAATGAAAATCAAGGGACGAATAAGTACGATATTCAAAATCACAGACTCTCTTGAAGGGAAGGAGGCAGGAGAGGATACACTTGGAGAAAGGCAGTGAGGGCTCCAAAGACATTCGGCACGTTTCATTCCTTAATCTAGGTGGTAGATAAATGCGTGTTTGTTTTTCAGCAAGCTATACTGCATATCCGTGGTAAATAGCTTTTCGTGTCTATAAAATAGATGACACATTTCAGAAAATAACCACAAGAATCAGCAAAAGAAAATTAGACTGTCTCCAGCAATTTGTGCTTTATATCATCCAGAAATTAACCTAGCTTCCAAACGCTCAGTCATTTTATTTTTAAAGCATTTTTAAAAGCACACTACAGAGGTAGCTACACTCCCAATAACACAGCAATAACAGCAAAGCTTCCTATAGCTCTTAGCTCACATTAAAATTGCTACCAAAGGAAAAACAGATATTTAAATTTAGTGCTTAAAATATCTCATTCAGTCCTTTTCATGACTTTTTGGGACCCGCCTACGTAACACCTACCTTCTTACAAACAAAATTCCCTCTGAACTCAGCACAGGTGCCTGTCCTTCAAAGGGAGGGCTTAGTGAATGATCTAGACCTTCCATGAATTTGCCTGCCCTGGATACAGCTCCCGGAAAGGACTGCACTGTGTACTAACAGACCCATACTCCTCCCTGGCCAGAGCTGATTATATTAGGAATGGACAGCTAACCCAAAGCCAACCAGTCCCGGTCTGACACCTGCCTACCTCTCCAGCCTTGTTCTTACTGTCCTCTCCCTCAAAATCAGTGTGGTTGGTGTATCTTTCTGTCAGAGCACCTAACACAATTCACAAATAATTATACATTTATTTCAACGATTACTCACTAATGTCTAACTTCCCTCTTAAACCATAAGCTCCGCTCATGGTGGGAACAGGTCAGTTATTGCTCATTATTGTATTCCACCGACTAGCACAGTTCCTGACACAATTCCTAAAAACAGGCATTTAATAGCTTGTGGGGTTTCTCTTTTTAAGAGGAAGAAAGGATTTTAATATTATGCCCCCCCTTTCTCTAAAGCTTTTGGGGCATCCCTTGGAGATACTGTGGATTCAGTTCCAGACCACTGCAATAAAACAAATAAAATGAGTCACACAAAATTTTTTGGTCTCCCAGTGTACAGCTGTTTACACTAAACTGTAGTCTATTAAGTGGACTGGCATTATGTCTAAAATATGTACATACCTTAATTAAAAATACTTTCTGGGCTTCCCTGGTGGCGCAGTGGTTGAGAGTCCGCCTGCCGATGCAGGGGACACGGGTTCGTGCCCCAGTCCGGGAAGATCCCACATGACGCTGAGCGGCTGGGCCCGTGAGCCATGGCTGCTGAGCCTGCGCATCCCGAGCCTGTGCTCCGCAATGGGAGAGGCCACAACAGTGAGAGGCCCGCGTACCGCAAAAAACAAAACAAAACAAAACAAAACAAAACCTTTCTTGCTGAATATACAGCGGAGAAAAGACAGTCTCTTCAGCAAGTGGTGTCGGGAAAGCTGAACAGCCCCCATAAATCAATGAAGTTAGAACACTCCCTCACACCATGCACCAAAATAAACTCAAAATGGCTTAAAGACTTAAATATGAGACATAACACCATAAAACTCCTAGAAGAGAACACATGCAAAACATTCTGAAATAAATAGTACCAATGTTTTCTTAGGTCAGTCTCCCAAGGCAATAGAAATAAAAGCAAAAAGAAACAAATGGGACCTAATCCAAACCTATAAGCTTTTGCACAGCAAAGGAAACCATAAACAAACAAACAGACAATCTACAGACTAGGAGAAAATCTTTGCAAACCATGTGACTGACAAGCGCTTAATTTCCAAAATATACAAATAGCTCATACAACTCAATGACAAAAGAACAAACAACCCAATCAAAAAATGGGCAAAAGGCCTAAGTAGACATTTCTCCAAAGAAGACAAACAGACGGCCAACAGATACATGAAAAGATGCTCATCATCGCTAATTATTAGAGAAATGAAAATCAAAACTACAATGAGGTACCACCTCACACTGGTCAGAATGGCCATCATTAAAAAGTCTACAAATAACAAATGTTGGAGAGGGTGTGGAAAAAAGGGAACCCTCCTATGCTGTTGGTGGGAATGTAAATTGGTGCAGCCACTATGGAAAACAGTATGGAGGTTCCCTAAAAAACTAAAAATAGAGTTGCCACAGGATCCAGAAATCCCACTCCTGGGCATATATTTGGAGAAAACTATAATTCGAAAAGATACATGCACCCCAATGTTCATAGCAGCACTATTTACAATAACCAAGACATGGAAACAACCTAAATGTCCATGAACAGATGAATGGATAAAGAAGATGTGATATATATATACATATATGACTTTATATATATATATTTTTTTTTTTTTTAAAAAACATCAATACAATGGAATATTACTCAGCCGTAAAAAAAAGAATGAAATAATGCCATCTGCAGCAACATGGACAGACCTAGAGATTATCATACTAAGTGAAGTAAGTCAGAAAGAGAAAGACAAATACCATATGATATCACTTATATGTGGAATCTAAAATATGACACAAGGGAATTCCCTGGCGGTCCCGTGGTTAGGACTCGGCGCTTTCACTGCCAGGGCCCAGGTTCAATCCCTGGTCAGAGAACTAAGATCCTGCAAGTTGCGTGGTGTGGCCGAAAAAAAAAAAAAGAACTTATTTATGAAACAAAAAAAGACTCACAGACATAGAAAACAAACTTGTGGTTACCAAAGGGAAAGAGGGGAGGGGAGGGATAAATTAGGAGTTTGGGATTAGCAGATACAAACTACTGTATATAAAACAGATAATCAACAAGGTCCTACTGTATAGCACAGAGAACTATATTCAATATCCTGTAATAAACCACAATGGAAAATATGAAAAAGAATAAATACATACATGTATGTATAACTGAATCACTTTGCTGTACACCAGAAAGTAACACAACACTGTAAATCAACTATACTTCAATTAAAAAAAAAAACTTTATTGAGACTTCCCTGGCAGTCCAGTGGTTAAGACTCTACACTTCCACTGCAGGGGGCGCAGGTTTGATCCCTGGTGGGGGAACTAAGGTACCACATGCCGCATGGCACAGCCAAAACAAACAAACAAGCAGAAAACAACAAAATACTTTCTTGCTAAAAACTGTTAACCATCATCTGAGCCTTCAGTGAGTTGTAGTAGTAACAAAGATCACTTATCACAGATCACCATAACAAATATAAAGTTTGAAATATTGCAAGAATTACCTAAATGTGACACAGAGACATGAAGTGAGCAAATGCTGCTGGAAAAACGGCACCAATACATTTGTTTGACGCCAGGTTGCCATAAACCTTAAATTTGTAAAAAAACGCAGTATCTGCAAAGGACAATAAAATGAGGTATGCTTGTATTTTTGTTTCACTTATACGGAAATATACCCACTTTGGGCAGACCCAAAATTAAGGTAAAGGAATCAAAGCCATTACAGAATCTACATTTATCCTCGAAGAAGAAAATATCATAGAATGCCACATTAAATTTGACAAGTTTAAGGAGTTTACAGAAACATACCTGAGTGAAGCTGAATTTTGCCAATAACACCTTCTACCAACCCCAGACAAATGGGATTCCAGGCAAGAAGTAGATCAGTAGCTAAAATAAAATAAGAAGCAATCATGAAAACATATTCATCAGAAAACATATTAAAACAGTATCTTTATAGAGAACAAACTAGTGGTTACCAGTGAGGAGAGGGAAGGGAGGAGGGGCAATATAAGGGTGAGGGAGTGGGAGGTACAAACTGTTGGGTGTAAGATAGACTCAAGGATGTATTCTACAACACGGTGAATATAGCCAATATTTTCTAATAACTGTAAATGGAAAGTAACTTTTTAAATTGTATAAAAATTTTAAAATTTTTAAAAAGAAATGTCACAGGAATGTCACAAGACGATTTTAAAAAAAACGGTATCTTTAGCAGTATATTAAAAAATGATCCGCTTTCCAAAAGAGCAGTTTTCAACACCCAGAACTGAATACATTACTATCAAGCACTTTGTGGACAAGTATTAATTCCAACCTGAATAAGCCTTCTAATATACGGACAGTTATGGGGAGATAACTGAAATTCTAAAACTCTACTCAGATGCGAGGCAGTACTCTGGCGCCCTGCAGTGGAGGAAGGAGGCTGGTACACTACAAGAGGGCAAACAAGAGGAGTTATCCAAGGTGCTGTCGCCATGGCCAGTCCCAGATCCAACGACAAGGCCTGAGAAACCACCACAGAGATGTGCACTTACTGAATCACACTCTGGAAAATACCCTTTCCCAAAGAAGCTAACACCAAGCAAAGAAACCCAGAAAGCAAGTGCTCTTTTATGTGACTTCTATGGAAAAAACAATAGGAATTGCTTCCATTTATACTGAGTGCCTAATATGTGCCAGGCATCCAATCAGGGTTCCTCATCTGAACCACAGAGCAAGACAATGATTTGGATGACTGTTTTCTCAATTCTCCCAAGGATGGTACATAGTTTGTACCACTCTAGACACACAGAAGAGAAGCTAATTCATTACATACAAAGGGTGCCTGAGGACATTAGGGCATAATTCTGTTGTGGAACCCAGGCTACAAAAGGCTGTTATATCCATGGAGATAAAGGTAACATTAGTGGTGGTTCAATAGCAGGAAAAATTAGCAAGAATGAAAACAGCATTTCTCTTAGCAGAAAATTAAAATTACATTTTAGTTATTACCATTTAATTCTATTTTAATGAAATGTATAATCAATCTGTAACACATGTGGGTAATTACAGAAGAGTTTTGACTATTGTATCTTGAACATCTCTGTTGTTAATGATACATTCAATGGGAGGCAAAAAAAAGTTACCTTCTGTTTTTATTTCAAGAATTAAAGTAAAATAGGGAATTAATTTTTTTAAAGGCTGTTATACACATTATCATTTCTAACCCTAACAATTCTATGAGTTAGGTATTAGGAGTCCCAATTCACAGATGAGGAAATGGAGCCTTAGAAAAGTAAAGTGGCCATGTCATACAACGGATCAAGGGCAGAGCTGCAATTCAAAGCCAGGTCTGCATGACTCATGGCCTGTGCTCTTAACCATCCAACTACAGTGCCTCCCTCAGAATTTATATATGGAACTAATCAGTAAGACAATATTTACATTTTAAATAACATGCATTCTTATTATAAATACTGTATAAAATTGGAAAAAATATTTTATCACTTCCATCCCGCCACCCAGAGATAACATTATTTTGCTACATTTCACATATGTCTGTGTGCATATCCAACTGCCATATTGCAAACACTGTATGTTAATTTTTCTTATGCCATTTCGTATTTTCTCACATCTTTAAAATATTCTCCAAAATTATAACTTCATGGCTAATTTTCCACTTAAGGAAGCACTTCCTCACTCTTGGACATTTAAGTGATTTCCAATTTTTCTCTATTATAAACAATACTGTGATCAATGATGAACATTATTCAAATACTTTATTTCCCTAATTAATAGCTTTAGAACAGTTCCTAGGAATGAAATTAATAGGTGAAAACATAAAAAAAAATGAAAGCTTTCAAATATTACCAAAGTGCTTTCTGCAAAGGTTATACACCAAGTTAGATTTCTGCCAGAAGCATATGAAAATGCTTCTTATGCTTTGCCATCATTTAGAATTTCTTTTTAAATTTTGCTAATTTGATGGCATCCATTGCCTAAATGATGTTTATTTTCTTTTCATTGCTGGTAAGATTAAACATTTAATTATAAAACTGACTGCTTATGTTTCTTCTTCTATGATTTTCTTATTCATATCCTCTGACAATTTTTCTTTATGTTCCTTATTGATTTACGAGTTCTTTTTATATTAAGAACATCAACTCTTTGACATGTTTGTAAATATTTTCAGTTTTAAATTTTTATACAAATCTGTTTTTTCATTATTTTTTCGCTTATCATATTATCTAAGTTGTTCCCTACCCATTATCAATTATGTATTTATTAATTTTACCTCTTTGTTAATTTATAAAAATCTAACTCTAACTCTGGAATTCATGTTGGTGTACAAACTAAAAGTACCCTGATTTCTTTTCAAATAACCAGAATCCCTGTCAGGCAGGCCAAATCTCAACATCTGCCAACACAGGTGCCCCTGCTAAGGAAACAGCTCCAGCTACTCATAACCCCACCCTGACTTCAGATGAACAACCACAGTTTTAAGACTCTATCCCTTGGGTTTCAGATGAACTCTAGGAATATGGAGGAGGATGAAAAAGTTAGAGCTAAAACAGTCATGGACAGTTACATAGAGGAAGTGGAACTTCAAGCATAAGGAAATCAGAAAGAAAAATAATGCAGCAGAAAGAAAGTACAAGGTTTGTTTTGGAAACTGTCCCTTCACTGGGGAAACACTTATCAAGTACCTTCCAAGAACCAGGCACTGTTATCAGGCTAAAATATAAAAATAAAGGAGCAAACAGTATAGATCAGAAGACCAATGAGTATCGTTAGTATGGTGGAGATCTTTATTGATAAGACTGGAAAAAGTAAACTGAGGCCAATAAGGAGAGACCTGAATAAAAGACTAATGAGCCTTACTTCCTGGAGGCCTTGGCAGGCAGACAATGACAAAAGTAAAACAAGACTGCAGCCAGGGATTAGGTGACAGCACTGAACGGGGGTGGAGACTGCAAGCAGGGAAAGGAGTTAGAAGGTTATTTATCACAAGAGCCTTGGCTTGAAAGGATATGGTAGCTTGGGGAGCAGGGTGGGCAGTAGGTGAAGAATGTACAAAAGGAGATTAACATGAAACACCCCAAAGGAAGCTACACAAAGGACAGGAAGAGGGTGAACTTTGAAATGACAGTGAAACGTCTATCTTCTCTTGAGAGGGATAAGATGAGGACATAGCTGAGTAAGAAGGAGGAAGGAAGAAAAAGCAGGCTATACAGCAGCAGGAGAAAAGGTGGGCGAGAACCTCCTAACTCAGTAACACCCTTTTGCACCTTTGGCATTTTGAACCATGTGACTATAGCAGCCATTCAAGAAAATTAAAATTTCACTTAAAAAAAAAACTATAAAGATGACTAAGTTTTGCGGTCTAACGACTAAAAATAATAGTCACTGGGACTTCCCTGGTGGTCCAGTGGTTGAGACTCTGCGCTCCCAATGCAGGGGGGCCGGGTTCGACCCCTGGCCAGGGAACTAGATCCCGCGTAACGCAACTAAAAAAAAAAAAAAAGATCCCACGTGCCGCAACTAAGACCCGGCACAAATAAATAAATAAATAAAAATAAAAGTAATAGTCACTAATAATCTTTGAGGTTATTTGAGAGAGAACTAGTTAGGCCATTAAGACTGAGTTCATGATAGGGTGGTCAAGGAGAAATGTCTAGGCATAAAAACCAGGAGCTATTTAAGGAGGAAAAGAAAACAAAATGAAATCAAAAGTACAGGTGTAAAAGTTAACCTTGGAAATGAAAGATATTACTTTCTTCTAAGTCTAGAAGAAAAGATGAAAAGGCTAAATATAGAAATGGAGATGAGAAGCAGATGGATGTATCGTATGGCCTTGACTCAGTAAAAATAGGAGTCAAAGTCATCTTTGCTTTAGCGGGGGAAGGACAAGAGGCAGAACAAGAGGAGTACCAGACGCTTGGTGTGGGGAGGGGAATCCAGAAAGCCAGTTTGCAAATGTTCTGTGTGTACTTGAAAAGCACGTATATTTTCTTAGTGTTTTCAAGAAAAAGGGTGTCAATTCAATCCGTTGGTGGGTCATTGTATCAATTTTGCACAACGAGACCAGCACTAACAGCAAAGAAACAGAAAAGAGAAAAACTGTACCATGTAAGGGGAAACACTTCACAAAACTCTTGCTTCTGAAGTTATAGGTATATACATATACGTCTGTTCAAGTCATGCTTTTAAAAGTATTTCTTACTTCAAACATTTGAATACACTATTCAACTCTGGGGTGAGGGCTCATTATCAACTTTATTAATTATTTTATTCAACTGCTCTATGTACTTGCTAATGTTTTGACTGCTTAGCCTAATACTTTGACAGGGTTCTTTTTTTTTTAAATCTCATGCTTTGTGTACTCTTCCTTCTTAATTTTTGCCTCATATTTTTTCAGACTATGTTGTCAGGCACATACAGATTCAGGATTATTATATCTTCCTGGTGAATTGCTCCATTTATCAGGATGTAATAACTGCCTTTATTTCAAATAATGCTCTTTGCCCTAAAGTCTAGTTTGTCTAACATTGATATTGTAAAAGAAATACATTAGGCATGAAAAAAATACATACAACATAGAACATTGTTAATCCAGTCATATGTCTTCTCCGACCCTCCAGAGCCTGAGAAACAACAAAGTCCAAATTCCTTGGAAAGGCTCTCAAGGCCCAGCGTGGGCTCCTCCTGTCTACCCTCCTCCCGCCTCCCCACCCCAGCATCCTTGTCTTCCTACAGTCATCCAGAAGTGTGCACAGGCTGGGCCTGGAATGCTGCTCCCCACCCACTTCGGCATGCTGTTCATTTCAGACTCAGAACAAGGGTCACTGGTGTTCCCTGACACACTCCCCATTCCACCCACCCGGCAGAACTGATCAGGTGCTCTTTTGTGATCCCCCTGAACCCTGCTCGTATACGCATCGTGGCATCTCATTTTGGTTTAATGCACCTAATTACTGACTTGCCTGTCTCCCTGACTGAACAGGAAGCTCATCAAGAACAGAAAATTCATGGAGACCTGATCTCATTTAGCTTTATGTCCCAAGTGCATGATATACAGCAGGCTCCAAATGCTGAACAGACAAATGAGCGAACGACACAGAATGGAGAAGCAGGCTGGAGTCAGATAATTTGCACTGAATCACATTAGAAGGGTTCAGTATTTGAAGTAACAAAGTTAAAGTCATCTGCTCTATTTCAAATAAAGATATCATGACTGGCAGAGGTAAAGTGTCCAATATTAACTACACAGCTTGTTAAAATCAAAACCCCATATCCCACTCTCAGTCCAGGGCTCTATCCTACCTCTAACACCGTAAGTTTCCCTACCATGTGTAACTACTCAGATATAATACTCTCATTTTAAGTTCGTAGGGGGCTTTCAGCTCACCACCATCATTCCAGCCACACAAGCCAGAACCTGGGAGACATTCAAAATGCTTTCTTCCTGGGAGTTCCCTGGTGACCTAGTGGTTAGGATTCCGGATTTTCACTGCTGTGGCGTGGGTTCAGTCCCTGGTTGGGGAACTGAGATCCCACAAGCTGCATGATGCGGCCAAAAAAAAAAAACAGCTTTCTTCCTCACCAAGTCCTGTTGATTCTACCTCCTCATATCTGATGAATGTTTCACTTCTCTCCATCCCCGTGGCCACTATCCTTGTCCAGAGCCAAGACCTCCTCCATCTAGATCATGAGAAAAGCCCTGGGCAGGCCCACATGCAGCAGACTGTATAACACATAACAGGCACTCAAATATTTACTGAATGCAAGGAGGACTCTAAACGGTTTGGTACTGTAAGCCCTTAAGGTAAAAGGCAGGAAGCTGTAAGAATGAGGCTGAAAAACCAAACAGGGACCAACTCAGGAGGACCACAGGCAGTAAATTCAGGAGACATTTCCTCCAGAGAGGGCAGATTTACATTTGAGATTGAACACTGGGGCTAGTATGCAGAGGATGGATGGGAGAAGGCAAGCCTAAAGCCAGAGATCCAGGTGACAGGAGTGGGCACGAGGGTGACCTGGTTCCAAATCTGCAACTGGAAGGCTGGACAGAGTCAAGAGATTCTGAGTGACATGGGCACAGCCTGCGTTCCATGTCCTGAGTGAAAAGTCCCAGCTCTACTGCAGTCTTGGAACCCCTTTCAACTTCAGGTCCCTCTTTCATAAGCGGGAATTCCATCTAACTTACAGGATTTTTATGAGGATTAAATGGAAGAATTACGTGAAAGTACCCAGCACAATGCCTGGCTCTAACACCGTTAAGTTTCCCTACCATGTGTAACTATAATGTTCAATAACTTTTAGCTCAAGTTGGGAAATGTATATGCATTTAAAATTTCAGGTTCCTAGGCACTCACTAAATCTCTCTATAGATTTTTATTTCAAGGGTCTACATACAGCTTTTTATTTAAAAAGGAAAGGATAAAAAAGGAAAAACCCAACTTCGATTGTTTTTTACATTAAATCTTAAGGCCATAATCCCTAAAAGCCTTCTGAGAGTAATAAATGTTTTATGAAAGTATCTCAATGCTTAGATATGCCCCCCAAATTCTGTTTCTTCAGAATGTGAAACAGATACAGGGCTCTGATGCAGCTCAAAATTAGGCACGCAGAAACAGTCCTAGCAACCCAATTCAGGTCCAAATGGCAAATCAAGCATAACTGCCAGCTTCCTCTCCTCCCCTAAAGTCCCCTACACTGGAGAGGGGAAAACTAGAAGCAGTAGAGTCTAAATGAAGGTTAAAATATACTTGAGAAAAAGACACAGACATCAGTAGACTTTACTTATATATGTGAAAATAAGTACTAGGGTCCTAAGTTTTGAGAAACCATAGAAGAACAAAAAACAGAATGGGTAGCTTTTAATCAGCAACAGAAAGACATCTGATAAAAATTCATACCATCCAGAAAATTAAAAAAATTTTAAAGTAAAAATAAAATTCATACCATCCTACGGAACACAGTAAAAGGTGATAGAACAAAAAAACTGAGAAAAGTACAATAAATGGAAAACATGAATAAAAGGTGAAAATAACTCATAATATATTAATAATTATAATAAATGTAAAGTTTCAACTTACCAATTAAAAGACAGACTATTAAGTCTCGACTCTTCTATTGGTTTATTTAATTCTAGGCCTATTTTGTTTACCACTGTACGCCTGCAGCCTAGCACAGTGTCTGACACACAACAGGGACTCATTCAATAGTTATTGAACCAAATCATAAACGATGAGCATGTGATTTCTCACAATGAAAGACTTAACTAAAAATTCTGGGAAACTTTAAATTATCTTAAAATCTCTAGCAGGTGCCCATAGCTTCTCACACCAATATAGCGAGAAGCCAGTGGAGGAAGGCCTGAAGTAGGCTATATATAACAGGCACAAGAAGGGAGGCTGAGTGTGTCTTTTTGAGCCGCTATGACTTTATGCCTGGTACAGTTCCTGGCACACAACAGACACTTCAAAATATGTGTGTGTATTTTTTAATCTGTTACTCTTCATTAAGGAGATAAAAATAAATAAAAGCATTAGCAGAGTGTTTGTATAGAGGACATGTATGAACCATACTGGTCTCGGCGTATGTAGCAACTATGCTTAGTAATGGACACTCTGTCACCATTATTAATGCCTACTCCGGAGGCAGAAGGCATTGGAATGGCAGGGAAAATGGCCAGTGGGCTTGTCCCTTCCTTCCACAAAGAAGAGCCATGTAATTGATCTGCTCCAACAAACATATTGCTTTCTAATCCTTCCTTCGAAAGGTATATTCCAATGTGGCACACAATTTCAAAAGAGAAACATTTGAAGTTTGCAAATAGGTTTTAAAATTTAGGATTATCAAGGTTATCTAGTAAAGAGTAGAGCTGCTTACAAATTACAAAAGCATAGTATTTTAGAAATAATGCCAAATTTTAATTAGTGAAACCATTAAAGTAACATACACCCAAAGACATAAGTAGTTTGTCATAAGCTCAATTGTTTGACCCATTAGGTCAACATTTCCACTCTTATTTCAGATCCATTTGGCAGGACATGGCTTCTATTTTCATATGCCCTCTTCTTCCTGGTACACAGAAAACAAGTGATTAAGTACTGTGTGCCTGCAGAGAGCATGACTCACTCATTCCAAGAGCCCAGAGTGATGGGGCTCCCTCAGCCCAAGAACAAGCCTGGGTTTTGCACAGCTGCTGAAGTTTACAGGTAGTTTCACTTGTGTCAAAAAAAAAAAAAAAGGTGCTAGTGTATGCATACATAATCAGACCCAAGTTTCATTTCCTGCTAAAGACAAAAGGACATTATTGCTCTGAAAAGACAATTACCAACACCAAAGTCAAACAGATGAGGAAAAGGGTTCTACAATGAGGAACTAAAAGTTCCAATGGTTAGCTCATCCATACTTAAATTCTCAAAATTTAATTAGGCCAGAAAAAAAGGTTAAGGAATAATTTGATTCAGATGCCATCTTTTTTTTTTTTTTTTGCGATACGCGGGCCTCTCACTGCTGTGGCCTCTCCCGTTGCGGAGCACAGGCTCCAGACGTGCAGGCTCAGCGGCCATGGCTCACGGGCCCAGCCGCTCCGCGGCACGCGGGATCCTCCCGGACCGGGGCACGAACCCATGTCCCCTGCATCGGCAGGCGGACTCTCAACCACTGCGCCACCAGGGAAGCCCAGATGCCATCTTATAAATGCAAAATTTGATACATGTTTCTCTGAACTCTCTAATAGTAATTATTTTCCAGCATTCAGCAAGCTAAAGAGCTAATCCACTTTAGAAGTTCCAGCAGCTACTGCTTTCCCAGTGTGAACTCCAGCTCAACGGTCCTGGATCCCGGCTGCTCAACATCACCATCTGGGAGCTTTACAAATACTGATGCCTGGGCCCCATCCTCGAGTCTGACTGTTGGGTTACGGTGGGACCCAGGCACAGGTATTTTGTAAATCTCCCCCAGGTGATTCTAAAGAACAGCCAGGTTGAGAATTACAGGTCGAAGTGATTATAGGTTACTAGTTGGAACCTGCATTAGTAGCTTTAGTTTTATCCTACCTGAGTGATTCAAAGATGACGCCTGTGCCGTGGACAGCTTGAAACTCTTTCATGTAATTAAGAACCATAAACTGAATAAAGAGTTCATAATATATAGTGAATAAGCAAAAAGTTGGTGTAAGCTAGTATAAAAAAATACGTTTAAAAAAATAACCCTAAGGGAAAAAAAAAAACCCCTAAGAATAGTTAAAAGATGAGATATACTACCTAGGAAAGGGATCCTAAGAATTTCTAGACTTTTCTATTAAAACTGGGATCTGGCTTCCCTGGTGGCGCAGTGGTTGAGAGTCCGCCTGCCTATGCAGGGTACGCAGGTTCGTGCCCCGGTCCGGGAAGATCCCACATGCCGCAGAGCAGCTAGACCCGTGAGCCATGGCCACTGAGCCTGCGCGTCCGGAGCCTGTGCTCTGCAACGGGAGAGGCCACAGCAGTGAGAGGCCCGCATACCGCAAAAAACCTGGGATCTAATTACAGTGCAGCATGAAGGATATTAGAAATTGTTTTTTGGGCAGAGGACCTAAATAGACATATCTCCAAATAAGACATACAGATGGCCAATAGGAACATGAAAAGATGCTCAACATCACTAATTATGAGAGAAATGCAAATCAAAACTACAATGAGGTACCACCTCACACTGGTCAGAATGGCCACCATTAAAAAGTCTACAAATAACAAATGTCGGAGAGGGTGTGGGAAAAAGGGAACCCTCCTACACTGTTGATGGGAATGTAGACTGGTGCAGCCACTATGGAAAACAGTATGGAGGTTCCTCAGAAAACTAAAAATAGAGTTGCCATATGAGCTAGCAATCCACTCCTGGGCATATACCCAGACAAAACTATAATTCAAAAGGATACATACACCCCTATGTTCATAGCAGCACTATTTACAATAGCCAAGACATGGAAACAACCTGAATGTCCATTGACAGATGAATGTATAAAGAAGATGTGGTATATATATACATAACAGATTACTCAGCCATAAAAGAATGAAATAAAGCCATTTGCAGCAATATGAATGGACTTAGAGATTATCATACTAAGTGAAGTAAGTCAGAAAGAAAAAGACAAATACCATATGATATCACATATATGCAATCTAAAATACAACACAAGTGAACATATCTATGAAACAGAAACAGACAGACATAGAGGACAGACTTGTGGTTGCCAAGGGAGAGCGGGTTGGGGAGAAGGAAGGATTGGGAGTGTGCGATTAGCAGATGCAAACTAATATACATAAGATGGATAAACAACAAGGTCCTACTGTATAGCACAGGGAACTATATTCAATATCCTGTGATAGGACTTCCCTGGTGACGCAGCGGTTAAGAATCCGCCTGCCAATGCAGGGGACACGGGTTCAATCCCTGGTCGGGGAAGATCCCACATGCCACGGAGCAACTAAGCCCGTGTGCCACAACTACTGAGCCTGCACTCTACAGCCTGTGAGCCACAACTATTGAGGCCGTGTGCCTAGAGCCCGCGCTCGCAACAAGAGAAGCCACTGCAATGAGAAGCCCATGCACAGCAACAGAGTAGCCCCCGCTCACCACAACTAGAGAAAGCCCACGCGCAGCAACAAAGACCCAACTCAGGGACTTCCCTCGTGGCTCAGTGGTTAAGAATCTGCCTGCCAACGCAGGGGACACGGTTTTGATCCCTGGTCCGGGAAGATCCCACATGCCACGGAGCAACTGAGCCCTTGCGCCACAACGGCCGGGCCTGCACTCTAGAGCCCGCCAGCCACAAGTAGTGAAGCCACATGCCTAGAGCCTGTGCTCCGCAACAAGAGAAGCCACTGCAATGAGTGGCCCGCGCACCGCAAC
Organism: Neophocaena asiaeorientalis asiaeorientalis; assembly: GCF_003031525.2. NCBI lineage: Eukaryota > Metazoa > Chordata > Mammalia > Artiodactyla > Phocoenidae > Neophocaena > Neophocaena asiaeorientalis. The sequence continues at coordinate 9,361,420 of NW_020174301.1, read as the reverse complement.
AAAGAGTACCCCCGCTCAACACAACTAGAGAAAGCCCGCACAGCAACGAAGACCCAATGCAGCCATAAATTAATTAATTAATTTAAAAAAAAGACCCAACGGCAGCCAAAATAAATAAATAAATCTTTAGAATAAGACAAGAGAAAGAAATAGGATTCTGAAAGCTAAATAAGAGCACAGGTGAGCTAACAGTTGGTATTTTCCTTAACTCATTTTAGAGCCGGTAACTGAGATGCATAAAATTGGCACTTCGAACATAAAATAGATGCAACCTTTGTCTCTGTTGGCGTTTAAATAGTTTCCTAGCTTTTCCTGAAAACTCTGTTCGAAACTTACTCTCTTCCATCTAGGATAGTCTGTATAGTCATTCTGATACCATAGGTCCTTACCAACAAAAAGTTCTACCTTCAAACACACCATCAGGTCTAGGATCTGCCATTTTAATTGCCCTCAAATGTAGAACTGCTTCTAGATCAAACGAGGGCCACAGCAGAGTGTCCTGTGGGGTGGGAGGTACAGGGGAGAACCTGTACTATTTCAGTCTGGCCAGTTAGGCACTATTCATTCTCATAAACTTTTTTCTTTTTTTTTCTTTTGAGTACTTAATTAGAACCAAGGTAATGTGCATACAAAGTTACTTCTGGCAAGGCAAGGCAAAAATATATATATACCCATTAGAGTCCACTAGTCACACGGCCAGTTTCTCCCAGGACTTTCCACTCTTAAATAAGACAGAAACAATCACAGACAATTTACAGCTGGCAGGAACTTCAGAGAATCAAATAAAAGAACACCTTTCTTCCCATTTCTTTATGAGGAAGAAAAACAGATTTTCACTACCTTGGGAAAAAACAGAGACTTTGAACTTCAAGACCCAGCTCAAATCTCCCACAGAACTCAGCTCTATCACAGTACCTGTCGCTCTAGAATCCTCTGTATGCCTTTCCCTTGTTGGACCACTACCTGGGCTATAGGGTAGAGACAGTATTTTATCCATCTTTTTACCTTGGCACAATGCCTCGCAGACAGATCTTCAATAAATGTTTGTTGAAATAATAAATAAATGACTTCACAGAACTTCAGACTTAATATAATTTGGAAGGAGAAAGGAATAGAATACTAAATTAGTCGTCAGGGCGGAGGGCTGCTTCTTTGAGAAAAGGGAGTATTTGAAAGGTGCAAAGGGGGATAAATGCAATAGCTACTAGAGGTGAATCCTGGAAGTCAAGAAGAACAACTGCCCAGAGGGAGACTAGCAAACTAGAAACTCTGCCAAACTCTTTGGTCTACCCACCACAACTGTTCCCTGGGGGAGGGGAGGGTTATTATGCTGGAAATAGGGAGAAGAATGTTTATATCTGGCATAAAAGCAATGTATAATGACACCATGAAGCATCATTAATATTATACATGCAAACTACTAAAATTAAGAGCACTGTGGCATGTTTAAAATGTCCCAACATTTCAGTTACATGTTAGGACTATTTCAAATTATATATGTTGACCATTGCAGAAACTGGAATTTGAAGTTTAGTACAAGTAAAAAGAGGTTTCAAAGAATAATATTCATAAATTTTCATAAAGAAAAATTAATGTACTTTAAATGTATTTTTAAATATCCCACTATGAAGTTAAAGAAATTCAAGGTTAAATGTGGAAGAATCTGCAATTAAAATGAGGTAACTTAAAAAGAAAAAACAACAGGGAACCCTGACCTAAAGCAACCTGTACTTCCCTCAACAGCCTTACCAAAAAGTTGGCAGGAGTGGATGCTTTTTTGTGAATGAGAGCAGTTCCTCTAAGGGTCTCACAGCAACCAGAAAATGAGTCATCTTAACAGAGCATGGGACTTAATTAAGATACTACCAGTATGTGTTCTGATAGTACTATGAGGCTAAATGTGCAGTGCTCACCCTCACTTCTTAAATACTACTTAAATATTACTTAATGTATTATCAACAGCTACTGATAATAAAGTAATGTATTATTTCTCTATTTTGGTAAACATACTCTAATTCAAATATTCTTCTCAGCTCGTTTATGGTCGTCTGACACATATGATTATAACTTAGCCCAGCTAACGAGTAATTTGTTACAGGTTCTATGAGATTGCTGTTACTTCTCAGGTTTGTGTTTGCAAGAGTAGATTTTAAAAGTTTATATTTTAAAACATATTTGAACAGGAATAGAACAGTTTACAAAAAGGTTTACAGAGAGATAGTAATGCAGCTTATAAAGATCTAACACATTTAAATCCCCATAAAACCACATCAAGGTCAGACTATGGCTCTGAGAATGCACTGAATCAATACTATAGCCAAATGAGTTCGATTTTCCGATAGTCTAGTACCTATCTGCAAATACATCAGCTAATTTTGTCATAAATCATAAGAACCAAAAATCAGCCAACAATCTTTTTTTTGTTGGCATAGGGCCAGTTAGAGAAAAATAAAAATGTCTTTGGGTCTCATTTATTTTCATTAAAAAAAGAAAAGATTTATTGAATCCCACAGAATTAAAAGTTAGATTCCCCCGTTTCCTGAATAAAACGACAATGAGAAATTAGCACATTTTTTAAAGTTGGTAAGAGATGCAGCGTTTTAGTCTTCTGTTCTTATGTTCTTCATTTAATCCTCCCAACAACCTCTTTGCTGCTCAAGGTACACAGAGTCAACCAGAAACTAGAATTATTTCAATTCATTCAATACAATTTTTACAGAAGACTTGCAGTGGGCCAGGTGCTAGGGATATAATAATGAATTTACATCTCCTTCTCCCTGCTTGGGCTGAGTTAGGCTGGGCAGGTGGGATAAGGGGAAGCTGTGCTGCTGGGCATCCTGGAGCAGCACCAAAGTAGCCATGTTCCGAAAAGACCAAGCTGTCAGGACACCTTTGTTTCTGGCACCTGCATGCTCTATCTTAAAGGCCCGGATACTGTCTCTCCTCTGAAGCCAGCCTTTGGCAAGTCCTGGCCTCTGCTGGCATGGCCAGAACACAAGCATCTAGGAATCAGCGATGCTACAAAGTCCCTCCCCTCTTCGGAAGTGGTGGCCCTGAAGACTTTTTCTCCTCCATTCCCTCTCTGCTTTATGTGCTCTGAAAGGATGTCTGTGAAACTGGATCTGGAACTGGATCTGGAACTCCTGCAAAGTTAGACTGAGAAGGCTTCAGGTTGCTCATCACTGGCTGAAATAGTTCCCATCCAGTACATATCAGTGTCTCTGCTCCAAGATCTTCCCTCTATATATTCCCTCCACAACCTGCAAATGTTCTAAAAACTTAAGAAGAGAAACCTTACAAACTGACCGTAACTGGAAAAACGAGTCAACCTATTATATAACGATATTCCCTGTAACTATATAACTAGTTTTGCAAGAAAAGAGTGAGGACAGGTGAAAGGTCAAAGAACAAACCAATAGTCCCATCATTAGCCTTTTCATTCTACATAGATCCTTCCTCAACGTGCATACTTTGACATTTCAGAGGCTATTTTATTCTCTACATAGGCTACACTATAATGACTATGACAGCTAAATACATTTCAGATATTACCCATCAAAATATAAATCCTACAACTTTGTGGTCAAGAAGGTAGAAAGGTTTATAAAACATTTTTGTCAATATTGAGAAAAACTTGGCTTTGGAGTCAATATGGGGTTAGAAGTCTGGCTCTCCCTCTTATTCTTTGAACTTGGACAAATTACTTCTCTGTGCCTGTAAAATAATAATAAAACCCCTCCGCCTAAGTTTTATTGTGGGGATGACATGAAACAGTACACATAAAGGGCTTAGAACAGTGTCTGGTTCAGAAAAATGCTTAGTAAATAAAAGCTGTTGTTATTAGCTACTATTAATCTCAGTTCACAAAGCAGACAATATGCACAAAAACTTCCCTCTAGCTGTAAAACCTTATTCCAAAAATTGTCATCATTCACCCTACAAAGACTATCTTTTTTTTTTAAGCCAAAGAAAGGGGGAAATTTTTTGGAAAGATGTGTTTTGTATCTTGCATGCATAACAATAAATGTTCACAAAATAAGTTTACAGATCTGTTCAATCCAACTGCTAGCCTGTTAGAAATATAAAATATGGGGTAAGAAGCGTTCAAGGTATAAAAGTGGTAAGCCATTTTAAAGAAACTGAAAACTAAAGACACTAGGGGAAAAAAACTGGTTATTCAACAGCAACAAAAATGGTTAAAAGATTTTCATAATATATTTAATAACTAATTTTTAAATTAAAATGCCCTATTACATTTTGTCATGGTAAGCGGTGAATTTTTAGCAAACACGATTTTTTAAAAAGGTAAAGTTAAAAAATTTTTTCAAAGTAAATACCAAATAACACAAAAGTCTAAACTGGATATAGTTGCATAAAATATGATTCCGCAAAACAGATAAAAGTTCTATTTAGATTTCAATTCTGTAGCTAATTTCTCATTCAAAAAAGTTTTCATATGACATATTAAAAATAATTTCATTATCAAAAAATAACTAAGAAAAACAGGAATGCATTTTTATGTTTCTGTACATTCTGATAACTAGCATCCCCCTCCAAAAACTGTTCACTGGTATGTATCATTCAGTGTTTCATCTCTCTCTAAATAGTTTACATGCTTATGAATGTTATGTGTATGACAGATGCTCTACCATCTTTTCGTGGTCAGTCTCAGAATAGAATGAAGCAATACGCAGCAGTAAATTATATAACACTGTCCTATTAGACAAAGCTACAAGGACAAGTGGAAGCAGTTTTAAGATTAAAGAGATAAGACCATATCACCCTTGCTCAACAGTGGACTATATTATATTGCTTTTTAAGTCTTTAAATTACAGCCCTTATTCTCAGATAGTGAAACTCCACTCTCAAGAGATTACTGAATGTTTACACAGTGCTTTATCATCTTCCCTGGTTGAAAATAAAACAGTCCAAATATTTTCCTCTGCTGGTCATTACCCTGCAAGAGATATAAGCATCCACCAAAAAAGCAGTTCTAAGTATGAATACAGACACTCACTAACCTGAAAAAAATGGAAAACCAGAAAAAATACTCAACTACTTAGAAGAAAAAATTTAAACAATGTTAAAGAAGAAAATACGGAATACCATCACAAAGATTTTTTTTTTAATGACGTTAAATCAGATAGAAAAACAACGTAAATGGAAATGCACCTTTCCTCACATTTATTTCCTTATCCAACTGGACAGAGATTTTCCACCTAAATTAGAAGACATTTAAAACAGGGCCTAAAATGAGTAATAAGCATAACACAACATGCTATATTTGTGGCAATGATAGTATTGAGAGAAAACCTGGACTTAAATTTAATTCGGCTCAACTCAACCAAAAATGCCTTCTGTGTCCTAAGCACTCTAAAGCTCAGAGATACCAAGATGAGTAGAACGTGGTCCTTGCCTTGAGGAATGCTCTCTCCACTGGGGAAGAAGGAAGCAAACTATTATTATATGATACAGTCAGGGCTATAACTAACGTGTGTACCAAGTGTCTAAAGCACCTGGAAACACAAAAAGGTGACCAATAATTCTGCCCCAGGAATGCAGGCTATGGTGAGCACAGAGTAGGGGTGGCATCTGAACTGGGTCTTACAAAATAAACTAGGCAGGAAAAGAGACTGACAGTAACAAACATTCCAGACCAAGGAAATGGTCACTTTAGACTTAAATATCAATACTGATCCTTCTGATGCCACTAGAAGAAAAGTCCTGTTTCAGGTTGCCACAAACAAAAATCACAAGGCTCACAGGCTTTTTTGGTCTATGATACTGCCCTTTAGAAAGAAAAGGACTTGGCCAGTAATTTATTCAGTTGAATAACCAGTAAGAAACTATGAACGATTTTAAATGCTTTCATTACAAACTATAGCAAAACTGGCTGTAAAAGCAGAGGGAGATGATCCAATAAAATGGAGAATTTTAAATAAGTCTACAGAAAAAGACCTGGAAAACATTTAACAATTAAATGCCATTATTCCATAGGCATTCTTTAGAAAGGCTCTTGAGTGTTGGATAGGATAAACTATTTGGTAAAGTCAGGTGTGTGAGATTCTTTATTCATTGGCTATATGTACTTGAACACCTGAAGATCAAAAACAGGCTGTTCTGAAAGATAATGGCCTCTTCCTTCCTCTATATTTTTGGTCTGCTTTAGTCTGTGGTAGGCTGTATCCTAAGAAGTGTGATAAAATTAATTGCAAAGGCTACAACCATTTTATTCAGAAAAAAGTTAATTTGCCTTCTGATATGGACTTTGGATATATAAACAGTAATTCAAACCACATGGCTTAATCCAAAATCTAGGCCCAGGTTTCCCTGTGAATATTCCTTAAATATTCCTTAAATATTCCTGAGCTTCGGCTCAGATGATTGGGTTTAAGTATCCTTCCACTGAAAGGTAAGCTACTAGCCAGCACCCTAGAAGAGTTGACTTACTTCTCTTGAGGGGAGCAACTTATCCCTAAAGCTGTTAGGACTGGACAGGTTCCTGTGTACGAGAAATGAACACAAACCAAACAGAATGACACATAATTCATTTAGAGCCATCTATTCAGAGGACTCCTGGGACCTTACCTCCTTCCATGTAATTCCACCAGCTTGGTTCATCTCTGTCAATCTTAGAGGCTAAGAGAAAGGAGAGAGTAGCCCTAGAAATGGAGACAACCACATCCACCTCTATCTACATATGCTTCAATTCACTGTCCCAATACACAGGTGACCTAGAGATTTCCTGAGTGTTTTTGATGAAACACATCAATTCTTGTCCTCAAAGAGGTACACTGAACAAACACTTAAATTGGCACTGTTTCAAAAACATTTCATTATGCACAAGGACCAAAAAGTCCAACCCTCATTTTATAGCTGAGGAAATGAAGTACAGAAAAGTGTTCTGTCCAATGAGTTAGAGGTGATGTCAAGTTCCATCCAGCTGCCATAGTTAATTTTAAGCTCTTAAGAATCCAAAGAGTCGGCTCTTTGACAGCCTGGGGAATTTTGCAATCTACTTTTCTTCAGTCTTGAAGCCTTATCCAAACGTTGTGGGTGGGGCGAGGGGAGAAAGACCAGGCAAATGATCAAATCAGGAAAACCAGGGAGAAGAGAATGACTGGAGACCAGCCAAAATTAGCCTATCTACAACACCTCCTGTCTCAAGATTATCAAAGAACCATATCTGGGTGCAGTAGTTTCTCTTCCATTCTGAATAGAGGAAAAAAAATGTAATAGCAAGAAAATACATCCAAAACCTAGAAAAAAAAAATAAGTTCTCCTTCACTGCTCTAGCAAATGAACGAGCAGGCCTTCCTAGGCAAGCAGTGGGACGGGCCAGAAAGTGTTCTGGGGGCCAATTCTACTCTCTGTGACCTCAGTCAAGTTACTCAACCTTTCACACCTGTCTCCTCACCTGAGAAAGAGGATATCACCTCACCACCTGCTTTGTAAGGTTGTGAGTACTGGGAATAATATATTAAGGGACCAGATCCTTGGAAACCCTCCTATAAATGGTAACTGCTGTGATGTATATGAAAAGTTCGTTTGTGCCTTTCATACTTTCCAATTCATACCACGTAAATTCCTTTGTCTAGATTACATATAAGAATTACAAGTAAACTTGAAATGCTCTGGCTATTTCTTTCAAGAACTCTGTTCTCTTACTTCTCCTAAAATGAAAGATATGCAGTGATTAGGAAAAAGGACTGGCAACCTCAAAGGGGGAGGTGCTCCGGGGCCCCCTCAAGGGAAACCGCCCCCCCCCGACTGTCAGCTCTCTGAGGGCAGCGACTGCCCTGTTTAACTCACCACTGTGACCTAGTTTTCCTAATGCAGACTAATCGTTGTAGACTTAGACATCTCATGACAGCTTACATGACACCCAAACATGGACCCACAAGAGTGTATCTCACAATACTGAGTCACACAAAAATATTAAAAGTTGAATATTACGATACAGTTTAACTGTAATACTAAAATTTTTTAAAAAAAGGCGCTGTAAATCGAGTGCCTATGAGGTAACCAGAATGAAGTCACGCCTTTAATGATAAAGGACCACCAGAAACAGATAGATGTCCACAGGCACTGAAGCTCCGGCAGGATGTTCCACTGAACTGGCGCGATCGCCTCTGGCCTGAGATCGGGATTCGAACCCAGAACTTGTCCCGAAGGACGGGCAGAGGCCACTCCAGAGAGGAAGAGGCCTTTAAGGCCAGGCGCACCTCGCTCGAACTTTCTGGTGGGCGCCGGCCCGACCCCGACTGCGGGCGGCTCGACTCACGTCCCCTCTCCCGGGCAGCGGAGCAGATCGCGACGCGGAAGCGCGCTCGGAGGGACGAGGGTCGCCAGTCCTTTGTCCCCCGCAGAGGAGCAGGGGCGACGGCAGCGCTACCTCCTCTCAGGAAATAATGACA
>NW_020174301.1:9252071-9352776 GCF_003031525.2 Neophocaena asiaeorientalis asiaeorientalis | reverse complement strand
CCTTTCCGTTCCTCTTCCTGCCCGTTCCCGCCGCCTTCTTCTCCAGCTTTTCCTGGGTTTCTCCGCCTGGTTCCTCCCCGAGGCTCTTCCTCCTCCCTCTTCTCTCTCCATCCAAGCCCCCTCCTCCTCCTCCCGCTCTTTCCAGGCCCCGCCCCTGGCGGGCCCGCTTTTCCAGCCCCGGGAATTGCGGGCAGAACACTGGCCTGGATGAGACAGACTGGCCGCCTTACTGCCCTGCGGCCTTTGGAGCAGAAGCCCACTTCTGGGGCCTCCCCTCCCATGCCAGCAGGTTATTCGTTACTTTCACCAGCCCTGAGAAAAGCCAGGACGACTCCCTAAATCCAGCCTGCACCCCCCCGCCCTCTTCCCCCGGGCCTGTACTGCCCGCAGAGACCCAGACTAGGAGAGCTGGGAAATGCGACCTAAGGGGCTGGTTGCAGGGGTCTGTCACCAGCCAGGCTCTCCACAGAGCTGGGGCGTCTTCTGTTTGGGAATTTCCTCTTAGAACCTTGCAACATTTGACAACAGCAAACATTCAATAAATGCACATCAACGAGAAGAATGTAACAATAGAAATTAAACAAGTATTAACAGCACGGGGCTCAAAATAACGAGAAGGAAGAGAGCAAAGTCCATGAGCTATCATGTCCTGAATTAAGCAGGACGCATGTGGGAAGACAATAAAATGTCAAGGAAGTAAAAGGGGTCTAGTTTGACAAGGATAAGATGGCTGACAAGGATAACCTCTTGTGGAAGGAGGAAGCCCTCCCAAGTATCTTGGAGCTATCTTGAAAGGCCAGGTGGTATGTTGAACAGAATGGGGCTTGAGAGTCAGGACCCCAGTTCCAGGCCCCACGCCAGGGGTGATCTAGCTGTGTGATCTTGGGAAAGTCCCTTGGTCTCAGATGGCAGTTGAACTAAATGACCTTTACTTACACTCCCAGTTTTATGAGTAAATGAATCTTTCTACTCCTGTCTCCTGCCTTTTCTAATGCCTTAGAAAGGAAGAAGGAAAAAACAAACAAACAAAAACGAGATAGAAGACAAGAAAAGCAAGGCAATGCTTTTAACCTTCTGCTAGATAAAAGTGAGAGGGCCCAAAAGCAGGAAGGAGTTCCACATTACTAATTATTCCAGCCCACACTGGTTTCTCAGTTGAATTTCCATAGCACAGGAAATCCCATGATGACAAACTATCCTGGAATCTGTGATAAGTACTATGCCTTTTGGACTGTCCAGACATCTCAACCTAAAGGTCAATAGGAGCAATTACTATGGCAAATGAGGCGAGTTGGACAAAGAAGATAATGGCAATAAGATGGTGGAAAGAAGATTCAGTGGAGCCATCAGTTTCGGATTTATTGTTGAATTCAGCCGTGTGTTGACTTTCCTTAGCAAAAATGAATAGATAATAAGAAAGTCTTACAAAGACAGGATGTTCTGCAAATTACTTCTTTATTTTTTAATGAATCACATTGCCAGATGTGAAGAAAATAATGCTATTGTAACTTTTGAAACAATTGATTAGTTGACTGAAACTTTCCCTGATGTTTTAAATCAGTGGTTCCAACCATAGCTGCCTAGGTAGAATCACTTAGGGAGTTTTCCAAACATACCAATACTAGGACCTCAGGCCAATTAAAGCAGAATTTAATTGAGATGGGCTCTGGCAACAGTGTTTTTTTTTTTCTAAACTCCCCAGAGTATTCTGATATGCAGCCAGGATTAAGCACCACTGTTTTAAATGAAATTAAATGGAAAAATCTGCCTGACAGCAGCTTAGTAGAAAACACCAGTCAGTCGTTAACTCAGACCAATGTATGCGGGTGATGACCTGTAAATCCAGAGTTAACAAGCAGAGCCGTTAGGAGAGAGAAAACCTGAAGATGTTCCTGGAATCTATCTGACCCAGATGCACAGTGCTCTCTCCCTCTCACTCTGAATGCATGCTAGAGCCCTGGCCTGGCCAAGCAGAATGAGTGAAAAGAGTAAATACTGTGTCCCTAGCAGATATCACATCTTCTGTCTCCTGCCACAGGTGTCTTGTCTTGTTCCTGCTAAGGACTTCCTGAACCTCAAATACTCTTTACCTGCCAGGTGCTCCTGACACTGCAGCTTCTCTACTCCCTGGCTGGCCTCCCCATCCTTGGCCTGTGGCTATCTGCCAACCTTCATCACTCTCTTCCAGCTTCCTAATTCAAGGCCCTCCTGCCCTTGAATGGTGCCACCCAGTTTATGGTAGAAAGTTCATGTGATGCTGTTCTGTTTTTTAAACTTGAATGACCATCATGTGTATTATATATCTTCTTTTACATGTATCATATACTTATACTAGTTTAGGTATATCCACTAGGAAGTTAGGTTCTAGCCTGTTCTATCTGATCTTAGTCAAGTCACTTAATCTCTTTTAGTGTCAGTTTCCTTATTTATTAAAAGAGATTATCACTAACGGTTCTTCCAGCCCTGAAATCAGTGAATGTGAGGAAATGTATCCACATAGTTAAACTTAGGCAAATAAGGATGGTAAAAGACTCAACTCTGATGATCAATTTGGCCTTCAATGTCATGTTTATTATTTGTTTCTGAGATTTGGGGGTTATGATTAGATTCTAGTGTCCTGTGGTGAAATTTGACTTTTAACATCATCTCCCGTCTACTTGTCTACAGTCTTGTATGTTGTTTGTCTACGAGAACTTTCTTCAGTATTGTTTGTATATGAGAAATCTTCCAAAGGAGATATATTTTTTTAAATACATGTTCTGCCTGCCAAGGAGGCTGCTGATTTCTTCAGTCAGCAGTCAGAGCAGTTAAGACCCCAAGATACTCACAAGCCAAATTTTCACATTTGACCAATCATCAGCCGATATCTCCTGGATTTGACTGCCATACCTCCTCCCATAACTTCATGAAGTTACAACTGGAAATTGTAACAACCATTTTGGAGCTTTGACATATGTAAGATTGTTCATTTGAGAAGCACTGTGGAACAAAAAGGGAAAAGTCTGTTGCATTGGTCTAAGTGAGAGATACTTTTGTTTAATAGAGATCATCTCTCCTCCATTGTTATACTTTGGGGGTTAATAAGTACTGGCTTTTTAGTTGTACAGTCTGATAAAATTGTCAAGGACCCAAGTTATTGTTTAAACCAGCTATAATAGTTCTTTTGCGTGTGTGTGTGCGTGTGTGTGTGAGAGAGAGAGAGAGAGAAAATGAAATGTGTTTTCTGCATCTAATCTTTCTCCTTCCAGAGGAAAGATAATTAGCCTTTTACAGTGATAATTTCATATTTGTCTAAAGCCAGCTGTCTCTCGCTTCCTTTGTGTTATGTATTTACTTTCCAATTTTAAAAATAGCTTAAAAATTAGAGAGTTCTGGGGGCTTCCCTGGTGGCGCAGTGGTTGAGAGTCCGCCTGCCGATGCAGGGGACACAGGTTCGTGCCCCAGTCTGGGAAGATCCCACATGCCGCGGAGCGGCTGGGCCCGTGAGCCATGGCCGCTGAGCCTGCGCGTCTGGAGCCTGTGCTCCGCAATGGGAGAGGCCACAACAGTGAGAGGCCCGCATACTGAAAAAAAAAAAAAAAAAATTAGAGAGTTCTAAATAAGCTAATTTGAAGAAAAAAGTCCAAGGTATACTGTTAAATAGCAAAAGTCCTAGCTGCAGAGTGGTATTTTAATGTATCCATTTGGGTTTTTAAAGGGGAGAATGGGAGAGATATTATGTTTTTATAAGCGCAGAACATTTCTGAAACAAAACACAGGAAGTGTGGTTACCTCTGAGGAATGGAAATGGGGGTGGGGGGATACTCAGGAATGGCAAGAAGGAGGGTAGAAACTTCCTTTTCACTTTATATTCCTGTATGCTGTTTTGATTTGTGTGTGTGTGTGCTTTTATTGCTTTAAATTAAAAAAAAAAAGTTAAATATGTGTGTGTCTAAAGCACATTCTTCCACCACACACAAAAACATATTTTTAGGTAACTTATTACCTCAGGGTTTAGAACCTTTTGCATTGACAAGCCAGGAGTCCAGGGCAAAGCTCTTTCTATTCTTCACACACTGCTTAGTAGTTTTGAGCTTTCCTAAAACCTTAACTGCTGTCAAAGTGAGCAATAGTTAAGGATATAAGCCATTTTTCTGCACTGTATCCTCTTTTACACGGACTATAGGAAGAGTATTCTTCTTTGACACCTTTTCTAAACCACAGCAGTAGCTGTCGCTTCTCCTTCCTCTGCCAGTTGCAACTCTCAGGCTGATGGCCTGTTGGGGCCTGTACCGTCGTAAATCAATAACAATTGTCAAAAGTGCCTTCTGTTAGATAATCATTTTAGAGATTTTTCAGAGAATGTTTTGTGCTGCACCAGAAAACAATGGCGGGAGTGGGCTGGAATTACTCCTGTAGAAACTTGGTACATCTTTGGAAAAGCTGCCCAGTGGAATTTCTTCTCCTGGTTAAAGAAAAATAATAACAGCTCACAGCGTTTCACCATTTCATAAGAGTAGCACTTAGTAACAGGAAATATAGGGTTTGGGTTTCCCTAATTCTACTCCATCGTTTTCCCTCAATTTTACAGCAATTCTTAAATTTACTTATTATTTATTTATTTTTGGCTGCATTGGGTCTTCGCTGCTGTGCGCGGGCTTTCTCTAGTTGCAGCCAGCGGGGGCTACTCTTTGCTGTGGAGCACCGGCTTCTCACTGCGGTGGCTTCTCTTGCTGTGGAGCACGGGCTCTAGGCACACGGGCTCAGTAGTTGTGGCTCACAGGCTCAGCAGTTGTGGATCGCGGGCTCTAGAGTGCAGACTCAGTAGTTGTGGTTCACGGGCTTAGTTGCTCCGCGGCATGTGGGATCTTCCCGGACCAGGGCTCGAACCTGTGTCCTCTGCATTGGCAAGCAGATTCTTAACCACTGCCCCACCAGGGAAGCCCTTTACAGCAATTCTTCAAAGAGCCTGAGGAAGCACAGTGAAGGGTGTGTGTTGGGGGAAGGGTGCTGGGCTGCTCCTGACCAGGTAAGCATAGGGAGTGGGGGGTACGTAGTTGGGGGAAGAGAGCGATGCGGTGTGATTTGCAAAGTGTCCATGATGAGGCCCATGATGGGTAACCAGAGACCAGCTGCAAATGTGGCAAATACATCTTCGAAATTTGGCCATCACTCTAATAGTTGCTATTTCTCGAAAATGGTGAGATACTAGCATTGAGGTTGCCTGTGAGCAGTGGACCACTTCTCACGGTTTTTCACATCGCTCTTCTATGATTTAATCAAGTAGGGATTCTAGGTTGTAGGGGTGATGCTTATAAAGCCACAACCCAAGCGGTTCAGTCCAGGGCAGCATCAAAGCTGAAAAAAGATCCATTCCACACATATCTGAGAAAGCTCCAGTCCTTTGAGTATTTCTCAGATACTATAAAGCCCTCTGTAAGCTTTTGTTTTGTTGTTTATTTTTAATCTTATTTCTTTTCTGCTCATCACCCTATGGCACAGATACTCCCACACCTCTCCTCTCCGGCCTCCTCTCCAGCTTCCTTTCCCCTTTTCAGCTCTTTGCTGTGAAATCTGACCACTCAGGGCTATTTCCCCTGGAGAGGCCTGGCCCTCCTTGGAGGATGGGAGACAGGAGGAAATGGAAGACTACGCCAGAAAGCTCTCCAGCTGTGGGGAAAAGGGGACGGGCTGGGAACACTCAGACACTAACAAGTCTATCCCATCACTTCAGCATGAGCCTATTTCTCCCTTGGGATTTGGTTAAACTATTTTCATTTTGAATGGAAAAAAAAATATGGCCTGTAAACAATTTTATTTGGGGCCCTTACATTTAAAAAGCCCCAGGTTACTATCTGGACTTTTCTTCCCTTATGATTTCACAATTGGAACTCAAGTGTCTGGCTCAGAGGAAGAGAGCAAGCTTCGGGGAACTGGTATCTGCCAGCACTGGATCTGAAGGCATTCCCCAAAGCAACGCCAGTTCCTCGTTTGCTGCTGACCCGGCCTATTTGGAGCAAATGACTTACTGTTCTGCCTGTCGAGCTTGGAGCTGAGAAATCCAGGGGTGGCGGGGGATGAAGAGAGACAGGTAGGAAGGATCAGTGCCAGGAGGCAGGCAGTTTAGATGAACTCTCTTGTCTTATTCTTCCTACCCCCTCCCCCATTCCCAGCAAGAGGCTAACAGAGCCCTGGGTCCCCACCCACTTCCCCTGTTTACTTAAGCCTGAGGTACTTGGGCAAATCTCCAACTCTTGAAGGTCAGTTTCCCTTATGTAAAGTGGAGATAAAATAGAAAACTTTCTTCACAAGTTTATTGTCAGGATTAAATGAACTTGTCTTTGAAAGGGTGTCCCAAACTATGAAGTGTTAAAGAAATGTTATTGTATAATTTTTTTAAATGTACTTTATGTGTAAAGTTTTCCCCTCTAGATCTCAGCTTATTTGATGGATTTCTAACATATTACATAGATTTTTAACATATATATTACATACCTAATACGTATATATTAATATATATTAAAGAAGAAATATGTTAATATGTATGATTCAGATGTTTTATCTCAAATCACGTCATTGGGAAATAAAAGTAATAGATATTAATCATATAACTAGAAGGATGTTTGGTCTTGATTCCTTTTGGGCTGCACCCCGCAGCCCAAAGACTGAAGAAGGCCTTCAGTCTTCTTCAGCCTTGAGACTGAAGAAAGAACCCAGAGACAGTGACAGAGACATCAACAATTTATTGGATAAGAGATCTCACGCATCCAAAACAAAGGTCCTAGAGAGAACCCACACCGTGGGTGATGAAAGGCAGTAATCTTTGCTACTCAGGGGAGAAGGAGGCTACCATTTATAGGAGGGATTGATGTCAGGTTGGTTCATCAGTTACCAGGGAAACCAACGGCTGGGACAGGGGGCAAGCATGTAGACAGTTACTAATTAAGCCCTACAATTAAGACGATTGGATAATCATGTGAGAGAAGCAGGGCCTGGTTGAACAGGGGATGTACAGGGAGCAAGAGAACAGCCATCTTGAATGACCTAACCACACAGATTTCCAACCAGAGACAGAGGATTCGCCCTGAGGCTAATGAAACTTAAGCTTCAGCAGTTTTGTTTGTTTTAATACTCCATTTCAAGTTATTACAAAATAATGGCTATATTTCCCTGTGCCATAAACATATCCTTGTTGCTTATTTATTTTACATTAAGCTTTGGGGCTTTTGGATTTCATCCAAAGCCCTGTACATAATTCTGTATTCATTATTTTGTATTCTTCTTTCTAAAGAGGACCTGCCATACGTTAAAAAAGCTTCAGGTGCCACAAACCTTGATCCCAACACTAGCATAAAAGAATGTTCTGTGTGCTACATCCCAGGAGAATTTGGGGCCTGCTCTTTGTCTTCTCTTAATTTGTCCTTCCCTCTTTGGTCATCCTCTTGTATCATTTTAGCTCCTCCCCTCTTTCTAAATTCAAATATACTTTCTATTACCCCTAATTCACTAATCCACTAACACTCACATGGCTGGGTGAACACACACACACATGCACATGCACACACACTGACTTCTATCAAGAGATAAATTTAGAGACTGGAAACAGTGTGTTCAAGGATAGCACCATTCATCCCAAATGACTCAGAGAGAGCTATTCCAGTTAATGTGGAGCCCTTACCGTGAAAATAGAGCTAGGAAGAACTCTTTCATTCAATAATGCTAAGGTTGTACATGTTCCAAGAGTGGATTCAAAAGTACTATAAATAGGAAGAAAGTGTTTTCATCATGTGATATTAGACTAGGCTGTCTTTGGAAGAAAAGTAGCACTCCATGTACCAGGTGTGCTTATCTTTGAGGGATTCAGAAGGAACCTGGCTACACCACACCTAGTCAAGGAAATCCCTGGAAGCAAGCAAGGCACCACAGTCCTTCCCCGGTTCATAGGAGCCCTGGCTCACTCCCCCACACCTGCTCCCGCACGCAATCCAGAGCCACCAGAGGAACATCCTCAGTCACATCAGGATGAAGCCTGAAGGGACAGGTATTTGGGGAGATAAAGCACAGGTCCTAACCTGTTGGAAGGGTTGGAATTTTCAAAATTGGGGCTGGGAGACATCAGACTGCAAGGGGAATTAAAGGAAGGCAGGCGACAGACCCTCAAAAATGGGAGATGGAAAGGAGGAGCCAGGTAGTAACCATTCAGAATACTCCCTGAAGGCCTGAACTGAGAGCGTGGGCCTCACCCACCCCAACCCTGAGTGGCAGGAGGAAAAGAATAAGTTAGATGAAGGCAAAGCTTCCAGCCCCACTACTGGATGGCTTCAGGTTGCTTATCTGACATTTCCATAAAAGCTCAGTCTAAACCCCTGTAGCCAGCAGAATACAGATATCAGATATCAGAGCCTAAACCCTGGAACCTGAAAATGTTACCTTATACGGAAAAAGTATCTTTGAAAATATGACGGGATATCTTGAGATGTGATTAAGGCTCTTAACCTGGATTACTCAGGTGGGCCCCAAATGCAGTCACATGTAACCTTCCAAGAAGGAGGTTGAGGTAGATCTTAAAAGTTCTCATCACAAGGAAAAAAAATTTGTAACTCTGTGTGGTGACGGATGTAAACTAAACTTATGCTAATCATTTCACAATATATACTGATATCAAATCATTATGTTGTACATCTAAAACGAATACAATCTTATATGTCATTTACATCTCAATTTTAAAAAGGGGGATGCCAAGCGAGATTTTACATACACAGAGGAGAAGGTGATATGAAGACAGAGCTGAGAGACACTTGAAGATGTTGGCCTTGACGTTGGAAGAGATATGCCCACAGCCAAGGAATGCCAAGCCACCAGAAGCTAGACAGGCAAGGAGCTGATTCTGCCCCAGAGCCTCCAGGAGGGAGCAGGGTCCGGCTGACAACTTGATTTTGACCCAGTGAGGCTGATTCTGCACTTCTGAGCACCAGAGCTATAAGCGAACAAAGGCGTGTTGTTTTAAGTCATAGGAAAGTAATACAATCTCCATTAGAATTCTGCAGGTGTTCGGTCTGGCAAAGATTGGCAGAGACAGGCAGCACTGGCTTCTAGTCATCAGATGCAGCAATGATTCCTCATGGGTTACCAGGGAACCCTCCTGACCTGCAGGGGACTGTATTCGTTTCCTAGGGTTGCCATACCAACTACCACAAACTCGGTAGCTTAAAACAACAGAAATTTATTCTGTCACCATTCTGGAGGCCAGAAGTCCACAATCAAGGCGTTGGCAGGATTGTTTCCTTCTGGAGGCTCTGAGGGAGAATCCCTTCCATGTCTCTCTCCTACTTTCTGGTAGATTCCATGATCCTTGGCATTCCTTGGCTTGTAGCTGCAGAACTCCAACCTCTGCCTCTGTCTTCATGTGGATCTTCACATGGCCTTCTCCCCTGTATCTCTGTGTATCTTTTCCTTTTCTGTCTCTCATAAGGACACCCGTCATTGGATTTAAGGACCACCCTAATCCAAGATGATCTCATCCAGAGATCTTTAAATTAATTACATCTGCAGATATCAAAAACAAACTTATGGATACTAAAAGGGAAAGGTGGGGGTGGTATAAATCAGGAGCTTGGGATGAACATACACACACTACTATGTATTAGATAACCAACAGGAACCTACCGTACAGCACAGGGATCTCTACGAAATATTCTGTGATAACCTATATAAGAAAAGAATCTGAAAAAGAATGACTATATGTATATGTATAACTGAATCACTCTTCTGTAACTGAATCAACTATACTCCAATAAAATTTTTTAAAATAAAATAAAAATCAACCTAAAAAATTAATTACATCTGCAAAGACCCTATTTCTAAATACGGTCATATTCACAGGTCCTGAGTGTTAGGACTTAGACTTATCTTTTTGGGGGGACACGATTCAACCCACTGCAGGGGCCATACCCCTCCCACTCAGTGGGGGAATGGCAGAGAACTCCAGCAATCATCTAGCGTAATGAAGACTCCACAAGCTGGAGCAAATTGCCATAGGATCAGTCAGCACATTATTGACGTCAGGCCTCATAGAAACCAGCTATGAGGAATTTCTAATCCAGCATGATTCCCACCACACCGCCTAGCCTCTCTCTAATTCCCTCCCTAGGAACGATGCTATTTCATTCCCAATCAGCTTCAGATATACACATCACTCATCTTCACACGATTGCTTTTGGCAGAAAAGACAAGCATACCATACACTAAACGTTAAAACCAGAGCTTCATATTTCAAGTTTACATCTGAAAGATGTAAGAAAACACTGCAGTTCCAATACTCCCCTTTCTGTACCTTTTGCTAAATGATCATTCTTCTCATAAAGGGAAAGATTTCTCTCAAAAGTTAGCTGACTTTATGTCCCAAAGCAGCTATTCTATATAAGAGTAGAGAAGATTTTTTTACACTGGAGCTGCAATAATCACCTCCCAGCTTATGAGGCATTCTGGTTTTAAAGCTCTTTACATGTGTTATCTTTTCTGAGACAATGGATACCCTCAAGATGTCCTCATGGAACTTCAATCGGCAGTTTCCATTTACAATACACGTGTTGAAAGGAAGGGGGGAGCTATTTCTGAGGGTCTCTGCTAGACACTTTCCCACTTATGTAATACTCACCACGGGTTTGAAATCTCTCATTGGGACCTGTAGCTACTGTATGACACTTACAAGCCATCCAGCACTTGTCAAGCACTGTGCTTGTCTCTGCCCTGCTCATTTTCTGTATCTGTTTCCTGGGGCTGCTGTAACCAGGCCCCACAAACTAGGTGGTTTAAAACAGAAATCGCTCTCTCCTGATGCTAGAAGTCCAAAATCAAGGTGCTGGCAGGTCTACACACATCTGAAGGCTTAGGGGTGGATCCTTCCTTGCCTCTGTGTAGCTTCTGGTGACTTCTGGCAACCCTTGGAATTTCTTGGCTTGCAGCTGAATTACTCCAGTCTCTGCCTCCTCTGTCACATGGCCTTTTCCCCCTCTGCTTCTGTGTGTCTCTTTCGGTTCTTCTCTTCTTATAAGGACTCCAGTCATATTGGATTTAGGGCCCACTGTAACTCAGTATGACATCATCTTAACAACGAATTATATCTGCCAAAACTCTATTGCCAAATAAGGTCACATTCACAGGTTCCTCACGGATGTGAATTTGCGGGGGCGAGATGGATACTATTCAATCAAGTGCGCTTGCCCAAGGGAGATGTACAGGTGGATGGCTCTTTGGATGGCTTGATTTTCTTTTACTACCCTTTTTAATACACGAGTTCCTCATGTCACTCAGAAAGAAAAAGCCATACAGAGGAATAGAAGCCTGCGCAAATTAATTGTATTGCTTCCTTCTGTTTCTAGAAAGTCCAGATTTATTTACTCCTAAGGAAAGTAAAACATCATTCACCAGGGACTCGAGTATGACAGCAACCAAATTATTAAAGAGTGATTTGCAGCCATTCCCCAGCACCCCCCAAATCCAGGAGTGTGTATTTGTATATCGAGTATGTGTTGTTCTTACTTGCACTGCTTCCCCTTCCCTACACTCAAGAAGGGCCCCATTTCTGCAAGCCAGCCTACATATGATGACATACTTAGAGCTTTCAGAGTTGTACCAAGCAGATCTCCAAATTGACAGCTCTGCCACCCGTCCTTCTCCTTCAAGCCCCTCCCACTGCCCTTCAAGCTGACCTCCGCGAGAGGGAAGGACTTGAAGCTGGTACCAAGCTGTATTAGCAGCTCAGGCTGCCATAACAAAGTACCACAGACTAAGTGGCTTAAACAACAGAAATTTGTTTCCTCACAGTTATGGAGGCTGGAAGTCCAAGATCAAAGTGTCGTCAGAGTTCATTTCTTCTGAGGTCTCTCTCCTTGGTTGGCAATTGGCCACCTTCTTGCTGTGTCCTCACATGATTCTCTCTCTTTTGTGTGCTGTATATGTCTTAATCTCCTCTTCTTATAAGGACACCACCACTCACATGGGATTAGGGCCCACCCAGATGACCTCATTTTTACCTTGGCTACCTCTTTAAAGGCCCTATTTCTAAGTACAGTCAGTCTGAGGACTTCAACATAAGAATTTGGCGGGAACACAATTCAGGCAAAAACACTAGCCAAAGAGCTCATCGTCAGCTTACCTACTCTTCTCTCTTCTTCCCATCACCTCCTACCCATTCTTGGGGTCCATCCATCCAGTCACCCTACAAGGTGTGGAATCTTTTCTCTAAGTATAATGTGAAATATATGAAATAATGTAGACACATATAAACCAGATACTTACAATTTACCCATGAGTGATATGTTCTGTAAAGTTATTGGATAAATGAAAGTACCTATTAAAAATGATGATTATAGAGACATATTACAAGTATTTCATTAACTGAGAAAATGGAAAAAACCAGAGTTGAGAAATTCAGTTCCATTATTAATTAATCTAAAACAACAGGTTTGCTGTATGCTAAAAATAGCACCAAGAGTGTGAATTAGCAAGATGACTGAGAATAATTACTTTTTTTTAAATCATAAAAACCTCAATTATAACCAACCCCTAATGTGAGAAAGTGTCTTCTTCTTAAAGCACACAAAAAAATGTGAATGATGGGCAAAAGAAAAAGCCTACATTTCAGAGGCACAATGAGAGCTAAAGGATTGTGTTCGGAGAAAAAAATAAAACCAAATAACTATTCATATTTCTCTTTAGGGCTTGAAGAAAAAGAATGTTAGCAATGCCCTAGAGGAAGATTAACGCTGAAGCCAGAAAGTAAGCACAGAAAAATATTCCCAACACCAGGACAGAGGATTCCTCTTTCAACAGCCAAGAAAAAACCTGTTTTGGAGTTAGAAAGTATGAGACCAGAGAGCTTATCACTAATGAAGATGTAATTAAGCAACAGATCCTTTTCCAGTCATCTTCTTAGTGGCAGTTCCAGGTTCTATGTGACTCACTGTAGCAGTGAGACATGTAGAAAAAAAAGCATGACGTCAACAGGGTTTACCTATTAAAACAGGGTTTCACATATAAAAGAAAAAAAAAAACCCCACAGTGCTAGGGATGTATTCCATTTAACTCATTTTTACAACCTTACATGTAAGGGAATATATTCAACCAAAATACCCTTCTGGGCTACAAGTCTATGAATGAATGGAAATAAATAGCTGAGTTCCTGATAGAATGGAAAAATAATACCTTGCTCAGGTGTGGAATCACCAGTGACATCAGAACAAGAATTATTTATCATCAGGTACCAAGGAGAAGATGTCCTGAGGGAAAAGATATGAATAATAAGCTCTGAGGAAGGGAAATCCAGTTTAAAAAAAAAAGGAGGCAAAGGAAGCTACTGCTATCTCTAATTTTCCACAGCAGCCTCTATAGAGCTCAAAATACTTAAAAGACATATTTTTATTTTGAGGTAGCAGGGAGTAAATATCAGTGGCGCTCACAGATGGTTTTGGTGGGGCCTGGCTTCTCCCAACAGGATCTCCTGCCCTGGATGGATCAGCACAGAAGAGGACTTGTAGAGAGAGTGTCTCTCTTTCTCCCAGGAGCTTACCAACTCAGCCATCAGAAAGCTTCCCCAGTCCAAATGTATATTATTTTAATATAAAATACTGTGTATTGATAATTATCTCCATCAGAAATTTCAAAGCTATTGAGAGCAAGAATTAGTTCTATTCTACAGATAAGAGAGGGGACAAAGAGATGTTATTTGGTCAATGTGTTAGTTTCCTGGGGCTGTTGTAACAAATTACCACACACCGAGTGGCTTAAAACAACAGAAATTTATCCTCTCACAGTTCTGAAGGCTAGAAGTCCAAAATCAAAGTGTTGGCAGGGCCATGCTCTCTCTGAAAGCTCTACAGGAGAATCTTCCCTTGCCTCTTTCAGCTCCTGGTGCTGGCCGGCAATCCTTGGTGTTCCTCAGGTTGTAGATGCATCACTGCAACCTCTGCCTCTATTGTCACGTGGTGTTCTCCCTATGGGTCTGTATGTCTGTGTGCAAATTTTTCTCTTCTTATGAAGACACCAGCCATTGGATTAAGGCTCCAGTATGACCGCATCTTAACTCAATCACACCTACAAGGACCCTGTTTCCAAACAAGGTCACATCCACACATACCAGGGGTAAGGATATGAACATATCTTTTGGGGGGATACAATTCAATCCACAATGGTCATTTTAAGAACAGGATATTGCTACCTAGGGGTAAATATTCTCAAAACCACCAAAAGCCATGACTCTCCAGGCAAAAAGGGAGAATAACAACGTGTTTACTGGTGAAATAGCCCAGAATCCCTTTCTGAATAAGCTCTCTAGGAGTTCTTTCCATCTCCAAGATTCATGATTCTATGACTTAAAACTTACTGTCCCATAGACTCTATCTGTAATATCTTGTGTGACTTTTCCATTACAAAAATTTCACATTCCCATCCCTAAAGCTGGTAACATTATTTTTCAGAGGAAACTTCTTCCAAAATGTGGTATTCTGCTCTGAACAATTCATCTACTCTTTGGAAAGGAAAAAGACTGTCCATGGAGGGAAAGCATGTTATAAGAATGATTAACATTTTTGAGCTTTCATTCTGCATGAGACTCTGTGGTAGGCACCATCAGTCTACTTAACATGATGTACGTGATCATCCCTATTTAGGGATGAGGAAGATAAGAGGCAGAGCACACAGGAATTTGCCAACATCTCAGAGGCCCTAAGAGGATAAAGGGGACGGACAGATGCACCCTACTTCTGACCACAAGAGCAAGACAACTGGGACCAGCGAGAAGAGTAGAGAGGATGGGAAAAGCCAGGAATAGACACTTCCTTCCTTCTTTCTGTACTAAGCCATGGTTTGTTTAGGGGCTGCTGTTTCTGCTTGTGCAGTGTTGCCTCTGACCCACCAACAGAGTCAGAATAAGCCACTCATACACTACCTTACAACAGGGCCCCATTGTCATGTGAGTCAGGTGGCTGTGAGCTAAGCATTGTTCTCCTCCTCTGTACTGTGCTTTGTTGGAAGGCTGGAGGAAGTCATGAAATGTAATCGCTCTTTCTTAGTCTGGAGGAGAACCAACAAAGTTGAATGGTTCATTCATGGGTGACCCCACTTTGTCTCACTTTAGCCCACAACATTCTCTGTCTACCTTCTCCTTAAATAGCATTTATTCACTCAATAATGACAATGCGCTAGTATTAACAAGCTGATAGCTCAAAGTCACTGCTAGATATCAGCTCTTTTTTTAAAAAATAAATTTATTTATTTAATTTATTATTTTTGGCTGCATTGGGTTTTCGTTGCTGCGTGTGGGCTTTCTCTAGTTGCAGCAAGCAGGGGCTACTCTTTGTTGCTGTGCGAGGGCTTCTCATTGCAGTGGCTTCTCTTGTTGCGGAGCACAGGCTCTAGGTGTGCAGGCTTCAGTAGTTGTGGCACGCGGGCTCAGTAGTTGTGGCTCACGGGCTCTACAGCGCAGGCTCAGTAGTTGTGGCGCACGGGCTTAGTTGCTCCACGGCATGTCGGATCTTCCCAGACCAGGGCTCGAACCCATGTCCCCTGCATTGGCAGGCAGATTCTTAACCACTGCACCACCAGGGAAGTCCAGCTCTTTTTTTTTCTTCCTTAGAATTGCTAAACCCTAGAGAGGCAATTCATAGTAACTTCTGAAGGATTTGTCTTAATGGAAGAGAAATATAAATAAACAGATTTCTTCTTCCTCTTTGGCTTAAAACTTCACATGATTTATCTTTTGCAATTCCAAAAAAAATTTAAGCTTCTATTTCCTCCTTTTCACCTTGTTTTACTTTACTCCTTTGCTTTCTGCTGTTCTGAATTATTTTATATTGCTTCTTTGTCCTTGGAATTTTCCTTTCCCCTCATTATCTTTTTTCTTTCTCCAAACAGTTTCCTAATTGTCCCAGCCGTTTCACTCTCTCTTCCTTATGGCTGTCTCTAGAATCATAAAAGCATAGAAATTTAAGGGGAAAAGGGACTTCCAGTTAGTTTAACAGCTTTATTTTACAGATGAAGGGCCAAAGTCTAGGGAATTTAAGGAATTTGCCCAAAGTGATGCAGTTAATTTGTGGGCAGACCCAGGACTAGAACCCAGGTGTCTTGATCGCCTCAACACATCACTGATTCCTTCTTTGTACCTAATTCTACATTCATATAAGAAATTTTCATATCACTGCCATGCTGGCTGATCTCTTACACTGTGCAGTAATGTCAAATCATAGGCTCTGGGTCATCAAGTACAGATTTAGAAAAGTTATTCCATTGCTTAAAAGTTTTGAGAAGTCATTCCTGGTTAGATGGCAGAAGATTTCATAAAAGTTTATGAAATGTGGCGTTGTTATTATTTAACTTCACAAAAAAGAGAAATACAAAGAAAAGAAAAAAGGGGAAATTTTGATACAGTATTATCAATAGTAAAAGTGTTGAGAAAGAAAAAGGAAGTGAAATTACACAACTCAAAAATATACTCATGGTATACTCATAAATTTCCCTCAAGAGAACCGTCTAATAATAAAACATGTGGGTCATAGGTCAAGCAAGCAATTATAATCAACAGAGGAAAGACAATATTTTCCATTAACTAGAATAGAGCCAAATTTTATTCGGTGTGGTGTCACCACAGTCCTCATAGTTTTTGATGCATCCATCATACGTGCTCAATGCACTTTGTCTAATAAATGCTGGTCGAATGGGTATGTGTCTACAGAAAGTCAAACTAGAAGATTACCTTAACTCTGGACTCAGGCTTCTTTTAACATCAACAACCTATAATTCTGATTTTGAATAGCAGCACAAAAATATTACCAGCTAGTAACAGAGTCCCCAGTTTTTTTGTTTTTTTGCGGTACGCGGGCCTCTCACTGTTGTGGCCTCTCCCGTTGCGGAGCACAGGCTCCGGACGCGCAGGCTTAGCGGCCATGGCTCACGGGTCCAGCTGCTCCGCGGCATGTGGGATCCTCCTGGACCGGGGCACGAACCCGTGTACCCTGCATCGGCAGGCGGACTCTCAACCACTGCGCCACCAGGGAAGCCCCAGAGTCCCCAGTTTTAAAAATTTTTTTAATTTTAAAAAATTTTACTGAGGTATAGTTGATTTACAATGTTGTGTTAATTTCTGCTGAACAGCAAAATTATTCAGTTATACATACATATATTCTTTTTATTATGGTTTATCATAGGATATTGAATATACAGTTCCCTGTGCTGTACAGTAGGACCTTGTTGTTTACAGAGTTCCCAGTTTTTTGTTTTTTGTTTTTTTTGCAGTGTGCGGGCCTCTTACTGTTGTGGCCTCTCCCGTTGCAGAGCACAGGCTCCGGACGCACAGGCTCAGCGGCCATGGCTCACGGGCCCAGCCGCTCCGCGGCATGTGGGATCTTCCCGGACCAGGGCACAAACCCGTGTCCCCTGCATCGGCAGGCGGACTCTCAACCACTGCGCCACCAGGGAAGCCCCAGAGTCCCCAGTTTTGAGCTTCCTCATTCACCAGATATTGAGAGGCATGTACAGAATGGGTATGATTTGAATTCCCTGGTTGTAACAGCAACCAACTCAAGCTAGCTTAAGTAAAAAGAGAATTTGTCACGTGACGTGGGTGTATGTCGTGGAACCTAGTACTCACCAAATATTCCATGTCCTCCTCTACATTTCCCAGCCTTGCTTGTAGTTCCTCTGGGGTCATGTAACTAAATCTAGCCAATGGACTGCGACATGTGTCACTTTTAGGCTGAGGCAGTTAAGAGTGATGCTGCTTACTCAAAGACATCCTGAAAAGTGAAATAAGTCAGTCACAAATATTGTATGATTCCACGTATATGAAGTACCTAGAAGAGTCAAATTTAGGGAGACAGGAAATAGAATGGTGGTTGTCAGGGGTTGGGGAGAGGGGGAATGGGGAGTTACTGTTTAACGGATATGGAGTTTCAGTTTGGGAAGATGAAAAAAGTTCTGGAGACAGATAGTGGGTATAGTGGGTGGAAGAGTGTCTCCCCCAAATTCATGTCCACGTGGAACCTCAGAATGTGACCTTATTTGTAAATAGGGTCCTTGTGGATGTAATTATGTTGATATCAAGACAAAATCATCCTCAATTTAGGGTGGGCCCTAAATCCAATGACTGGTGTCTTTATAAGAAGAGAAGACAGAGAGACACACAGAGGAGAAGGCTATGTGACCACTGAAGCAGAGATTGGCAGGATGCTGCCACAAGCCAAGGAGCAGCTGAGGCCACCAGAAGGTGGAAGAAACATGGAAGCATTCTTCCCTAGAGGCTTCAGAGGGAGCCTGGCCCTACGAACACCTTGATTTTGGACTTCTAACCTCCGGAACTGTTAGAGAATAAATTTCTGTTGCTTTAAGCCACACACTTAGTAGTAATTTGTTATGGCAGCCACAGGAAACAGTGTTTCTCCAGGCACCTGGGACACAGGCTACTTGCAGCTTCTTTTCTCCCATCCTGAGGAGGCGGTCCCATTATCACGGTCCAAGATGGATATCCAGCTTTCATGTCCACTGAGCAATAGGATGGGAAGGAGAATAAAAGGAGCTCGTTCCTCCTTTTAAGGGCACATCTATTAGTAGCACCTGCCCCTTCCACTTACAGCCCACAGCCAAGCGTAGCTGCAAAGGAGGTGGGGAAATAGTCTTCAGCTAAAATTTAAGTTTCTATTACCAAAGAGAAGAGGAGAAAAGATACTGGAAGACAATGAACAGTCTCTACTTCTATGATGAAATTATTTCTAAAGTTTATTTTTTTGCACTTCTTATCATCTTCTTACTTTATATTTTAACAAAAAGATCAAGGACAGACTTCTGGAGATTTCAATGGACATGGATATTGAATAACGAAAGGGGATCAGAGAAAACCAGCAGGAAGGGTGTTCCAGCCCAAGGGGCGGCCTGAGCAAGCACACAGAAATGTAGGCTTAAATCCATCACTTCTTCACAAAAGCCTTCCCTGGCTCCCCAAATTAGATTACGTCTCTCTGTCTCACACCCACTCAGCCCTCAGTTCTCCTTTGCAACACTCACTGGGCTTGTTCAAGTCTTGACCTGGTACAGGAAAGCCCCCTGCGGGCAGGGACCATGTCTATCTTCATCACCCGCCATGTCCCCAGCACCTGATTCAGTACCCAGCACATAGTAGGTGCTCAATAAATATGTGTGATTGAATGAAGGAAGGAACTAAGGAGGAGAGTGCATGTTTCAGCAAGATCAGTAACACATACGGCCAACAGAGCGGTGTGGTGGGTTCTGAGCTCCCAAGGAGTCAGCCGAAGTGACACTGGGGCTGGATTTTGTAAGGAATGGGGGTCGATTTTTTAAAGCAGAGATTTTCTCCAGGAGAGTTAATATGGTAGTGGTATATAGGATATCTTCTTTTATAAAATGGAAATAATGATACATATTTGATAGAGTCGTTGGCACAATGCAGTGAGATCATGTAAGGGCCTGGCTCCTGGAAGGTACTCAGTAAATGGTAGCTATTACCAGAGGAGGAAAGGCTGGGTACATAAATCAATCCCCTCATTTACCTGGCAAACATTTGATGAGAGCACTGCGTGAGAGTCTCTCACCTTCCCCGTACTCCAGGATATACACCAGCTAAAGACATGTCCGAGGATCTCCAGCTAAATGGGAAATAGAAAACCAAACTTCATGCAAAGCTCCGATAAAAGCTGACGTGAACATGCTTAAACCTAGGCCTAAGGGAGACGTAGTCCTCTTCTCTCTCTGCTGAGCTGAAGAGAGCAGGACCCCAGGGCAAGGGTCATGCGATCTACCCATTCAGTCACAGTGGAGATGTTGGAAAAGAGAGAAAGACAGATTCCCTGCTTCCCTGGCCCACCCCGAGGAGGGTGGCCCTGTCAAGGGGCGCTAACCACACATATGTGGGCAGCATCATGTGTGAACTCAGGAAGTGAAGGAAGGGTATAGCTCGGGCCCTGCTTTAAGATCACTCACCCCACCCACTGCTGAGGTTGGTGCAATCAGACTGTCCACCTCTCCCCTAGGAGAGAGCAAGGGGGATAGGAATGCTTCCTCTGATATTCCCCCAAATGGGAAGAGAAGGAGAAATCTTACTCCCTATGTCCTGGGTCTAAGGAGGAATTAAAATTTTATCTGGTTCTCTTTAAGCTGCCAGACATTTGAAGGTTGGGAAGGGTGTTCCTGGGATGAAGAAGAGGTTGTACAAAGGCACGGAGCCACAAGAGAGAATGGCAAGTCCAAGAAATAGTCTGTAGTTCATTTTGTTTATAGCTTAGTGAGTGTGTAGATGAAACCCCAGAAGTGTCTGGACAGCTGGGCAGGAACAAGGTGGTTTGTCAAGCTGGATTAACTTGAAGAAAAGTGTCTGCTGTGGTGTGAATATTTGTAACCTCCCCAAATTCATATGTGGAAATCCTAACCTCCAAAGGTGATGACATTAGTAGGTGAGGCCTTTGGGAGGTGCTTAAGTCATGAGGATGGAGTCCTCATGAATGGGATTAGTGCTCTTAGGCTCCAGAGAGGTCTCTAACCCCTTCTGTCACGTAACAATACAGCGAGAGGTCTGTGACCCAGAAGAGAGCCGTCACACCGACATGCTGGCACCCAGCCTCCAGGGCTGTGAGAAATAAGTATCCGTTGATTATAAGCTACCCAGTCTGTGATACTTTGTTATAGCAACCTGACTCAGCAATCAGAAATGAAAAGAAAACATATTATCTGTGAAATACTAGAGGCATTAAGTCAAGGGACAGGACAAGGAAGTCTGTTATTCCAGATACTATTCAGCATTTTTCCTGGAAGTTCTAGACACCACAATAACACAATTTTTAAAAATAAGAGGCATAACACTTAGAAAAGGTAGGACAAAATTATCGTTATGTACAGATATGATTGCCTACCTCGTGCTCTACCACCAGAACAGCTGGATTGGAGACTGTATTAGTCAGCTAGCGCTGCAATAACAAAATACTATAGACTCGTGGCTTAAACAGCAGGAGTTTATTTTTTTACAGTTCTGGAGGCTGGAAGTCCAAGATCAAGGTGTCGGCAGTTTTGGTTTCTCCTGAGACACTCTCTCTTTCCTCATATGGCCTTTGCTCTGTGTGAGCCCATCCCTGGTGTGTCTTCTTCTTCTGATGAGGACAGGGCCCCACCCTTACGACCTCATTTTACCTTGGTTACCTCTTTAAAGGCCCTATGCCCAAAGAAATTCACACCGGGTGTTAGGATTCCAACATTTAAATGGGGGGAAACACAATTCAGTCCGTAACAGAGACTATGGCCATAACTGGGCTTCTTGATATCTTCCCAGGGGAACTGATCTGAGAGAGGGAAGAGAAAGAGAAAGGGAGAGAGACAGAGACACAAGTCAAGCAGGCATGCTAAAAGCTCTTTCCCTAGCTTCTCCACTTCTCCTGGAGACGAGGGAGTGGGGAAGGGAGGGAGCAGGTGTGTTAGTCTAAGAGTGGATGGAAAGCCTTGCTACTCATTAGAATAACCTGGGGAGCTTTCCAAAATTGTCCATGCGTTGGGGGGGGCATCTGGACTCGTGGATTGCTTCTTTGAGAAATACTTCATATACCATAAAACGCACCTTTAAAAGTGTAAAACTCAGTGGTTTGAGTATATTCACAAAGTTGTGCATCTATGATTGCCATCTGATTCCAGAACATTTTCATCATCCCAGAAAGAAACCTCAGATCCATTAGCAGTCACCGCCCGTTCCTCCTTATCTCTATCCCCTGACAACCACCAATTTACTTTCTCTCTCTATGGGTTTGCTTGACGTTTCATAAAATGGAATAATACAATATGTGGTCTTTAGTGTCTGGCTTCTTTCATGGGCTAGTGTATTTTTAAAACATCTCTCTGATTGTGCAGCCAGGGTTAAGAACCAGGTGCTAGCAGAGGTCCCTTCATGGAAACAAGAGACGTTCCAGAGGAATTTCTCTGAGCTTCACCTAGGGTCAGTGGACAGCAAAAGAGAGTCCCAGCAGCTCTGGCAGAAAAAGCTGATAAAGGGTTCTCATTGGTCTAGCTTGGGTCACATATTCACCCCTTAGCCAACTGTAGTGGCTAAGAGAATAATCACATGATCCCTCCTCCTTTGGCCTTTAGCCTGAGGAAAATGGGAGCATTGCTGAAGGATTTTAAGTAGGGGAGGACATAATCAGATTGATTGATTGATTGATAAAATGTTTATTTATTTATCTTGGCTGTGCTAGGTCTTCGCTGCAGCGTGTGGGATCTAGTTCCCTGACCAGGGATTGAACCCAGGTCCCCTGCATTGGGAGTGCAGAGTCTTACCCACTGGACCACCAGGGAAGTCCTCATAATCAGATTTAGAAACATCTACTTGTCTAGGAAATTCAAACTATTGATGCTAAGGAAACCCAATTAACCTTAAGACCCGAATATTAAGAGTCTGATGCAATGATACTGCTAATAAAAAACGATACTCTCTGTTATGGGCTGAATGTTTGTGCCCCCCTTACCCCCCCCACCCCAAAATGTATATGTTGAAACCATAACTCTCAATGTGATGGTATTTGGAGGTGGGCCCATTAAATTTTAAGTGAGGCCATGAGGGTGGGGTCCCCATGATGGAATTAATATTCTTATAAGAAGAGGACGAGAGATAGAGCTCTCTCTCTACCATGTGAGGACATAGCACGAAGGCAGTTGTCTGCAAGCCAGGAATAGAGCCTTCATAGAACTCAGCAATGCTGGCACCCTAATCCTGGGCTTCCCAGCTTCCAGAACTAGAGAAATAGATTTCTCTTGTTTAAGCCAACTAACCTATGGTATTTTGTTATGGCAGCCTGACCTGACTAAAATATCTCCTAAGTCCAACTACCAATATATAGCAAATACAGAAGACTGAGGATCTAGTTAAATGACACGATGGGGATGCAAAAGGAGTTATACTGTTAATTATTTTAAAGCGTGATAATGGTATTTTAAAAGTCTTTACCTTTTAGAAATCCATACTGAAATATTTATGAATGAAATCATAGGACATATGGGATTTGCTTCCAAATATTATGTGAGTGGGGAGCAGGTTGGGATAGGGATACAACAGGTCTGGTCTGGGTTGATGGTTTTTAGGGCTGGGGGAATAGGAACACAGGGACATTATAGTATTCTGTCTTCTTTAATGCACATTCAAAATTCTGCAAAAAGGTTAAAAGTAATAAAAGTATATATTTATAGTAAAGCAGGCCTGACTCCATTTTTCATAGTGGTTTGAGTTTTTGTATATATATAAAAGTAGTAAAACTATATTTATTTTAAAAAGGAAAAAGAATACTCTGGCTATAGTGGGGTAACTGGATTGGAAGGGTTGGAAAACTGAAGGTGGAGAGCCCGGTTTAGAGGCTGTTTGAATGACCCTAGGAGTAATGGTGATGGCGGGAGGGAAAAAGAAAAAAACGAAGAGACACTTAGAAAGTGGAGCACCAGATATTTGATATATTAAGGAATTACTGTCAATTCTTTTTTGGTATTTGGTTGGGTGTGGAGAGTGATGGAAAGAGAGGCATAAATTATGAGGCCCAGTTCTTGGCTTGAGCAAGGGGGTGGTGACATCTTCTGAGGTAGAAAACATCCAGGGAGGGAGTTCCCTGGTGGCCCAGTGGTTAAGACTGTGCTCCCAATGCAGGGGCCCGGGTTTGATCCCTGGTCAGGGAACTAGATCCTGTGTGCTGCAACTAAAGATCCTGAACACACAACTAAGACCTGGCACAGCCGAATAAATAGAAAAAAAAAGAAAAAGGAAAGAAAACATCCAGGGAGGAAAAAGTTTGAGGGAGAAGGTGGTGAGTTCAAATGTACACACAATGACTTTGAGGTACCTGTGGGGCACCCAGGTGGAGCTGTCCAGTTGGTTAAGAGGTCTGGGAGGAGGTCAGGCAGGTAGAGAAAGTTATTAGTATAGAGCAGGTGATTAAGGCCGTGTGGGTGCCTGTAGAGGGACCAGCAGGAAGAAAGGACTCTGGAGAAGAAAGGAAATCTGAGCCCAGAAGAAGGCTGACTTTGAAAGGAGAGCTAGGGCTTCCCTGTTGGCACAGTGGTTAAGAATCCGCCTGCCAATGCAGGGGACACGGGTTCGAGCCCTGGTCCGGGAAGAACCCACATGCCGCGGAGCAACTAAGCCTGTGCACCACAAGTACTGAACCTGCACTCTAGAGCCCTTGAGCCACAACTACTGAAGCCTGAGCGCCTAGAGCCCCTGCTCCACAACAAGAGAGGCTACCGCAATGAGAAGCCTGCGCACCGCAATGAAGAGTAGCCCCCACTCGCCACAACTAGAGAAAGCCCATGTGCAGCAACAAAGACCCAACGCAGCCAAAAATAAATAAATAAAAAGAAAAAAAAAAAAGAAAGGAGAGCTAGAGAAAGAGGAGCCCACAAGACAGGCTGGAAGAAAGCAGCCAGAAAGGTAGGGGGAGAATTAAGGAGTGTCCATGTCATGGAAGTTGCATGCAAAGGAACAGGAAAAGGGTCAACAGTTTTAAAAGCCATGGAATGTTCATAGACAGAAAGGAATGAATACTAGCCATTGGATTCAACCACAGAGACCTTGTTTATGACCTTGGTGAGAGCAGCTTCTGGACTGCTGAGCACATAAGCCAATTGCCTTGGGTTGAAGAGTGAACGGGAGGAAAACAAAGATGCTTCTAATGGGCTGCTCTCCCCCTCCGCAGCCCCTTATAAGGGAGGCTGCCCCGTGCATGATCCTTTGGCCCTAAATAGCCACGTCCTGTAATATGAGGTCAGAGACTTGGCTCGTCTCCTCTGTTGAGGAAATTACTAGGCTAATTAGGTTCCCTCTCTCTTGGGCATCTGTCTGTTGACAGTGGGAGCTGGGTTAAAGATTCTGAGGTTGACTGGAGCTGGAGTGGTCACTATGGGATGGTGCTAGGTGAGAAGTAGAGAGAGGGGAGAATAGAAGAGATGGTCAGAGAGAAACAGAGAGAGGAGAGGAGGAAAGGGGAAGGGAGAAGAGTGGAGGGGAAGGGAGGAAAGACGAGGAACATCTGATCCTGATGGGCTTGCAATTCGTATTCCAAGTTTCTATGGGACCAGCTTTGTTTCAGTGTCTTATGTCTAGATTTGCACATGGTTTCTAGTGTGTTCCTGCAAGAGGCAGCTCCCTTGTGCCAGCCAGAAGTGTCTCTATTCCAAAGGAACTTGAGCAAAACAGGAAGTGAGGAAGTAGAGGTGGTGAGTGTAGACAACTCCCTCCAGAACTTGGTTTTGCAAGGGAGGAGAGAGAGGGGGCACTAACTGGATAGAGTGATGAGAATGACTTAAGGATATTTTAACGCTGATGGGAAAATCAAGAGAGAGAGAGAAGTTGGACACCCGAGAGAGCTGAGATAATGGATAAAGCAAGGTCTCAGAAGAGGTGGGTGGTGAGATCATCCTCAAACAGAGCCCATGAGCCCAGTGTCATTGGCACTGATGCATCTGACCTGCATCCGCTCCCCAGGTCAGAGTGGGTCTCTTCTCAGCTGCCCCGCTGATCATGCTTCCTAGTAAGGGAGGAGCCACAAAGACTTTGTGCTCTGTCTTAATCCACCATGTCATTCTATCAGGCCTTTAGCAGCTTGGGTTCGATGTATAATATGTCATGTCAAATGCCTCACAGACTTGCTAAGTCACTGCCTGGTAAC
This sequence comes from Neophocaena asiaeorientalis asiaeorientalis, assembly GCF_003031525.2. NCBI lineage: Eukaryota > Metazoa > Chordata > Mammalia > Artiodactyla > Phocoenidae > Neophocaena > Neophocaena asiaeorientalis. Next base: position 9,327,106 of record NW_020174301.1, on the reverse strand, counting down.
ATTTGACTGCCGTATGTGATGGCTTCCCGTTGGACTTTATCAGCACCCGGCTCTAATAAAGAGCTTCAAAGATGAAGTTGGTTGGAATTCTCTGGTGGTCCAATGGTTAGGACTCAGTGCTTTCACTACAGGTGACCCGGGTTCAATCCCTGGTCCGGGAACTAAGATCCCGCAAGACACGCAGCACAGCCAAAGGAAAAAAAAACGATGGAGTTGGTTATATTCTGGCTGTTTTGATACAGCTCACTTAAACACTGGTTTTAGCAGATGAGTTGGGGAATAAATAGTAATGTTCAGCTGCATGAATGAAATTAAACAAGGAATGAGGAATTAATGCTAAAGAAATTGCTATTTACCTTTATTTAGATAACAAAGGAAACCCTTAGGGACTTCCATGGTGGCACAGTGGTTAAGAATCCGCCTGCCAATGCAGGGGACACGGATTCGAGCCCTGGTCCGGGAAGAACCCACATGCCACGGAGCAACTAAGCCCGTGTGCCACAACTACTGAGCCCGTGCACTGGAGCCCGCATGCCACAACTACTGAGCCTGCATGCCACAACTACTGAGCCTGCGCTCTAGAACCCCTGAGCCACAACTACTGAAGTCCAAGCGCCTAAAGCCCGTGCTACACAAGGGAAGCCACTGCAATGAGAAGCCTGTGCACTGCACCAAAGAGTAGCCCCACTCTCTGCAACTAGAGAAAGCCCACGCGCAGCAACAAAACCCAAAGCAGCCAAGAATAAATAAATTGTTTTAAAATGCTTTAAAAAAAACTCCAAAAAACAAAAACAGGGAAACCCATAGTTTTTCCAAAAAGTTCAGGGAATATAGTAATGTAGAGCTTACAAAGTAAAAGTTTCCTGTGTTTCAATTCCAGAGAGAATCTATTTATATCAATAGTATGACATATATTTCCCAGACATATGATATACACATAAATACAACAAAAAAGCTGCCATTCACCTTCTCTTCTACAGCTTGCTTTTTCTTTTTTATTTATTTTTTTTTTTGCGGTACGCGGGCCTCTCACTGTTGTGGCCTCTCCCGTTGTGGAGCACAGGCTCTGGACGCGCAGGCTCAGCGGCCATGGCTCATGGGCTCAGCCGCTCCGCGGCATGTGGGATCTTCCCGGACCGGGGCACGAACCCGTGTCCCCTGCAATGGCAGGCGGACCCTCAACCACTGCGCCACCAGGGAAGCCCTTCATTGTAGTTTTGATTTGCATTTCTCTAATGATTAGTGACGTTGAGCATCCTTTCATGTGTTTGTTGGCAATCTATATATCTTCTTTGGAGAAATGTCTATTTAGGTCTTCTGCCTATTTTTGGATTAGGTTGTTTGTTTTTTTGTTATTGAGCTGCATGAGCTGCTTGTAAATTTTGGAGATTAATCCTTTGTCAGTTGCTTCATTTACAAATATTTTCTCCCATTCTGAGGGTTTTCTTTTGGTCTTATTTATGGTTTCCTTTGCTGTGCAAAAGCTTTGAAGTTTCATTAGGTCCCATTTGTTTATTTTTGTTTTTATTTCCATTTCTCTAAGAGGTAGGTCAAAAAAGGATCTTGTTGTGATTTTTGTCATGAAGTGTTCTGCCTATGTTTTCCTCTAAGAGTTTTATAGTGTCTGGCCTTACATTTAGGTTTTTAATCCATTTTGAGTTTATTTTTGTGTATGGTGTTAGGGAGTGTTCTAAGTTCATTCTTTTACATGTTACAGCTTGCTTTTTCATTTAACAATACTCAAAACTGAATATACAACCTGATAATTTTGTAAATTATACATGTATAGAAAAAACAGTAAAGGTAAATGTAACATAATGCCAATAGCAGTATTCCCTGGGTGTTAACATTATGGAAGAGTTTCTTCATTGCATATATTTTTTGCCTTCTGAATTTTCTTCAATGGAAGTAGTATATTACTTCTAAAATCAGAATATGTATATATATATATCACTTACTCATGTATGTATAATCTATATATACATACATATATACACACATATTAATATATGTATAATATGTATACCTGCACACACATGCACACACATATTATACATATAATTTGAAAACAAGAGACAAAAATGATGAATTATCTATATCTTTGTTAGTTTCTCATTTGAACAAGTTGCCTGTATTTCTGCTAACGTTGATGTTACTACAGAAATCCACTGAGATGAATGAAATGCAGTCTCAAGTCTTTATTTATTTTATTTTTATTTTGTGGCCACACCATGTGTCACTTGCGGGATCTTAGTTCCCCAACCAGGGATTGAACCCGGGCCCACGACAGTGAAAGCACTGAGTCCTAACCATTGGACCACCAAGGAACTCCCTAGGCCCAAGTCTTTAGAAACCAAGCCTCCTCTCCGTGTTGCAGGCCCATGGCTAACTGCCTCACTCACTCCTTGCTGCCATCACTGTTCTGCTTGGAGAGTCTCCACAGCAGAAGGCAGTAATAGATGGGGAAAGAAATTGTGTCACAGACCTCAGTGACCCTGCCGGAGAAGCCCAAGGATTAGCATTTGTGGCTCAAAAGGAAAAAGGAACGCAAGTCAGGAACGTATTAGTTCAGACACACTTGCAAGTGAAACACAACACAAAACAAATAAGAAAATGTATTGGTTCACATACTGAAAAGTCCAGGAGCCGTGCTTCCCTGGTGGCGCGGTGGTTGAGAATCCGCCTGCCAATGCAGGGGACACGGGTTCGAGCCCTGGTCTGGGAAGATCCCACATGCCGTGGAGCAACTAGGCCTGTGAGCCACACCTACTGAGCCTGCGCGTCTGGAGCCTGTGCTCCGCAAAAAGAGAGGCCGCAACAGTGAGAGGCCCGCGCACCGTGATGAAGAGTGGCCCCCGCTTGCCACAACTAGAGAAAGCCCTTGCACGGAAACGAAGACCCAACACAGCCAAAAATAAATAAATAAATAAATTAGTTAATTAAAAAAAAAAAGTCCAGGAGTCAATATCCATCAGGCATGGCTGGATCCAGGGGTTCAAACTATGTTATCAGACCTTGGTCTCACTCTCTCCACCTCTCAGCTTTGTTTTCCCCTGATTGATGGTTTTGTGGCATGTTCTCTCTGCATAGTGAGCCCTGGAAGCTCCAGGTTCCCCAGAAAAAGATTCTCATAGCTTCAGCAAAAGCCACAGAGCTGGTGCTGGGGCTCTGATGAGCCAAGCCTGAGAAATGGTATAGAAAGGAAAAAGGCCCCAGCTGAGCCAGGTGGCCTGAGAGTGGGGGATCAGAGTTCTCCCAAAGCAAAACTGCGGTTCTTCTGTTAGCAGAAGGGGAAACAGTGAGCAGGTAACAACATCAGATGCCCATATTGGTGATCAGGTTTATTGTGAGATCTGCCTTACCTGTGGGGAAGTCACCCAATCTCTCTGGACACTGATGTCCACATCTGAAAATGAGAGAGCTGTACCCAAAATCTCTAATGTCCTTTCTAGCTATAAGGGGTCAGTGTCACAAAATTTTTTTTTCCAGAAAAACACTGAGGGTGTCAGCTGCTGAGCCTTCCCCCTCCATCAGGCCAGGCACCTGATCTTCCCAGGCAGTGGGGGTAGGATGGATACTAACAGGGGACCTCCATGCCCCACAAGCTTGAACTCAGGCCCTAACATCCGTCCTATCAATCACACACATGCTGCTGTCCATTCCACCTTGAGCTCTGATTTGGCCCTGGTGAAGGGGTCAAGGACAAGACAGCATCTTGTCTAATGAGTTCACATGTGTAAAACACCAATCCCTGCTCAATAGACTTCAGTAGCTCCCTATTATCAATCGAATTTGGCCAAAAAAGGCCTCACCTTGAGTTTTAAGGCATAATATGGCCCCTAGGTAATCTGACAGATGTATTTATTTCCCACTACTTCTTTGTATACATTCCATGCTCCAGCTACTCCAGACAGCTCACTGTAGAATTTCTCCCCAGCAAGGCCCAGAAATCACCTGTTTCCTTTTCAAACTCCCCTACTGGATCAGCCCTAAGCAACTTAGAGGGAAGGGCTGAGTCTTGCTGCTGATGTACATCTAGCTCCTAGCATGACGCCTGGTATACAGTAGGCACTCAATAACTATCGAGTGAAAATTTCCCTGAATGAACTTCATACTTTTCCACCTGCAGACTTTTGTTCACTTTATTCCTGCTCCCCAGACGATGCTTAAACCAGCTTCCCCATATCTACTGTCCTCTCTCTCCACGAACCACTCGAGTCCCATTACACCTGCATTTTATTAGCATACTATGTTCCGTCACGCAGAGCCTCAGCACACCGTGTTCAAACTATTGGTTTGCTTGTTTTGCTGCTGCTCTGGCCCTCCCCCCTGCTAGACTGGGAGGAGCTCCCTGGAGGCAAAGGATGGGTCTCATCCATCTCTGTATCCCAGTCTTATTATACTCTCTGTGTCTTGGCAGCAATTAGAACAACATCTGCCATATAGCAGGTATCAACAATACCTGCGTAACCCAGGTGGGACAGGCCCCTCTTCTGTGTCCTGGAGTGCTTCTTGCTAACATATTGAGGGGAGAGTGGTAACAGGAATCAGATAGTCCTACTGTCTCCCGATTTGGAAACTGCTCTCAGACAATAGGACTCTAAGTCTGGTGATATTCAGTGGTACCTCAATGGCAGGGGTCCGGGAGGAGGAGAATTTCAGCTTCTCCTGTTGGAGACACACTCCCAGTTGATCAGAAAGTGCTTACCACTCCTTTGCCTGCCTTACTAGTCTTTGCTAACACAAACATCACTAAATGTGATGGAGGCCACAGTTGTGGACTGAGATGCTGGGAGATCTCACAGAGCAGCCAGTATAGTTTTTAGAGGAAGGAACAAAAGAAATGTCTGCACTTAGGCAGTTCCCTTGTACCACCCACAGTGAAGAGGTCTTATAGCATTAGGCCTTCAGAATAAGGGTGCCCACAAAGACACTCCTTTTCTCCCCATCTCTGTCCATCTCCCCTAATGCCTCCCTTTCCTCCAGCCCCTGCACCCCACCGTTGTGGAACTGGACCTGCTGCCCTATTCTTTCCTTCTAGAAACTCTCCCTTCTTCACAGTTTATTAACCCTGTTGCCCAAATCTTGTTGATTTTTTTCCTGCTTATTCCATCGGTTCCTGAGAAATGTGTCCTAAAATCTCCCGCTGTGATTGTGGTTGTGTCTATTTGTTTTTATGTCTGTCAACTTTGTCATCTATTTTAAAGTGATGTTTTTATCAGGTGCTGGATATCATGTAGGAAAACTTACAGATATAATTTGAGGCTCCGGGTGATGGTAAGATTTATTTTTGCTTCTGGCAGGCAGTAGGGTCTGGGCAGATACCCTTACACTCTGGTTTTAAACCAGAGGTGATTCTGCTCACCAGGGGACACTGGCAATGCCTGGAGACAGCTCTGGTTGTCAGAACTTGGGAGAGGGGGGTACTACTGGCACCTCTAGTGGGTAGAGGCCAGGGATGCTGCTAAACATCCTACAACACAGGACAGCCCCCTCAGCAGAGAATTAGCTGCCCCCAAATGACAATAGCACTCAGGTTGAGAAACCTTGCAAGAATATAAACTTGCCAATCAGAAATAGAGCTGACTGGAAGCTGAACTTCAATCTTTGTGAGGGTTTCTCTATTTTCACCCCACTCCTTGCTGTAGCCCTTTGGAAGTCCCAGCTGAAAGCCTAAGGTGATTACTTGGGCTCCTCCTCCTTGGGCTCCAATTTTTGTCCCCTTAGCATAAGATGCTGGAAACGCCTCTGCCTCTTAAGAATGGGAAAATATCTCAAAACCAACTTCTCTGTTAACCCTTTTCTCTAGGATCTTGGCCCTCAAATCCTCACCATCTTGGTAGCTCACCTTCAAACACGTCTTCGATGTTTTGTTCAGCTTTTCTAGCTGTTCTCGATAGGAGGGTTGATCTGCCAATCTGCCATTATGGAACCATCGCTTTCCACAGAGGGAGGAAGTTGCTTCTGACTCTTTTCTCAAGTCTTTCAAAGGCAGGCTTTAGGCCTTACCATGATGCTGAGTTTCTTCTCTGCCCATACCTTGCCCATTTTGCCTGGAGAGGGGCATCTCTAGTCCCAGTGGCAGGAATGATGATGGGTGCTCTGATTTCCCATAATTACTGCCACCATCAAGAGCAACGGGAGAGGGCTGTGGGGTGGTGGGGTGTCTTACTAGTCATCTAAGAAGTAAACATGACGCATCATTAATTTTTCCATTCTCAGACAAGGATAAAATAGCTCTGTCTTTTACGAGGAAATTTTATTTTGACCCTGCTCCTTATGAAAGAATAAGCCTGGCATTAAGTGCTAAGACCATTTGCATTTTCCCCCCAAAGTCAGGCTTACATTGCTAGGAAACCAACCAAGATATGAGTGGGCCATATCCTCTCATCTCAATGGGTGTGGTCAGTTTCCATTACTGGAATAGAATTCTAATCAGATTGTGAATTAGATTATTTATGATTCACAAATCTCCCCAATTTTAGAAAATGGGGGTGTCTCATTTATTCATGGAATGAAAACATGAATGAATGCATGGCTATGTTCTAATCTTAGACCAGCACCACATCCTGTACTTGCTTTTTTTTACTTGGTTTTCAAGGAAGGCCTTGATCTCTGTTAGTGTATCACTTGTATTATAAGAAATAAAAAAATAATGAAAGAAGGAATTCATTCTGAAATGCAGCCCACAGTCACAAGAATGACTTCCTGAGAAAGCAGGAAAGGATTTCTTCGGGCTGGGGTAAAAATGGAAAGCGCAGTCATGAGTCGCCCCCTACCGCTCAAAGGAGTTAAACCACTGACCTCAGATTTTAGTTATTTGTGGCGTTGAGTCCTCTGTTAGCAATCATGGAAACAAAGCTGTATTTCGTGAGTCCAAGGGGAAGCGGCTTGCTAATACACACAGTGAGTCACTGGGGATGCTGGGATGAAGAGCCAGGATCTCAGGATCCCAGGGCCTAATTTAATAGCCACAGTCCACCCAGGCCAGAAGCTGCCAGCTTCAGTCTGTGCTCATAAATGAACTTCCCTGGAGATTTCCAAGTTTCAAATAGCTTTTGGTAAAGCCTTAGCTCTAAAGAAGTATTTCGAGCTTCACATTCCACTGTGTCACAAGTAAAATCACATTTATAATAAAATAAACCGTCTCAGCCATACCTTTTGTACTAATTGATAATGTTATTCTTGGGACCCCCTCCTTCCTTCCCTCCCTCCCTTCCTTCCTCTTTTTCCTCCTCCCTCCTTCCTCCTACCTCCTACTTCCTCTTTTCTCTTATCATTCGAAGAAACTTAATCCTTAAAACCTTTCATGAAATGAATGAAATGTTATTTCATTATTATGAAATGTTACTTTACTTTTAAACTATGTATTTTATCAAATCTTGATCGGTAGGGTGAAATATAATGAACAAAATGGAAGAGTTACCATGTTTTTAGTATTTCTAAACCCTCAGGGTTTAAAAATATATTGGGGGGGCTTCCCTGGTGGCGCAGTGGTTGAGAGTCCGCCTGCCGATGCAGGGGACGCGGGTTCGTGCCCTGGTCCGGGAAGATCCCACGTGCCTAGGAGCGGCTGGGCCCGTGAGCCATGGCTGCTGAGCCTGCGCGTCCGGAGCCTGTGCTCCACAATGGGTGAGGCCACAAAAGTGAGAGGCCCGCGTATCGCAAAATATATATATATAGGGGATAATGATCATTTTGTCTCTTTATATCTGAAAGAACTTTGTCACCCAATAAGTCACCAAAATTATCTTAAATTTTTTAAAAATATAACTGGGCACCTATTGGGAGTAATTTATAAATTATGCCATAATTATGATTGTGTCGGAGGGCAGACCCAGAGTCATCTTAGAACTTTCATTATTCAGGCAAGAGTCTCCGTGTAGATTCTTTTAGTTATGAAGATTTTGTGCAAGTAGGCACTCATTGCCATGAGTGGAAAGTGACGTTAACTTTGTTTATAAAGGGTTGATGAAGCCCGTTTCTCCCTTAATACCTCCTGATAAGTAAATCCGGTTGCCAGGGAGAAAGAATATAAACTTGCCTGACAGTTAAGGAGTTTTGCCAGGGCGAAATCTCCAGATCCCAGGCCTTTCTCTCTGAGATTCAAAGACAGGAAACCTGTTGGGATAGATGAAAGGTTGCCAACAGAAAAGAATACCAAAGGCCCCAAGGGAAATTCTGTGAGAGAAATCTGAACTGGAGACCAGGGGTGTGAAGGTGGGGAGATTGTTGGGGGGCGGCAAGGAGCTTAGCGAAGGTTCACAGGAGGACATACCTGGAGGCCCAAAGGTGGAGGTCCATGGGTAAAAGTTGGTTGACTGTTTCAGCTGCGTTCTGTTGAAGTTGGCTAAGACGCTTGTTCAGGTGAAGGTGTTCAGAAGAGTCTTGTTATGGTGATAAACACCTGTTCTGCATCACACCTGGGAAGGAAGGTGAACTGTGAACCCCTCTCAGCAGCCATATTCTTTGTGTTAAGTAAACTGTTTATCGGCTTATGCTAACAGGTGTGTGAGTTTGCGACCCAATGAGCTGGAAAGGTCCGTGTCCATTACTCCTAGGCCTCAAGCTTGGGCTGCATCTTCATGGGGACCACATGCTGGGTCCCGCACAGGGTATGGCTGAGGAGAAAGTCCTGGATCCAGCTGTTGGCTGTATCAGTGTGATCCAAGACAGCCTTGAACGTGGAGCCTGGAATGTGGCCCCAAGGTGGTGGCCTGCCTTAGGGATCCAGGCCAGGTCTCTACAAAAGGAGCAAGTGTCCACCCAACAAGGAAGGGCCTGCTTTCAATGGCAACACCGGGGTGGCTATGAGGCACTAGCTGGTGAAAAAAGCTCACCTCCTGTTCTCTCTCTCTTTCCGTACCTGCAGCAGGGTGGAGCCCACTGACCTGAGTGCCTCCTGAGGTTCTTGGGTAACTCAGGGAGGAAAGGAGAGGCCTTGTGATGAAGACACGGGGCTTCTTGCCCATGAGGGCACGCAGGTGCTCCAGCAACTAATTGGAAACATTAGAGACCTGACTGTATGTGGACCCCAAAGCATTGGTTGAAGCAGATAAAACTAGTTACAAGGTCTCCTAATTTGCCTTGTTTAGAGTCCCAAGAAAAGCAATACCATTTTGTTTCTGTAGCCAGCTGCCCTCTGGGTGTGTGTGGTCCTGAGATGAAGCTGGTCTCATCCTCAAGCACTATGCCTTTAGGGAACTGAGTCATTCAAACCTCTTCTCCTCCCCACGGACTGTGCTGAAGGTATGGGCGTTCTGCAGCCTTGCTTTGAACATGTTACTCTGCTTCATCACCCTGGCCCTAGCTGAGTTGACCAAGGCTGAATATCCAACCCAAGGCAGACAATCCGTGGACTAGTCAGTGAACTATATCTCCTGGTGCTGAGAGATGAGCTGTCAGCCAAATCTGTACTCAAACATTTCACTAAGATATGTAAAGAATGAGATGTGGAGAAATTGGAACCTTCCTACACTGCTGGTGGGAATGTAGAAATGGTGCAGCCGCTTTGGAAACCAGTCTGGCAGTTCCTCAAAAAGTTACACATAGGAGTTACCATGTGACCCAGCAAGTATATTCACTTGGGTATATACTCAAGTGAAATGAAAACATATGTCCACACAAAAATTTACACACAGATTTTCATAGCAGCATTATTCATAATAGCCAAAACGTGGAAACAACCCAAATACTCATACACTGAGGAATGGATAAATAAAGTGTGGTGTAACCACACAACAGATGTTTTTCAGCACCAAAAAGGAGTGAAGTCCTGACTCATGCTACAATGTGGATGACCTTGAAAACGTTACATTAAGTGAAAGAAGCCAGTCACAAAAGATCAAATATTGAATGCTTCCGTTTATATGAAATGTCCAGAACAGGTAAATCTGTAGAGACAGAAAGTAGATTAATGGTTACCAAGGGCTGGGGGTGGGGAGAGGGTTATGAGGAAATGGGGAGTAAATGCTAATGGGTGTGGAGTTTTGTTTAGGGGGTGATGAAAATGTTCTAATGTTGTTGTTTTTTATAATTTATTTATTTATTTTTGGCTGTGTTGGGTCTTTGTTGCTGCGCGGGCATTCTCTAGTTGCGGCGAGTGGGGGCTACTCTTCGTTGCGGTGCACAGGCTCCTCATTGCAGTGGCTTCTCTTGTTGTGGAGCATGGGCTCTAGGCGTGCGGGCTCAGTAGTTGTGGCGCACAGGCTTAGCTGCTCCGCGGCATGTGGGATCTTCCTGGACCAGGGATTAAACCCGTGCCCCCTGCATTGGCAGGCGGATTCTTAACCACTGCGCCACCAGGGAAGCCCTGAATTGTACATTTTAATGGGTCAATTGTATGGTATACGAATTTAAAAGAAAAAGACATGTAGATAATAAAACGGTGAACAAGGGGAGAGGAAGCTAAATGGTTCAGATATGAAGAAAGACCATGTGGCCATGAGGAGCCTATGTAAACTGAAGTTCTGGGTGTATAGAAGCTATATCTCTAGGAGGGATGGAAGGAGGAGGAAGGTGATAAGGTCTCCTAAAGCTGTGTGATTTCACTGCTTTTCACATTATTCCCACACTGGCATGTTCCAAGAATGTATAGGCCATAAAGAGCCACATTGTAGGTATTCCTCCTGGAGCTTGTCCACTGTGAATTTCCATGTGACTGATTCCCAACCGAGGCCTTTTTGCTGGAAGTTTGTCTGTTCTGTCACACCCTTCCCGTATCAGTGGGAGGATGCTAGGAAGGCACGTGGGCATGGGGGGTTTTTGTGAGGCTGGGCATGTATGCCTTTAAGGATCTAGGTCATGAGCTGGTCCTCACACATGCTCTGTCTGGCTCAACATCCCACCACCTAGGATTGACTTTGCTTACATTTTGTTTAGAAATGTATAAAGGGGCATCCTTTTTGTGTCTCAGTTTTGGAATTGGATTGTCCCCTTAAACATTACCCTTCCATATACATAGTGTTGAAGGGCCCTGAAGGGTGACTGCCATTGTTAGATACCAACTGCCAGGGGCATTAAGGGTCAGTGTGCTCTTACAGCCCCCATTTCTATATTCCTGTGTGTAGATTCCAGAAGCTGTGAGCAGATTCCAGCTCCCAGGAACCACTCTGTTTCCTGGTCTCTTTGCTGAGGTCATTCTCCCCAAAGGTTCCATCTCATGGCAATTGGAATGGCCAGTAGTTGCCAACTTGAGTGCTTCCCTGATGGCATAATGTGCCCTGATTCTTATGTCCTAATCGTTGTTGGGTAGAGAAGAGCAGAGCAACTTCAGGGAGAGCTGGCAGCTAAGTCCAATGGCAGACCCTGGGCCACTCTGGATCCCAGCCTTCCTTCAGCTTCTGATCCTCTCAAGGCCTGGCCTGGGTGTTTCCTGGGTTCTGGGGATCAAAGATCTTTGCAGTAAACCCTGTTGCTTGAGATCTTATGCGGGGAGGGGGTCTCTGTTCCCTGTTCCTTGCAACTGTAAAATCCCCGCCTGGAACGCACTGTAAAATGACATAATCCAGGCCTGAGCGGGGGGTTGCAGAGAGGGATGGTGAGGGCTGGGAGAGAAGAAACCGAGATGTGTTTGATGACCCCTCCCCTGGACTCTGCCCAGATACCATCCTGAGGTTGGAGACCAGAAGGACTGTGGGACGGCTCCTTGGCCCCTTCTCCTCGTCACTGGGTGGTGTGTAGGGAAGGATGGTGGAAACAATGTTCTCAGTTGGACAAACTGTTGTCCCCAGGATTAGATGTGTTAAGGCATGTAGAGTGAGGTGCTCTTATTACCACCATTTAGCTGAGGGAGAAACCAAGGCTCAAAAAGGTTAGCGAACCTGTCCTAAGGTCACAGAGCCATTGAGTGATGAGGCTGGGATTGGGACTCAGCCTATCTGACGCCAGTGCCGACTCCCAACCGCTGCCCTTAAACCGTGTGTGAAGAGCGCAGGCCAGGAAAAGAGGAGGGACTTGAATGTGCTTGCGCGAGGGGGCCAGGAGACAGCCCCTGAGTCCTTTGGCACAGAGCGGTCGGGGCTGGAGGACTCGCAGGCAGGCCAGCTCTGAAGCAGACACCACAGGGCACTGCTGGCGGTCTTGAGGGGCAGGATGAAAGCCGTGGATGCGGTGGGGAATAAAGCAGGATTTCAACAAGATGGAGAGAAGGGGAGCAGGGAGCTGAGCCCTGCCTCTCTGCTGCCACTTCTCCCGGTCACATGGTCCACCCCAGGCAGGGCACAGTGGTCCAAGAACCTGGGCCACAGGCCTTGCTCTCTCAACTCCCAGGGGCAGAGGGAAGGACGGAGGGACCGAGACAGAATTAAGTATTTATAGCACAGTTGGACTTGAGCCTTGCTAATTGGCAGCTGAAGGCCAGATCTGGCATGCAGATGGGTTTTGTTGGGCCTGCTGGGGGATTTTAACATTTAAAAATATTTAAAAATTGAGAGACTTCACAGAAACAGATTTCTGGCCTTGCTTGAAAATTGGAAAGCTCTTACAACACTGGACCCATGTCCTCACATGGCAACCATGGGCTGGGACTGAGGAGGGTGGCATCTGCCCCCAGCCATGCCCTCTGGGATGGCTGGCTCTGCTGCTCCTCCAGCTGGTGGCCTCCGTGAGCATCTGGGATTGTGCCCCACTGAAGGCTTGTGCTGTGACAGCGCTGTTGGTGCTGAAGGAACCCTGGAGTTTAGATTCTAGGTTCCTGGAGGGTATCAAGTGACTGCTCACTTTCCTGTGTGCCCTGAAGGCAACTGTGCACAGAAGTTTGGTGCTCAGGAGAAAGTAGGTACCAGAAACACAGACCCAGAGGTGACTGGGGTCTGGGAAGTAGAAGCCAGTGACCCAGTGAGAATGTAAACAGTATGTATCATCAGTCAGGGTTCCCCAGAAAATGTGTGTGTGTGTGTGTGTGTGTGTTTAAAAGAGATTTTAAGGAATTGGCGATTGTGGGGATAGGCAAGTGGGGAATCTGTGGGTTAGGTCCCCAGGCTGGAGACTCGGGCGGCAGCTGACCCTGCAATCTTGAGGCAGGATGTCTTCTTTTCCAAGAAATCTGTTAGTGGTCTTAAGGCCTTCGACTGATTTTAGGAGGCCCACCCACTTCTACAGAATACCTGCACAGCAACACCTAGGCTAGTGTCTGCTTAATAGCCGGGCACTATCACCAAGCCAAGCCGACACAGAAAACTAAGCGTCACACAGCGATAGGAGCTGTGGGGTGGGGACGGGAGCCTGGGAGACCTCACTGTAAGAGTGCGCAGGGGAGGGGGCGAGTCCAGGCCGCTGTGCCGGGACTGCAGCTCGGGCCACAGGCGCGGGCAGGGGGCGGACTGCAGCAGGAAGAGCAGAGCCTGGGAGGCCAGGTAGACTCAGCTGCTCTTCCCAGGTATTTAATAATAAGGGGGGTAAACTGGGGATCAAGGAGGAAATGCCTCTTTTTGGTTTGTACTTTGTAGGCTCAGGAGAAGGAAGGAGCCAGGTGAGAGAGAAAGAGAGGTGAGGTGGACAGGAACAGGGAGGGGCCGATGGTAGGATTTCTCTTTGGATCAGAGGAGACCTGCTTCCTCAGCAACAGGGCTGTGGACAACCCAGGGCATCAGGGTGGAGGGCTGGCTAGGGCAGGAAAGGACAGGAAAGGGAGTGTTCTAGAAAAAGGCCCTGTCTGCCTGGAATTCTTTTTCCCATGCCCTCCCCACCTCCTTGTACCTCCTTAAAACTGCCTTTTTAGCCACACAAATTATTGCCATGAGAATAAATTATTATAAAAATTAAAGCAATACAAAAAAAAAAAAAAGACAGCCTTCCAGAGGCTCCAGGAACTCTGCCCCCCACTGTCCTGGGCGCCCGAGTATGGGGATCTGAGCACGTGACCCGTGGCTGCCTTCCCCCCCTTCCCACTGAGAGCGGATGGCACCAGCTCTGGCCTCTCCTGCTCTCTCTTCTGCTCCTGGACCCTCCTCGCCCTGCTCAGGACTCTCCCCCGGGACTGAAGCAGCCCTTCCTGGTCTCCACTGGTTGCTAGTGGGCAGCGCTGGACAACAGGCAGCTTGAGTATCAGGAAAGTAGGGACACGCCCAACCTCACACACACACAGCTGGAGGAATTTTTTAATTTTTAAAAAAGCAACAGGAGTATAGAGCAGGGCAAACTCAGATCATCCTTACTCTTCTTTTGAGGCTTACGGTTGTTTTTATTTTGAATTACACTGTGGGGAGGCACCACAATTTTTTCCACGCTTAGGGCCTCCAAGGGCTTAATCCAGCCCCACCTCGCACCCCTCCACATGCAAACGTTTCAGCGCTCAGAGAATGTAGGGACACAGCCGAGAAACAGAGGTGCAGCCCAGGAAGGGCACAAAGACACAAAGGGCGTGTGTGCCCTGCTGGGGCTTCTTTTGTGCCGCCTGGAAGTTCAAAACATGTTGGAACACGGAAAGAAAGGTATTTGCCTGGGTGACTCAGACATGTTCCAGCATTTTCCCACAGGCTCCTGCACGTCCCAAAATAACTGCAACCCTGGATCCTGTCCCTTGGCATATGATTACGTTTGTATAACGTTACAGAGCGGCGGCCACACTCACACAGGCGCTGCAGGAATGCCCAGCCCACGACGGAGCTCTGTGCTGCATGGCTGGAGAAAAAGGAAGCACAGAGACCACAACAGGAAGAAGTGCCAACTTGCTGGAATCGTCCAGACCACCAACCAGGGCCTGGGTCAACGCCTACCTTTCATAGATGGGGAGAAAATGGCCCAGAGAGGGAATCAATTTGCCTAAACATATATTCTAGGGATTACAAGAGAAAGCTGGTGGGAGAGCTGGCTCTAAACTCTCGTCAACTAATACCGATGTTTATTTCTGAGTAAACGTCAATTTAGCCTTGGAATCCTAAGACCTTATGTCAAAGGAACTTTAAGAGACCTTGGCCGTCCAGGGTGCCCATGTGCCAGGTCTGGACAACAATGTGGGAATAAGGAGTCAGAATGGACCTGCCCTCAGGGGACTTACAGTCTTGCTTAGGAAGTGACTAAAGATATTAAAACAGCTGGAATGGGCTTCCCTGGTGGCACAGTGGTTGAGAGTCCGCCTGCTGATGCAGGGGACACGGGTTCGTGCCCTGGTCCGGGAAGATCCCACATGCCGCAGAGCGGCTGGGCCCGTGAGCCATAGCCGCTGAGCCTGCGCGTCTGGAGCCTGTGCTCTGCAACGGGAGAGGCCACAACAGTGAGAGGCCCGCATACTGCCAAACAAACAAACAAACAAAAAAAAACAGCTGGAAGACAACTGTCCCCTGGCAAACAGACTGAAGGCTGTTAGGAATCTCAGGAAATGGAAGTTTGAGAAGAAGGGTACTGTCTGAGCCAGGAAGGTCTCACAGACAGGTAGGCCTCAAGGGTGGGCGCAGACTCGGGTGGGAGTGGCTGGAGGGGAGCAGAGGCAAGGTGAGAGGGGGAGGGGAGCTCCAGGAACCTCTGGAAACCAAACCCAGGGGTCTGGGCACCCAGTGTTGAGTCTGCTGGTGACTCTAGTATAGACGCCATTACTTAATAGCTCCAAGTTGGGAATTCCCTCGCAGTCTCACTGCCGCGGGGGAACTAAGATTTTGTGAGACGCGTGGCGCAGCCGAAAAAAAAATAGTTCTAAGTCACTTGTTTTATCTGAGAGACAGGAATAATCTCATAGGATTTGGACGCAATATGTTAAAAAAAAGAACCGACGTTCTCACCAAGGAAGAGGTGAGAGGTTATTCTCAAATTTCTGTGGTACCTCACGCGGAGTCCTTTTCTTCTCGGTGCTAAAGAAGATGGTGAGACCAGCATGCACTTCAGTGTCTCCTGGGCCTGGATTCAATCCTGCCCCTGCCCCTGCTCCTGGCTCGGCCAGCGCAAGTCACTTCCTTTGCCCATTACACGAGGACGTTAATTACAGCTAACGTGCCAGCAGGCACTCCTCTCACTGCTTCCTAAGTCTGATTTCATTTAATCATTACCGCTCCCCCGGCCCCATTTTACAACCGAGGAAACCAGGAAAGAAAAGGCTATGTAACTTGCCCACCATCCCAGAGCTTTTCTGTGAAGCTCTGATTTGAACCCAGGAGTTCTGATTCAAGCCTGTGTTCTAAAGTATAATGTTCTCTCTCTTTTTTTTTTTTTTTTTGCGGTACGCGGGCCTATCACAGTTGTGGCCTCCCCCGTTGCGGAGCACAGGCTCCGGACACGCAGGCCCAGCGGCCATGGCTCACGGGCCTAGCCGCTCTGTGGCACGTGGGATATTCCCGGACCGGGGCACGAACCCACATCCCCTGCATCGGCAGGCGGACTCCCAACCACTGCGCCATCAGGGAAGACCATAATGTTCTCTCTTTTTTTAATGTTCTCTTAAAGAGCACTGGGATGATTAAATAAGCCGAACTCCCCTGACGCTAGGAGACACTCAGTGGATATACGTGCCCTGACTCCTACAGGGGCAGACAGGCACGTTAACAAGAGCCTTGCAGCCAGCCCTATGCCCAGCCGGTTGCCGCCATGCAAGGCCCAGGAACCACCAACACAGGTCGGGTAACTCCTGCCTGATATTCACGTACCATCTAATTTGGATGACTGAAAACATTCTAACTACGTTAAAGGGCTACCTGTTGATGATCTTCAGTGATAAAACATCAGCCTAATTCAGTAACCACTTAAGAAGCCTTAACGGTGAGATCCGTTGAGGGTAGATGCCCAAGTCACCAAAAAGATGGTCACGTTCTTTATCTTTGATTCTTCTAAGAAATAGTCCAGTAAGCTTTTTTCCTATTTACAAATTTGCGTTTCTAGAATCGGTGGTGTTGTTAGCAGTCAGCTTTTACTCCTCCAATGAGTTCACCCTGTAAAGATGCTGGCGATTCCCATCAGAATGACTTTGGCAAGCACACCGGCGTGTATTTTTTGTGCAGCATTGTCAGGCACCAATATTAAACTCAATACAGTCATGAGGAATTCAGCTCAGGGGCTCTTAAGCCAGAGGGCTCCCTTGGAGTTCCAAGATCCCAGACCCATCTTTCTCTTCCTTCTCAATTTCAGGTTTATTTGGCAAAGGACTTAAGAAAACAAAATCTTGCACATCTCCGCATTCTGGGCGGTGGTCCTTCCCAAGCCCTTAAAAAACCTTAGCCTAGAACAATCTTCTTCCCCCCAGTGGCTTCGCAGTGCATCTGATCCCTAACCCCAGTGACTTCGAGGAACCCAATGTGGGAAGATAAACCTGGTCTCGGACTGGCTTGGTGACTCAGGGGAGTGTCAGACAAAGATGACCCCAAGACTCTCATAGAACATGTGCCCAACCCCCAGTGAGCTGGACTCCAGGGAACGCTTGGGCCAGCCTCAGAACTGGGAACTGTGCACTTTTGAACCCACTCAGCCCTTTAGTGAGGCCTGCGGATGGCCTGGGGCCAGGTGGGCAGAGATGCACCTCTGCTGGAGCAATCTGAAGAGGTGTGATGGGCACGTCCCCATTCCCTGGGTTCACAGCTCTGAGTCTTCCCAGGTTGCAGCTGCAACCTGAGAATGAAAAATGACCAAGACTCATCTTCTCATGGGTCGGGCCAGCAGAGATGTTACGAATCCCAGAGCAGGCCTGTAAATGTGTCTGTTTATTTTTCCTGAAGCCAGTGAAAGACCATCTTGATGCCGCCACTCTTCAAAACTTAGAAACCACAGAAGACATTTTGAGTTACATTATTACTTTATTTTCCTTTTTTTAAATGTAGCATTAAAGTCATCCAACATACAGATATTCCTACGGCTCCTTACACATTTTATTCTATCTAAAGTTAAGTATTTTAGCTATGAGATGACAAAAATCATCCCACTGAAATGGCAACACTTCTGAAAAATGGGTTTCCTATTTACTGATGAGAAATCGACTCCCCATCTACCTCCGCAAAAACTCCTTCAGTCCAGAGCTGTAGAAAGACAGTTCACATCCATGACTAACATGTGGGACCCATACAGAGAGGGCTCCAAAACAGCAAGCTATGGGGTTAAACTTCTGTAACAAGCAACTTCTTTATTTGTACGGAATACGAATACACAGGAAAAACATCATTCTCCTTTTAGGCCTTTCATTAGTGTGTTTCGCCTCCACCCAAGTTACTGCCTACCAAGCAGCTATGAAGAGTAAAAACCAACTGGTTTTAAGGCCCTGAAATGCATGCAACTTAAAATTCTCTAAAGCACACAATCAGTTCCTAGTCTCCGGGGCTGATTTTTTATTTCGTGGAGACTATGGTGCTGCTGGGTTTGCAGCTGTGTCTGTCGTGCTGCCGGGGTTTGGAGCTGCTGCCTCTCTGGCTTCTGGCTGCTGGGTTTCAGGACTGGGATCTTCTCCATTGCCAGCACTTTTCTTGCTCTTGTCTGCTGTCACGGCACCCATCTCCATGATTTCCTGAAGTGGCTGATCGGTGTCAAGGGAGCTGGGCTGGAGTTCATAAACCTGGACTTGACCTGGGACATCTATTGCTTTCTGTTCAAGTTTTTCCAGGATGGTCTGAACCTTCCTGACGCCATCTCTCCTGGCCTGGCGGACATCAGCACGTCCTTCTGGGTCTACCGAATCCAGGGCCAGTAGCTCTTTGGTCAAATACTCTTCTATCATCAGGTACTTTTTGTCCGTCTTCTTGCCTTCAAAGTTGTCCACAGCCTGCTCCAGCCCTTGCACCTTCTCCAAGATGGCTTCTACTTTCAGCACACCTGGATGTTTTGGGGGTACCTCAGCTTCTCCTGGTTTTGGGGGTGTGGCTTCTGCAGGGGCAGGGCTGGGGGCTGCTCTCTCTTCTGCAGCCACGTTCTTGGGGGGAGAGGGGACGGCAGAAGGGGCCGGGCTGGGAGGACAAGGCACCGGAGCAGAGGGAACCTTTACTTCCACTTTCTCAGAGGGAGGCAGGGGCTTCTGCGAAACAGGTTGAGAATCCACCTCTTTGCGGATCACTTGAATCGGGATGTGTCCAGGAGGGAGATCTGGTCCAGCTGGGCCTGGCTTGCTTTCTGGTTTGTTTTCAGGTTGGGGAATAGGTGAAGGTTCTCGATGGGTCATGGGTTGCTGAGAAGAGGCAAGGACACAGAGATAGTTTTAATTAATACCTGGCTGAGTCACAGGCAGTCATTTGTGGCTAGTACTGACTAGAAGAAAACAGAAATGACTTTTTTAAAGTTTAATAGTATTAGAGGGATTTTCAAATTCAGCCAAACCTGTTACAAAATTAAAATATGATATTCATCATGTATGTGACCAAACCATTGTTATGCTTCTGTTCGTTAACCCTGGTCTCTTGGTCTGTCATCTCTCACTGAATTTTTCTGGAGATGGTATTCTTACAGCAATGAAAAGAAAACCAACATAATTTTCAAAAATGAAAATACCAAAAACTCATGCTGACGGCTGAGTTACTTTACCTCAAAGCAAAGTCCTGGGTGACTCAGACTTTCAGGTGATGGAGCCAGGGAGTAGTAATGGCCACTTGGCCCCCTTCATCACCCTGTGTGACAGTCTCCGCTCAGGGTGTGGCCTTCCCATCTCCTGTTTCAGAAAAGTTATAATGGTCTTTTTTTTTTTTTTTAAACCTATGACAGCCTTGTGGTTTCTGCCCAGACTGATGTATTTTTTGAGAATAAGCAAGACGCTGAAAATGGGTAACGCAGTAAGAATTCTGCCTGGACACATCTGTGCCAGAGCTAACATTCAGCAGTGCAGGATCCCTGCACTGACTACATTGGCTACCGAGGCTGAGATACTCTCTAATTTGACTATAAGCTATAGTGATACTTTAAAAAATTAACTATGCTTGAAACAGAAACATCTTGGTTCACCTAGCATTTAAGTGAACATCTAAAACCCCCTTAAAAATCTCACACACTGATTTTATCAACTGGGAAATAGGAGTTGGACTACATTATTTCTAAAGTACTCCATATTAAAAACACTAAATCCCACTATAATGTTCAGTTAGGTCAAATCTCTGCAAGCCTCTAAAAAGGGATTTCTAGACAAGCTATAAAAGGGAGGCCACTACAAACAAATAGGATTAAGTGGAAATAGGATTAAATATTGTTCCACCAATTATAGAAAATATTGGTAACATGGGAAAGGTATGAGAGGAAACAGCTCCAGCTTTGCAAATGGGCACTTCTTTCCCATTTGAAAGGATTACTGAGTCTGAGTAAGGATCTGATGGACGCTTGGCTGTTTTGTTTGAACACCAGTAGCCTCCTTTTCCATCAAATCTCTTCTGCCAACCAGAAATGCTTAACTTTGGCCCTTAGCACTCATGAACCAGCCACATGCCTCTTCTTGGGTTTTAAAACAATGGCTGAGTAAGTGACTTTGGAAACACCTAAGAGGGGGTGCCCTATGGCTTGTACTCTTCAAAAATGTCAAGGTCATGAAAGCAGAGAAAGACTGAGAACCTGTTTTCCAGATTAAAGGAGACTCAAGGAAAACGACATCTGCGTGCAGTGCTCGTGATCCTACATTAGATCCTGGAACAGGAGGAAATTGCTATAAAGGAGATCTGAGAAGGGACTGCGTATGAGACAACAATGTTTTAAGGACGTTAAACTTCCTGCATCTGATAATTCTACTGTGGGTATGAATGAGAAGGTCGCTCTCTTAGGAAAATATCTGCTGACATATTTAGGGGTACTGGGCATGATATTTACAATTAAACCTCAAACAAAAAGTATAGATAATATATGGAGAGAGGAAAAGATGACAAAGCAAATGTAGCAAAATGTTAACAGTAAATATGGGTGAATCTTTGCTTTCATGACCTTCATATATACTGGACTTCTCTTCTGTAAGGTTGAAATCATTTCCAAATAAAAAAGCAAAAAAACAAACAAACAAAAAAACCATAAAAGGAGGTGTTCTGTTTGAGGGCCCTGAACAGTGTCACCATCTGTAGTAAGGAGATGCCCTGCATTTGTTTACAGGGCACTTTCCTTTTAAAAACTGTGACCAAGGGACTTCCATGGTGGCGTAGTTGTTAAGAATCTGCCTGCCAATGCAGAGGACGTGGGTTCGAGCCCTGGTCCGGGAAGATCCCACGTGCCACAGAGCAACTAAGCCCGTGCGCCACAACTACTGAGCCTGCGATCTAGAGCCCGCGAGCCACAACTACTGAGCCCACGCACCACAGCTACTGAAGCCCGTGCGCCTAGAGCCCGTGCTCTGCAACAAGAGAAGCCACCGCAGTGAGAAGCCCGCGCACCGCAAGAAAGAGTAGCTCCCGCTCGCCACAACTAGAGAAAGCCTGCACGCAGCAAGGAAGACCCAACGTAGCCAAAAATAAGTAAATAAATGTAAAGGCACTTCCACAATGTTGAAAAAAATAAATAAATATTTAAATAACAATAAAAAATAAAAACTGTGGCCAAGAATTCACTCAGCAGCTGAGCGGCCCCGGCTGCCGAGTGTTCTTCAGCTAAAACTAGAAGACTTCCTCCCCCAGGAACCAGTGCCTGCACATCTCTACTGAAGGATAAGCAGGCCCTGCCTGTAACTTTCACCAGGCATGAAGGAAGGCTTCCCATCCGCCCAGCCAGCCAGGCATCGGCCAGGTAACGTGGTCCTCTACCGCAAAGGAGGAGAAAGGAGTAAGACATGCTCCCTGTGGCCAAGGTCAGAGCAGAGCTGAAGAGAGCGGATGGATGAACACTTTCGAAATAAATGCACAGAATAATCAGAGCTGAACTGTAAGGGACTCATACTAGGCACCGTGGGAAAGATGAGGAGGCTTCGTGGAAGTGGCAAGACTGGCTTGTCCCCTGGAGGATGGGGACAGCTTGGATTGTGAAGACATGTCAGGAAGTGGGTCCAGCACAAGCAAAGGCACAAAAGAGGAGACAACAGAGTGAAGGGCCTGCAGAGTGCAGGAAAGGGTGTGAGTGAGGCAGGAGACGAGGCTGAGGGTGGGGTGTGGAGGGGCTGCAGGGCACTGCAAGGGTATGGTGGGCACTGAGACACCTGGGCCCCCCCCCACAGGTGTGTGACGCTGTGTTCTGCCCACTGTTGCCCACGGTGGTGGCTGGAGCTCTGCCCCTGAGGCAGCTGCAGCGAAAAATGAGCAAAAGCTGTAGAAAGTACTGGAGGCTCACAGCCCTCGCCTGCATTTCTGCTGATGACCAGCCATTTTCAGGATCTCGCTCTCCCCCCCAGTTATGTGCGTAAACCAGGAGGGGCTGGTGGGGTGGGGCCGGGGGGGGACCCAGGGCGCCTGCACAGAGAGCTCCTCAGGCCCTGGAGAGATGCTGCCCCAGCTAGTCTGCCAACACCGACTCCCATACCTGAGGCCTGTCGACCACGGTTTGCACGCGGACGGACGGCGGGGTGTGCACCGGCGTGCTGTTTCTGGCTGGAGAGCCCTCCCGGCTGGACGCACCCCGGACGGGTGACCGGAACGGGGATGCTGCCCACACGGTCCGGGGCTCCCAGTCATCTCCCTGGATCTTGTGGTACACAGGCTGGTGGGTCTGGTATTCGCCCTGCTGAGCTGGGTAGTGGGTCTTCTGGGCTTGGTGGAAGGAGGGCTGGGCTGCCGGCCGGGTGACATTCTGTTCATGTATCACCGGGATGGAGATGTAGCCCCGGGGGAGCTGGTGACTGCCCAGGCTGCTCCTGCCAGAGGAGGAGGGCAGGCTGGCCGAGGAGGACGAGGATGAGCAGTCCGAGGCAGCCGGAGACTGGGATCGCTGCAAGACGCAAAGGGCGGATACACAGCCCCGTGAGCCACCGCTGTCTGGCCCTCCGACTCTGTCCCCACCATGCGCCTGCTCTGGGCAGCAAGTTTAATATGACCTCCCGTCTGTAAGCCTTTCCATTTTCAAAATGTAGTGTTAAGACTGGGAGCTCAGGAGTCAAGAGGCCGGGGCTCAAATTCTTAACAGCTCAATAGCCTTAGGAGCCGCGTTCAACCCCCAGCCCAGTCACTGGGCTGACCTGACAATTCGGTAAAATGATCTGTGCGTGTCCCAGCCCCAGCGCCACACACAGGAAGCGCTCGCTACGCTTTACTTATTGTTGTCACTGCATTTCCTCTCTCCGTAACTCTTTTCCTGCTTATCCACAGAGAACTCAGCTGGGCACTGGGAACTGTGTCCCCTGTGTGGACCGAGGCAGGCCAGGCCCCTTTCCCTTCCCGGCCACCTACTTTCTGTTCTAGAAAATCAGAAGGGTGTTTCTGCAGCTGGCTTCTAAGGGCCCTGCTAGCTTAAATTTGTTCAGGTTTCTCTGACTGACGTGTCACTTTGGTTTTTTACAACAAAAACGTTACAAATTCAGGTACCGCTTCTCCAAGGAAGGGAAAAGAGCCTCCTGGTGTCCCACGTTAACTGTGATTTTTCACCCCCGGAGCAAGAGCAGTGCAGGAGACACGATGGGATGCCGTGCAGACTGCAAAGCCCAGAGGGCTGACGGCTCAGGTTCCTACTGGGGTCCACTGGCCTTCGAATCTCAGCTAGGAACTGGATTAAGAACTATTCTTTAGACATTAGTGCAAGAAGTGTCAGCTGCAGGCTTAAAACCTGAAAAGCAGCTGCCTTCCTGACTCCTGATTTTACATTTCCTTTGAAACTGTGGACACTGTAAGGGCAGGTACGCGGTCTCATTTTCACGTCAGTACAGCTCCAAGCAGTTAATACTTACCTGTGAACACTGAACTGAATGAAATAACACAGAGTATCTCTGTATTTCTGATATAGAAAGCTCGGTGGGTGTACGGGGCATCGCGTGAGGAAGCAGAAGGCCGGGCTTCCGGTCCCAGCGACGCCACTTCCAACTTCATGATTGTGGACCAAGCTGTTTACCCTTCTGAGCCCCAATTCCTTAACTACCAAAATAAACCATGATCCCTGCCCACCTGAAAAACCAACCTGTGAAACGCTGGGGGGATGCTGGGCTGTCTTGCAAGCGATCTTTGCTGGGTGACCTCTGACGCTGCGGGCCAGGCCCAGATGCCCCGCGTCTCACCAGGCGTTGCCCTGGGCACCGCATCAGGGTCTGGGGCAGCCTAGGAAGCACAAAACCCGGCACCCCCGGGTCGCACCCCACAGGCCCGCGAGCCAAGCCTCTCCTTACCTCAGGTCCATGGGAGGCTGGGGGCTGGGCTGCCGCAGCCGCTACCGCCTGTCCACACTGTTTATCTGGCTGGGTGGCTTCCGCCACTCCCCGCAGAGGTGACTGGGGCCTCTGCGGGGCCGCCGGGGCTACCTCGGTTTGGAAGCGCTGCGTCCCAGGCTGGGGGTAGGCGAAGACAGGATGTGGCTGCCGGCTCTGGGCACCGTCGTGGAGGACGGGGATGGGAATGTAGCCTGGCCGGAGCCGGGGGTACACGGCGTGGCCTTCCTTCGTGGGCAGCGGCCTGGAGCCCTCCCTCGAAGGCCCGTTTGCAGAGGATGCGGTTTCCTGAAATAAAGAGAAACACAGACCTGTTAGAAACTGGGAAGGAGACAGCCCTGAACAGGAGCAAGCATGGCGCCGAGCACTCCGACCTTCCAGAGTGACCCTGGGTCCCACAGTGCCAGCCAGGGCAGCTGAGCACACACAGTGTGGGCGCCTCCCCTGACCCCCCACTTCTTCCAG
Organism: Neophocaena asiaeorientalis asiaeorientalis; assembly: GCF_003031525.2. NCBI lineage: Eukaryota > Metazoa > Chordata > Mammalia > Artiodactyla > Phocoenidae > Neophocaena > Neophocaena asiaeorientalis. The sequence continues at coordinate 9,302,502 of NW_020174301.1, read as the reverse complement.
ACGCCCCCTCCCCTAGTGAAGCCGCTGTATGGGCAGCAGTTTAAGAATCAGAAGCATCCAGAGGAAGCAGGGGAGCCAAGGTAACTGCTGAGCACAAGAGAAGTCCCGGTTTCCCAAACTGGTAAGACAGGTTTCTTTGCTGGGTGACACGGCGGCAGTGCATATAGGTGAGTCACTGACCGCCTCCCAAATCTTCAGACCCAGATCAGAAGGTGCGAGGAGCATTCAATTCCAGCTCCCTAAGCCACAGCCAGCTTCTCTGCTTTCTAAAGGGTCCTCATGTCTCCTAGCGATACAGACTCGTGCTGGACCCCAACGCAGGCCACAGCCTGGAAGTCTGCCGAGAAGGGGCGGCAGCGGGACGCTGCCTCCTCAGGAGTATTTTCAGAACAAGCTGTGAGAAAGGGAGATACACAAGGAATGCAGAAGCAGCACAGGATGAGAACAAAACCCGGGGATTAATTGTGCTGGTCTTGTGATGCCAACAAAGCTTGCTTGGCGAGGAGCGGCTGGGTCTCTCTCATGTCCTCTCACGAAGCTCTCCCTTCAGCGGCCCGGCTATTTTGGGACCCTTGAGAAGGCCAAGTTCCAGATGTACCACAGAGGAAGATCTTGTTTCAGACAACAAGGCTGGCCCGTCACTCGCCGGGCAATGTCACTTCTCACCAAGCAGAGGCTGGGCAACTGAAACCAGGGACCCCCACGGCTTCCGGTCCTGACGACCTCCGGAGCACTAGAGGGTCCTCTTACGGAGGAGGGGGCGGAGGATTTGTGCCACTGACACAAATAGTTGAGTGGGTCAACTATTACGGAGGAGCGTGATCCTTCCTCACGAGGCAGCCCTCTGAACGCCAACGAACGCCAAGAGCTGAGGCTCTAGGAGCTTCGGGGTGTAATTCCCAGTGGGGTGAAACTGGTCACAAGTGGGGAAAGCCGAGGGCTGACCCTGGAACTTAGCCCTTTCAGACCCATGAACTGCTTGCCTCCTGCCGAGCCCCGCCCCAGAGGGCCTCCAGCAAGAAGGAGAGGCAAGGGTGTTGCCATGTCCTTGGGGACGCCAGCAGACAGGCACTCTCAGATTAGAATACCCACGTGCTCAGGGCAGCGGCATTATTTTAGCCTGCTTAACTCAGGTCACCCAAGAGCAGGGAGTGGGTCCAGGCCTCACATTCAGAACCAAATTCCTGCCATGAGAGGGACACCAAAAGGGAGGCAGCAAGAGGGACCCAAGAAACGCCGTGCTGCTCGGAGCTGACTCACAATAGGCCATCCGGGCATTTTCTCCACGCACTGGGCACCTTCCTTCCAGCCTGGAGCAGGGGCCTGGATGAGTGCCGGGGCATCGTCTCTGCGGGCTTCCTCCTGGCCACGCACAAAAGCAGAGCTGAGCAGTCAGCGGCCCTCATCCGCTGACTGGCCCCTGGTCAACGTCCTGCTCCCGAGTTGCTTGGTACCATGGGATCACCAAACCAGCAAGGCACGATCCCTGCCAACTGGGGGCTGCATGAAACAAACAGGAAGCAAAACTACCTGGAAAGCACAGGAGGCCCTGCGGATGGGGGACCGCCTGGGCTTTTCTAGTAGGAGGGGGCTTTCTAGAGAGGATGCAAGTTCATTCTTACCTCTCTTAGTAACAGTTCTTTCATCTGGGGTAATTCTCTTAACCTCGATGAGCCTTAATCCCCTTTTCTAGAAAATGAGCTAGCAACACCCACTTCATAGGACTGTCGTGAGGTTTTATGAGAGCACGTCAAGAGGGACGGCCCCCCCCCAAAAAAGAGTGATGCCGGGAAGGCCAAAAGGCATGTGAATCCCCCCTAAACAGGCCCATGATTATGCTCCTCAGACCCCAAAGTGTCAGAGGAATCAAAGCTGAAGGACGAAGTTAACTGGTGGTGACCAGAGTAGAACAGTGACTGCACCTGGAGAAAACGGAGTCGTCTGGGAAGGAACCTTCGGAGGGGATGGAAACGTTCTCCATCTTTCTCTGGGTGGTGGTAAACGGGTGTACATCCGTGTCGAAGTCTCTCACACCGTCCACTTCCCTGGGACCCCCCCACAGCCCCTCCCCTGCCACATTCCACCCACACTGTCCAGACCGAACAGGTGAGGGTTGCCACCCCCAGCATCGTCGCACAGCCAGCTGCTGGCTGGGCCTCCACCTCAGACCCTCCCGGGGCCTGGAAGCCATACAGAGGCCTGGCTGAGGCTTCCCTGCTCCTGGGGGAAGCCCCCAGATCCAGAAGGTACTGGAGCGGGCCTGCCACGAGTTGTGCTTTTTATGCATCTCCCTGAGCATATTTTGTGCCTCAACTGAAAAAGAAAAGGGAAGAAAAAGGAAGGAAGAAGGGAAGGCGGGCGGGAGAGCAGTTCCACCTGCCCCAGGGGCTGCTACAGTGGAGGCGATACCTGACCTGGTCTTGGGAGTAGTGGTCCGGGTCAGTGGAGGGAGCGTGCGGTCACCGCAGGCAGGGCTGGGGGTGTCAGGGGCCCAAGCTGGAAGGCAGGGTGGCTACGGGAGGCCTGGAGGCTGCTTTCCTACAGTCCTGAGGTCTGTACTGGTTCCGTGTGAATTAACGACCCATTTATGCCATGCGATAAAAACCCACACATCTCTCATGATGGCCTCTGAAAGAAGGTGGGCTGCCTTGCCACTCTGGTGGGGGCTTTGTTTAGAAAACACTGCTTTAGGTAAGTTAAAAAGACCACCTCACTTCTACAGAATAGAAAACTAACACTTCTACGTGAATAATTTAAAACGAAAATGAAACGCCCACCCATAACAAGGTCTGCACCAGATGCCGACTCCACCTCTGTTTCTACTCTCCTCTCATCAGAGCCCTGTCAACAACAAATGCTTCAGTTTTACTAACCAAAAAGCACTGCCCAAAAGAGTTAAATTGCCCTTCCTATCTTCTGTGGTGTTTTCATCACAGTCTAGTAAAAAAAAAAAAAAAAAAGACATAATTCTTTTCAAAGGAAGAAGTTTGGTTTTTTTTTTTTTGGCCACGCCACGCCACGCGGCATGTAGGATCAAACCCGCACCCCCTGCATTGGAAGGGCGGAGTATTAACCGCTGGACCACCAGGGAAGTCCAAGAAAAAAGTTTTTTAAATGTTTAATATTTATAATTCTCCTAGAATATGACCAGAACATGTCTCCTCAGTCCCGTAAGAAGTGTCCTCGAGTTCAAGCCCAAGCCTACTGGTTATATCAACCAGCATCTTTCATAGAGGAAAGGCACTACCTGCCCCACCCTGACTTCGCTGGGGACTGGGGACTCCGTCTCCTGGGGGTTGCACTTCTGTGTGACCCCGTGATAGGGACGGGGTGCCATCACAGTCACCAAGCAGATGACGGCCAGCCCTGCCTCCTCATCACCAACTGCCTAAGCTCCCTAAGGAGCAGTGACGGCATTACAGGAAGCGTTTTCCAATCAGCTCAGCTCATCATCCTTATCTGTGGGCAGAGCCATCAGGAATACATACATATGAAATCCAATTAGGAAATAAGAGCCTGACTTCCACTGCTTATCCCACTGCATTAATTTATAAAATGAACTGGTTCAGCTTCTTCTTTGTGCATTGCATTAAAATCCTCTGCGGGTGCCAAACAACTCCATGTGAAGGCCGGAATAAAAAGCAGGGAAAACTACCTCAGGTGAGCCAACGTCTGCCCTATTGAGTACAAGGTATTATTACTAGACAAGCCCAGGGCCAGGTTCTGAGCTTGGATGAGCCCGTGGCTCACACAGGTCTTGTTTGCTTAAGAGCACAACTAAACTTCACTACTGAGTTTTAGTAACAATGTGGGTGCTTAGGGGACAGCTAGGAGACTTGGAAAGAGGCTGCGCTTGGTCCTAAAGCTGACTCTGCTCTGAAATATGTGTGCTACGCAAGCAACTCACATCCCCTCCCTGGGCCTTAGTTTCCTCAGCTGCGAAATGAAGGGGAGGCCCAGATGTTCTGTAAAGCAGTGGTCCTCAGACTCTAGGGGGCGTCCGGAGCGCCCAGGAAACGCAAAAAGGTGCAGACGCTACGTTCAGACCCCAACAAAGTCTGACTCAGGAGGTGTGTGGGCAAGTCCAGCCCCCATGGCAGTGGGAGCACTGACCTAAAGGAAGTTCCTTGCAGCCCTGACGTTCTCCGTGACCTCTGATTCCAAGATCTCTTCTAGCTCTAAACACCTACATAAAGCTCAAAAACAAGGAAAAGCTGACATGTTGGAAATCTAAAAATGACCACTCTTGACTGCACCCAGTTAAATCACATTAGAACTCTCTGGAATTCAAGGTGCTCCAAAGTTGCATGAACCAAGTGAAGAGGAGGAAGCCGCTGACCTTGCACCTTAAAAGCAGGGTGGAACCATAAACCCTGAAAACGGCGGCGCCCCTGTGAGCCCCGACCCCAGCTCCACGGTACAGTGCTCTTTCAAACGGGGGCTCGACACCTACAGACCACAGTCTGAATGAAGGGGAACAGCGACAAAGGCCACTCTGAGGGCTGCCCTGCAGCACCTCCGCCTCAACAGCCTGGAGTCCTAAGTAGGGCACCCATTCTATCAACTGGGTTTTTAGGCCAGAAGAGTCTCACGCCTGCCAGGCAGTGACTTTTACTAAAGACACTTCAGAACTCCTAAAACAAAGAAAAAAAGATGGCGGGCAATAAGAATCCTGGGACTCCCCATTTAGCAAGGACGCGGATCAAAATAAAGCGGCTTGCGGCTCTCCTGGTGGCGCAGTGGTTGAGAGTCCGCCTACTGATGCAGGGGACGCGGGTTCGTGCCCCGGTCCAGGAGGATCCCACATGCCGTCGAGCGGCTGGGCCCGTGAGCCATGGCCGCTGAGCCTGCGCGTCTGGAGCCTGTGCTCCGCAGCGGGAGGAGCCACAACGCTGAGAGGCCCGCGTACCACAAAAAAATAAAAATAAAATAAAGTGGCTTGGCTTGCCTCTTTCAGGCAGGAAGCAAAACAAAAGAAAAACTTCCTTCTAAAGCACACGTAGAGACCTGAGCTTCAACATTCTACCAAAACTTTCCATTTGGTATTACAGGCCACAGACATGAAATAAGGTATTGCCAATGTGATATATAAAGAGATATCTACCTCCCCACAGCCGAACTCAAAGTTCCCACTGGAATGTGGTAAAGGGTCTCTTCCACTGCCCCCAGCCCTGTTTGGGGCATGTAATGGACTTTGGGCATTTTCTGCATGGTAAGTAAAGTCCACATCCACCAAAGTCTGTTTACAGCACTCCTAGTGAGACAAGAATCTGTGCTGGAAGCAACCTAGCCCCAGGTGCTGGGAGGTTTTAACTGATACGCCCTGTCATTAAAGTATGCATACTTATCTACAAAGAGTTACAGATGTAGAAAATAAACTTGTGGTACCAGGAGGTAAGGGATGGGGGAGGGATAAATTGGAAGATTGGGATTGACACATACCCACTACTATATATAAAATAGATAGCTAATAAGGACCTACTGTAGAGCACAGGGAACTCTACTCAATATTGTGTATTGGCCTATATGGGAAAAGGATCTAAAAAAGATTGGATGTATGTTTATGTATAACAGATTCACGTTGCTGTACACCTGAAACTAACACAACATTGTAAATCAACTATACCCCAATAAAAATTAAAAAAAAAAAAGTATGTATAGTTGATCCTGGGATTACTGAGATGGGTGTCCCTATGTGCTTCTGCTAGGGAAAAGCACATTTTAAAGATGTGCTTAAAATGAGAGAGATGAGCCCCTGTTTTCAAGCTGCCATTCGGGACTCCAATCCCGCCCTGCTGCTCGCCAGGGGTGTACCCTCGGACAGGACTCCTTGCTACTAAGACTCAGTTCCCCCAGCTATAAAAATCCCCATGCCTTCCAGGGCTTTTTGCAAGATTTAAGTGAAATAAGGCACGAGAAAGTCTTTGTAAACTCTGAGCTGTCCCATGCCCTATACAACTACGTTCCTCCATTCCACAAATAGTTATTGACGAACCCAGCTTTTCCCAAGCAACAGTTGGTTGGGCCTATTGTTTACAGAGTTGTGAATTTGGGTTTAATTCTTCAGTGATCTCACCAAGTTGGTAATGAGCCTGTTAGAGTCTGAAGCCCCTTTATCTGAGAGTCTTAAGAGCACTAATTAGCAGGGATGGTACTTTCTCTGCTAAGAAATGTATCTAAAGTTTCACAACCTGGAAGCAAACACAGCTAAAAACAACTCTAGGGGCCTGAGCCCTAAACTCCCCTCTCCCTTCAACAGGCCCCAGGTGCTGAAGGGGTCTGCCTTGCAGACAAACTCACCTGAGAATCAACACACAACCTGCAGTGACTGTGGTTCCTGCACACATGCCCCTGAGACCCAGGGGAGAGAGCCAAGCCAGGCTGGTGTCAGGGAGTAGAACATCTGCTGGTGTCCCCCTAATATTCTCAGTGTGTCCCCCCAAGGCGTATAAGCAGTCTCCAGGCCACAGCTGGGTATGTCCCCTGCTGGGGAGAGCGCTCGGGGCTCAGAGTCCCCCATGGGCACCCTGGACCCCTCCTCAAGGATACCATGGAGCAGATGTGGCCCAAGGTCACATGGGAAGTGACTGCAGAACCAGGAAGAGAATCCCGGTCACTGGGGTTCAGATCCTGAGCTCAACGGCTTCAGGGAAATTAAAGACTACCTACTTCCTCTTCAGGAAAAAAAAAAAAAAAAGGGTAGGGATCAATCTAAAGGCATAAATCACAAACGGAAAAGTACCTGAAATTTCCATATTAGGAAGCGAAATCTTGTCTGAATTTAGATAAAGAGACCTCCTCATCCCCATGGACACATTTCCATGGGTTTCTCAAGGTTCCTTCTCAGACTCAGGTAGAACACTGTTCAGTCACCGGGCTCCTCCATCTGTGAGATGTCAACCATGCAAAGCATCTGTTGTTATGAGGGTGCTGGGCTTCACTGGACGTGTATTTTGTACAAAACACCGTTTCGCAAAAGAAAAAATCTCCAATTCATCAACCACAGCTCCGGCAAGGGGAGACTCTGGCAGATGGTGGCAGTCTTGGGGGTATTGCTGGAGGGCTCCTCCCCCACCCTAAGCAGCTTCTCAAAGCATTCCTTCCCCAGCAACCACCCTCCCCCAAAAGGGTGGTGGCAATTAGAACCCCCCTGCCTCTCTGCTCCACCCACGGTGACATTTCCCCCCCCCCTTAGGGCAGGGTCCAGTACACCTGTGCAGACGGCCAGCCCCTCGTTTAATGTGGCTCCGTTTCCCCGCAACACCACTGGGCACCTGGTCGGTCCTCAGGCCTGTGCAGAGACTTGGAGGGAGAGCCCCGCCTCAAGCAGTCGGGATTCAGGGTAAACACAGCACCCCCTGCAGAACACAGGATACACAATCTTCAACAGGCCCCAGGTGCTGAAGGGGTCTGCCTTGCAGACAAACTCACCTGAGAATCAACACACAACCTGCAGTGACTGTGGTTCCTGCACACATGCCCCTGAGACCCAGGGGAGAGAGCCAAGCCAGGCTGGTGTCAGGGAGTAGAACATCTGCTGGTGTCCCCCTAATATTCTCAGTGTGTCCCCCCAAGGCGTATAAGCAGTCTCCAGGCCACAGCTGGGTATGTCCCCTGCTGGGGAGAGCGCTCGGGGCTCAGAGTCCCCCATGGGCACCCTGGACCCCTCCTCAAGGATACCATGGAGCAGATGTGGCCCAAGGTCACATGGGAAGTGACTGCAGAACCAGGAAGAGAATCCCGGTCACTGGGGTTCAGATCCTGAGCTCAACGGCTTCAGGGAAATTAAAGACTACCTACTTCCTCTTCAGGAAAAAAAAAAAAAAAAGGGTAGGGATCAATCTAAAGGCATAAATCACAAACGGAAAAGTACCTGAAATTTCCATATTAGGAAGCGAAATCTTGTCTGAATTTAGATAAAGAGACCTCCTCATCCCCATGGACACATTTCCATGGGTTTCTCAAGGTTCCTTCTCAGACTCAGGTAGAACACTGTTCAGTCACCGGGCTCCTCCATCTGTGAGATGTCAACCATGCAAAGCATCTGTTGTTATGAGGGTGCTGGGCTTCACTGGACGTGTATTTTGTACAAAACACCGTTTCGCAAAAGAAAAAATCTCCAATTCATCAACCACAGCTCCGGCAAGGGGAGACTCTGGCAGATGGTGGCAGTCTTGGGGGTATTGCTGGAGGGCTCCTCCCCCACCCTAAGCAGCTTCTCAAAGCATTCCTTCCCCAGCAACCACCCTCCCCCAAAAGGGTGGTGGCAATTAGAACCCCCCTGCCTCTCTGCTCCACCCACGGTGACATTTCCCCCCCCCCCTTAGGGCAGGGTCCAGTACACCTGTGCAGACGGCCAGCCCCTCGTTTAATGTGGCTCCGTTTCCCCGCAACACCACTGGGCACCTGGTCGGTCCTCAGGCCTGTGCAGAGACTTGGAGGGAGAGCCCCGCCTCAAGCAGTCGGGATTCAGGGTAAACACAGCACCCCCTGCAGAACACAGGATACACAATTCCGCCGGCCCATTTTGGGCAGGGGATCTGGGGTGAGGCCACGGGCTGATGAGGCTGTGGGCTGCAGGTCTGGCTGAGAGCCTTCATCTGCCCTCACGCTGAGTTACTGCCCAGCACCTACCACCCCCACGAGGGACACAGGAAACCCCTGGGAAGGGTGCTGAGGGTGTCCGGACACTGGAGGAAGGAGAGTCAGCTAAAGTGGTCCAGGGGCGATAAGAAGAGGCCTTGTCTTGGGAAACGAGACTTCATACCCATCTGGGAACCAAGAGACCCACGTCCAGCCAGCACTGTCCACTCTGTGGGAAAGCCAAGCACCTGTGAATCCCCTCCGACTTCTTGGCGAAGACTGGGACTGTCGCCACGGACCACACACATGCCTCAGGTCAGGCCCTGGCTCATCCCTTTCCCGATCCTCACGACCCTGCTGGACAGGTACTGGTGTATGCCCATTTCTCAGAAGGAGAGACTGAGGCTCGGGGAAGGTGAGTGATTTACCTGAGATCACCAGAACCCAGGTCTGTCAGACTCCAAGGCCGGGGATACGTTAACCCTTTCACTATTCCTGCCACCCCTGTACACTGTGTGATAATTATTGGCTAATGTCTCCAAACCCTTCAGCTTCTTGGGGTAAAACGCAGCAGGAGGGAAAGCATTTCATTTCGCCCGGTTGGAGCTGGGCTGAGGCACAGACCTGGAACATTCAGTTCGAGTGTGGTCTCGGTCAGGGAGCCAGGGCTTGATGCTGAGTCACTGCCTGGCTGAGACAGGGCAGCGAGAGCGGGGCGCACCTCTGAGTCACCACAGCCCCAAGACTCCACACAAGCCCAGCATGGGGCCTCTGCAGGGACAGAACCCAGGTCTAGCCCAGCAGGAGAGCTGGTCCTGCTCTGACACTCAGGGTCCATGGGATAATCTGGAAGATTCAAAAGCGACGTGGCTGCCTTCTCTGCCACACGCGTCCTTTCCTTTCTTCCTGCCATTTCTAAACTATTCATTCTTTCTTTCTTTCTTTGTCCAAGAAGAATTTTTTAAATAACTGAAAAGAACAAGAAGTCTACTTTAAATTAAATTAAATTTTCAAGAAAATGAGGAAGTTACTTCAAAATAGGAAATGTTTGCTCTTCAAAAGGATGCTAAGGCATTTTCAGGGGAAAGTCTCGCCTCAATCACTAGGGAGAGAGCTCTGCGCGGGGACTCGGGACGCGCACTGTTTACAGGCTCCTACTGTAGGCAGCAGGCAGTCTACAATCCTGGGCGCTTCATAATTGACAGTGAATAAGAGGCTTCGCTCTGTAGCGTCTGATCTTACTGCCAGCCTCATGGACAAAAAAACTGGAGAGAGACTCCTTCCGTGGCGCCGGGGCTGCTCTCTGCCGCTGTGGCTTAGCAGCGTCTGGCTGTTGCCAGCAACCGGCCTCCCCAGGCAGGCCTGCTCCAAGACGCTGTGTCACTGGCGGGGACAAAAAAGAGCTTCTCCAGACCCGTAAGGATGAATTCAGGGAATCAATACCAAAGTCCCCTGTGGAGAAAAGGCCATTCAGAAATTCAATAAAAAGGAACCGGCTCCCGGGAGACATTTGGGAGCAGAAGACAACACTGCTTAGGAACCAACAGGAGGCTTCCCGCGACACGCTCTTCAGTAAGGGATGCTTTCCTTCAACCAGCCTGTCCACTCTGGAGCCCAGGCCCATGTTTTACTCTTCCCCACGCAGAATCCTTCACACATTGAGCCTGTAGACCCTGCCGGGCTCTGAGAGGCAGAAAGGGGAAAGAGACGCAGACTGTGCCTCTGGGACTCCCAGCCCACAGGGACGTGACCCCAAGGCAAAGCAGAAAAGTGCTGCCTTTTGGAAGAAAGATTCGAATGGAAGTAACGTGGAGTCCAGAGCAGGGACAGCCTACTTCACCGGAGAGACGGAATAAATGCTTTGTGGAAAATGGCACCGGAGGAGGCAGAACTGTCCTCTGTGTGGCCTTTAACACCATGACTTACAGAGAGCAGGTGCTCAAAAATGTCGGAAGAGATGAATGAGTGAAGACTGGGGGCCATCTTCTAGGTTCAGACCCAGGCTCAGGAAACGAGACAACATTTCTGATCGGCTGTAAGAGATGGACTCAAGGCTGTTTATCAGCAGAACTGTGCCTGGCGAGCTCGGAGCGTAAAGGACTGAGTATAGAGAAGCAGCCAGGTCCACTAGCGGCAAGCCTGTCTGTCACCTGGGGCGGGGCTGGGGGTGGGGATGGGGGTGGGAAAGCTCTGGCTACAACAGTCTTTCTGTTTCCTCATAGCTGACAGGCCAGGCACATCCCCTCTCTCCAAGTCTGTTTCCTCATGCATAAGGTGAGCCTGACAGCTTCCACCTTAGTGAGTTGCTTTGAGGATTTAAAGAGAGGTTTGGAAAAGCACCCACCTGCGTCTGGCACATAGCTATAAATATGTTGACAGACAAAAAAATAGTTCATCCCTTCCTGAAGAAATTCTCTCTGCTTAAGCTTTTACAAGCTGCCTGGCTTGCTGAGAAGCTGCCAAGGCCCCCAAAGAAATTGTCATAGAAATATGTGAAGAGTTTAAGAACATCAGATAGCTCACGCAGCTCACACGCCAAACAAGGGCTAGAGATCAGCTTCCACACCTGCAAAAGGAGGGGATCTGGAGCCTAGCTTCAAAAGTCCAGCTGTGAGTCTGAGGGCTGAGGCACAAAAGGGTGTGTAGACTTGATTCACGAGCAAGGGGGAGCCGGGAGGGGCTGGAGAATTCCTCAGTCAGGTAGGAGAGAGGTCTCCTCGGTGTCCATCAGCACTAGAGGGTCCTCGGAGGTTCCTAATAAGCAAGGCCTTTGTCTCCTGCTCCCCGTTTTTCTATATAAGGTGTCTTAAATATGTAAGAGCAACATGAAAACAGCAAAACTATGAAGGAGAAAGAGTAGGTTTGGGCTACGCATGGTTTCTTAATTTTTATGAAAATTACCAGATCATTTTAAAATGTCAATAGGAAGTAACAGACATGCGGAGTGGTTTATATAAGGCAACTGTGTGTCATTCCAGAAACGAGGACAGTGCTAATCAAGCCTCATGGGCGGTATGAAGCCTTCTGACTCACAGGCAGCCCAACAGCAACAAACAACCAAGCCTTCCCGGCCCTGGCTAACGTCAAACGCTGCCAGCGGTTCCCAGGCACTGACTCTACCCTTGTAAAGGGTAAATATACTCCACAAAACAGGAGACAAGTTTTGCTCAGTTCTTGCATAAGCCAAACACAGACTGTTCTTTAGAGGGAAAATGAAGGTCCCGGATGAGCTGGACTCATAAGGCATCTGGCCATGTTCTTTATGCACCCCCAGCAAATCACTATTCATCAGTCATAAAGAAATGGGCTCCAGAGTAACTGCAACTTGCTGGAAATACAAAGGAGAGAGTGGACACTCATTTCCTGACTGTGTTCCAATTCTAAGAGGCACAGGAGCTTGCAGTCAATCTGCAAAGAACAAGGTGATCTCATCTTTAAGAAAATTCAGGAAGCTCCGCTGAACGTGAAGGGGAAGAAATGGGGCTCTACTTCAGTCGACATTCAAAACATTTCCGATTTCCTCTGAAAGGATGTTCCTACCTGTCTCGCACAGAGCCTGAGGATAATCTGTCAAATTACTGTGGTGAGATTCTGCCGGCAGCGGAAGACAAGAGGGAGAGACTCTGGCTTGCTTCTTCCTGGGGTTCAGGAGGGTCTCGGGACCACCTCCCCACAGCCGGCACTGGCACCCCACCAGGCTCCACCCCTCCCCACGCTACCCCTATGTTTGTTCGCAGAAGCCACGCACCGGGTGAGTTTCACCACGAAGGAAGGGAGGCTCCGGTGATGGCTCTGCAGGTTAGATGTTGAGCAGGCCCCTTGAGGGTGCCAAGGCCTACGCAGGCGCACGTGAAGTCACAGCTCCCCCGCCCCCCTAAGAAGTGGGATCATTGTCCTTCGGTGGCTCCCAAATGCCAGACTGCCGGAACCAAGAACCAAGAGGGAAGCTTTTCTGACATACAGATTTCTGGGCCCTACCCTGAGCAACTCGGATTGAACAAGGGGGTACCCAGCTGGCAACGTGTGTTCTTAAAAGGCTTCCCTGGAGACTGCCAGGCTTGGGAATCCGTGCCGGGGACCTCCAAGACCGGCAGAGCTAGAACAGCCCTGCTCCTCCAGGGAGGAGGGTCTCGCTCTCGTCGCAGGAAGGATTGTGAGGGAGCAGCACAGCGCCACACCCCAAAATATCTGGCCTCTGTTTATTTAGCAAGAGAGCCTGGAGGAGTGGCTGCACAGAAACTGCACATCTCCTGATTCCAAAGTGGACGTCAAGCTCTCTGCCAGAGACGGGGCCTGGACTGGTATGAAATTGCCAGGAGATTAGTGGGAAGCCCACGTGTGCAGAAAATCGATATCTGGGAAGACTGCAGGTTCAGTTGCTCAGAGTGGAGCTGGACTGAGCCCAAAGCCTTTGCCTCTAGCTGTCCTGCCTCTGCAATGAAGGGCAAGACACTTGCTTTCAGTTGCCGCCTCTGTAAAAATGGGATGAAAAGTCACTCTAACCACCTCAGGGGAATGAGAGAGGATCAATCGTAAGACAACAGAGGATAAGACTAAACCAAAGTTCTAATCTTTTTCTTCCTTCCACGAAAGCCATTTCTGTACCTACATGGTTAAACTGTAAACACCCAGAAGCTGTCTTCTCCAGAAGAGGGCTTTCTCTGTTTTTCATGCTCAATGAAGAGCTCTTTATTGACTGACAGCATCTCCTCTTGAAAGTAAGGATGCTCAGAGGGTCCTCTTAGCTCAGTTCCTCTAAAATCACCCTTTGTTTTCTGCCAGAGCCCTTTTCTCATTCCACATTAAGAAACCAAATTTCAAATATAAAGTAACAGTGAAGGATTTTCCATTGTATTGACTCTGAAGTAAGGTGTCATTCATATAAGTGAAAGTGAATTTGTCACACAGATGTTCTGTGTATATCAAAGCACAGTCTTGAAAGCAATGAAGCCCAGAGCTAATGAACTGAATGTTAGTTTTCTCCCTATGTTTTGGTACCGTGCTGAGAAATCTCAAGTAATTAATTTGGTAAAGAGAGCTCTTTCCTTGAGTTGATCACATCCAGCCATCACCATCTAAGTAGTCACAGAACAGAAGTCAGCCACCCAATACTTGATGGTTGGGAGGATACAAAAATTATCAAGTATTCCAGCCTGCACGCTTCATAGTTTCATGAAAATTTAAGACACTTCTACCTTCCTCTGAACAGATACACTGCCTCTTATCGACTTTTCAGTGTATTTCTCTCTTTGCTCTTGGTACTAGCTGAGTGGCCTTTGGAAACACACTTGAACTCTCTGGGTTATTTTTTGTGTTTTTTTTTTAATAAATTTATTTATTATGTGGGCTCCGTAGTTGTGGCTCACAGGCTCTAGAACCCAGGTGTAGTAGTTGTGGTGCATGGGCTTAGCTGCTCCAAGGCATGTGGGATCTTCCCGGACCAGGGCTCAAACCCGTGTCCCCTGCATTGGCAGGCGGATTCTTAACCACTGTGCCACCAGGGAAGCCCCTCTCTGGGTTTCTTTCTCAGAAAAATAGAGGCTGGGGTAAAAGGTCTTTAAGGACCTTTTTCCACTTTAAAATTCTGACTTAAATTTTCAAATCAACTTTTCCAGCATCAGACTTCTGATTTAGTAGCTTGCATTTTCTACTTGTCGAGAACAATAATAGTAACTCAACCTGTTTTCATCCCCCTGGAAAGGTTTATAAAACCACAGCCTAACCCATCCACTGTACAGATGCACAAAGATCTCAATGTGCTGAGTGAGTTTCATGTTGGAAACAAAGCGCCAGCAAGGCGGGACTTAACCCTGCACTCACAGTGGATGTGTCCAAACCTGATCTTCGCTCACCACCAAGGATGCCAGCGGATTCCGACTGTCCCTGTCTCTATAGGAAGGAAGCCTCAAAATGATACTTTTTTTTGTTTTTTGTGGTTTTTTTGCCCACAGTAAAGATCTACGTCCTTGCAGGCTGCAGTAACAGAGCTGGTTTGAAATGAGCATCAGTTTCACTCAATAATGGGCTGAACAGACAAGCAAAAAAGTATATATGGTTACGCCCATCCCAGCTAATTATAGCCTCTGGTACTAATTTTCAGAAATAAATATACAATTAATTTCTTATAAATGTAAGCTGCTGAATTTACAATGTCTCACTGTTGGGCACCAGTCTTATAAATATTTTTAAGAAAAAAACTGCATAAAAATGAAGGTGGATAACACAGATCTTTCTTCTAAAATAATGATTTATAAAGCATTTTTAATTTTGTGAATTTTTAAATCTTCAAAATAACTTATTAACTCTCTATGACTTTTATTTTTATTTTGCCCAGACAACGTAACACTATCCTTTAAGTATATTTCTTTTTGTCAAGCTTTATATTTTGAAAAAGTTCAAATTTATAGAAAATTACAAGAGTAGTACGATTAGTTATAATTTTTTAAGTTAACAGACTCATTCCAAGCTCCTATTTTCAAATTTTCATGCTTCTAAGGATTAAGTAGTATATATCCCTGCATATATGTAAATGAGGCATCCTTCTAATACAAAAGTATTACTACACAGTTACTTGTGTATTAGAAACAAATCCTAGGTATTTTAGTAACATAACAAGGAAGGGAATGTATTGCCATTTAAAAAAAAAAAAGTCTCTTTCTTGCCAGTGTGAGGCAATGTCTAAGGCAATAGCCAACTAGGAGACAGTCCCACATCTTTAGTTTAGAAACTGCCTGGAAGAACAGCATCTTGTTTTTAACAAGTCATACTAGAATATATTCTTAGTGAAAACAGTTTCAACCAATAATACAATTTTAATTTCAAATACAGAATGGGGAAAAAAGAAAGGAATGAATTTACATCCAGTCTCCTGAGTCACTCTGTGCCTGAGATGGGAGGGTGAAGTCAAGACACCTTCAATCGAATTCAGAAACTTTAGGGGGTAAAATTCCTAACAGACCCTAAAAGACCCCCACCCCAGCTTGCCAATGGCCCCCCGGCGTCCGCCAAAGTACGGTCAGCAGGGTGAAACCAGGATCTCGGTCCTGGAAGCCGGGCGGAGGCCGCGGCGGGGCCTGGCCCGGGCCTGCGATGCTGACCAGGCCAGCCTCCCCTCGTCTCCTGGCCCACGGCCCCTCGAATCGAGCCGGTGGACCGGACCCGGCGCCACCGCGCGGGTCCCACTTCCCGCCCGACCCCCGGAAACCAAACGCGGCCCAGGGAGGACAGTCCTCTCCGGGACCTCCCCCCCGCCCCGACGCCGGCCATGTGAGGGGGCTCGTTGGGGGGGCAGCAGGCCGACCCCCTGAGAGCTGGTATCCTTCTGGGGGGTCCGTGCGTCCCAGGTGGCCTTCACTGACCTCCGGGGCACCGGCTCAGGCGGGCTACGGCCGGCGGGCACCTGGCGCCTCGCGTCCCCGCAGCCCGGCCCAGTCCAGCCGCCCCCTACGGCCCTGTGCCGACCGCTGGCCGTCGAGGGGGGGCCGCTGACCCGGCGGCCTGCGGCGCGGGCCCTGCTCACCTTGGGGACCTCGGGGGGCACACGCGGGTCGTTCCACGTCGTGGTACGGCTATTGTGGTCCACGAAGAAGGGCCAGCCGGTCTGCGGGTCGATCTTGATTTCCCAGCCAGGGGGCAGGGGGTCGCGGTCGCCGGCGCCGCTGCCGGACGCCATCTGCACCATGGGCGAGTGGGTGGCAGCGCTCATGCTGGGTCGGGGTCGGCCCAGGGGGCGGCCGCCGGGGTGCCGGATCGCGGGGTGCCGGGTCACGGGGTCGCGGGGTGCCGGACCTCCAGGTGCAGAGTCGCTCGCTGGCCGCGACCGGAGCTAGAGTCGTGCGCGCCGCCGACGTGTCCGGGAAGCCGGCGCTGGGCACCTTTATGAATTAAAGGAGGGGGTGACGTGGCCGAAGAGGGCTGGAAGCGTCTGGAAATAGCCTCCTCGCTGCCAAAGGGGAAGGAGGAGATAAAGGGAGGTAGCAACTGGCCAGCTAGAAACTTCTGGTCCCATCCAGATAAGTTGGCGGCGGCGTCGCTTGGATGTGGAGCTCCGCCCTGAGTCATCAGCTATAATCGTGGCGGGGCGGGGCGTGGGCAGGGCGTGGGCGGGGCCTCGGCCAGGCCGCCCCTCCTCCACCCCTCCACCTCCTCCCCAGCCCCAGCTTCCCCGGCGGGGGTCCCCCGGCCGAGATGGCCCTGGGGTGGGCCCGGTGCATCCGCAGGGTCCGCGTGCCGCCGGCCGGCAGGACTAGCGAGCCCCGGGGACATCGTCTGTGTGTCCTGGGCCGGTTTCGGTTTTCAGACTCGTTCCCTCTTCTTCGAGCCGCGTGGGTGTTCCCGGGACTGGCTCCTTCGTATAAAAACAAAGTCATCGTTAACCTTTAAAGTCGCTGGATTCAAACTCGAGTCTGTCCCACCTCCCCTTTGCATCCCCATATACTGATACTCCAGGATATTGGCGTCCCTCAGTTACGTTTTAACCACTTTTTTCCATAGGCTTAAGGGCCGTCCGGAAGGAGCTCTGGAATGTTGATCCGACACCATCACCAAGCCAGGGAGAAAATGGAAGTACAAATGGAAACTCACCTGCCTTTCTTTAGAAAGCTAAAGAAAGATTGCATCAACGCATGGTTTTATGCTCCCGAACCTCAAATCTCAAATGTAGAAACTATCATTGAACAACTTTAAAGAAAAAAAAATATTCTTTTGGGTTTGGGTCTTTTTTATGGTGGAAGTTGGTTCTTGCTATCTTAATTTGACCTTCATTTGGAAAGTAGGGGAGAATTCAAATCAGGAAAAAATTTTGTTTGGTTAATTCAGTGGTGGGTTGCACTTGTAACCTCAGCCAAGCACCTCAATTCCTCTGGGAGAAAGAGTGCGCCCCCAGAGGCAGAATGTTTGGGGGGTCCCATTTTAGATCCTTAGGCACACAGACTCATTCCCTTAGCCAGAAACATTTTGAGAAGTTGTCTTGGGCTAATATTGGGCCCAGCTTTCCAACTCAAATGCAGAGAATACTCTGGAACCCTCAGAGACAACACCTTTTGTGTCTTCCCACCCTCAAATTACTCCTTTTGGAGCAAATGCTAGAGAGGCCTGCCAATCACTTCCAATGGAATGATTCTCACTTACATAGGTCTACTTATCAGCTTTAAAGTACAAAAACTCAGTTTTGTGAAAACACAGAGATGATTAAGCCCCAGGGACTGACTTGGGTCACCAAACACACGAGAATGGGGTATAAACCCAAATGCCAGTGCAGTAATTTACCATAAGAAGTATTACTATTGAAGGAGCTAGACCCTCAAATGCACTAGTCAGTGGCTCTCTTATTCTTCCTTATTTCTGAAACCCTGAGCACAAGGCTGGGCCCAGAGTTCATATTCAATAAATATTGATGTTTATTGAAGATTGATTCCAAAGTGAATTTTTATCTTTGTCTTCTTCCTTTGCTCAATTTGTTTTCCACTACAACTACGCTTAAACACTGAGAGCATTCTTTGCTGGTGTTTTGTTCATTTGTTTGTTTGTTAGATTTGCTAGACAGGAGCAGGGAGGAGGCAGGTTCCTCTGGGATTAACATAGCTGCTCCTGAGAGTTATATTCCACGGGGGCTTCAAGTGGGTTTGTCTAAAAAGGAGCTGTAAGTCTTGGAGAACTGCCTGGAAGAAGCTCCTTTGAGCCATGCTGAATAATGAGGGGCATGTCTGTCCTGGGCTTTTTTTCTTCTAGGTCTTAGGACACACATTCCCCAGGGGCTATAGACTGAATGTTTGTGTCCCTCCAAAATTCATACATTGAAACATAATCTCCAGTGTGATGCTATTTGGAGGCGGGTCCTTTCAGAGGTGATTAGGTCATGAGGATGGAGCCTTTATGAATGGGTTTAGTGCTGTTATAAAAAACACCCCAGAGATCTCTCTCACTGCTTGCTTCCACCATGTGAAGGCACAGTGAGAATACAGCTGTTCCTCTGGCTCCTACCAGATACCGAATCAGCTGGTGCCTTGATCTTGGAATTCCCAGCCTCCAGAACTGTGAGAAATAAATTTCTGTTGTATATAAGCCACCCAGTCTGTGTTATTCTGTTATAGCAGCCTGAATGGACTAAGACACCAGGCCTTCTGGAATTCACTTGCCCATATCAGAAGCTTAAATATGACCCTGAATTTCCCTTTCTCTCTTACCATCCAATCGTCACCAAGTCTGTAGATTCCACCACCTCAGTATTCCTTGACTTTGGGTACCCTTCTCTTTCTTCAGTGTCACCACCCTGGTCCAGGTCATCCTTATCTCTCATCTGGACCCTGGAAACAGCCTCTAATGTTGTCCATGTTCAATCCATTGACCAAATGGTGGCCGGAGGGACTTTTTTCAAGCACAAATGGGCCATGTCCTTTCTCTGGTTAGTATGCTTTAATGGCTCCCCATGGCCCTCTTTATATCCGAGTCCAACACTCCTTGCCCTGGTGTATATCAGACCCTTCTTCCCCTCTTCCTGGCGCCCACTCCGTGCTGGCCCTGCTGGACTGCGTCATGCGCACACTGCTTCCTCAACCTTCTTCCCCGCCCCCGACGCCTCCCACTCCCTTTGCCTGGCTGGCTCCTTCCTCTCCTCCTCCAGGTATCACCTTGGGTATCACTTTCCTTCGCCTTCCTAGTCTGGTCATGTGTCCCTTCTGGATGCTCCCATACAAATCCTGTGACACCCTATCAAGTGCACTGCATTACAATTGCTTGCTTGATGGTCTGATTTGCTATGGATTGAGTTTCTTAAGGGCAGGAGCAGAATCTTGATCAACACCGAGTCCCCAGCCTGTAGCACAGTGCCTGGCAAATAACAGTTATAAAAACAGCAACAGTTGTAATGGCGACCACTTATTAAGCATTTACTGCGTGCCAGGTACTGTGTTACGAGCTTTATGTGGATAATCTCATTTAATCTTTGTGATGGAGCCTGTGATCCCCTTTCAGGAATGAAGGGCCTAGATGCTGCGAACACTGCAGGAAACCCAATCTCAGGTGTCCTTTGGGGACTGGCTCAGCTGAAGAAAGCTGCCCTGCACATGGTCACACCTCCTTCTAGGGGCAGCCTGGACCCAGTGACTGATCAACAGAGGGGCATCACTGCCCTGTCCTTTGGGTTCAATTCGGGGTAGGGGCTAACGTGCTCTCCCAGCTCCAGAGCGCCCTCTGGGTTTGGCTGCTGCTTTCTTTCGGCGGCCTGCGGCGCGGGCCCTGCTCACCTTGGGGACCTCGGGGGGCACACGCGGGTCGTTCCACGTCGTGGTACGGCTATTGTGGTCCACGAAGAAGGGCCAGCCGGTCTGCGGGTCGATCTTGATTTCCCAGCCAGGGGGCAGGGGGTCGCGGTCGCCGGCGCCGCTGCCGGACGCCATCTGCACCATGGGCGAGTGGGTGGCAGCGCTCATGCTGGGTCGGGGTCGGCCCAGGGGGCGGCCGCCGGGGTGCCGGATCGCGGGGTGCCGGGTCACGGGGTCGCGGGGTGCCGGACCTCCAGGTGCAGAGTCGCTCGCTGGCCGCGACCGGAGCTAGAGTCGTGCGCGCCGCCGACGTGTCCGGGAAGCCGGCGCTGGGCACCTTTATGAATTAAAGGAGGGGGTGACGTGGCCGAAGAGGGCTGGAAGCGTCTGGAAATAGCCTCCTCGCTGCCAAAGGGGAAGGAGGAGATAAAGGGAGGTAGCAACTGGCCAGCTAGAAACTTCTGGTCCCATCCAGATAAGTTGGCGGCGGCGTCGCTTGGATGTGGAGCTCCGCCCTGAGTCATCAGCTATAATCGTGGCGGGGCGGGGCGTGGGCAGGGCGTGGGCGGGGCCTCGGCCAGGCCGCCCCTCCTCCACCCCTCCACCTCCTCCCCAGCCCCAGCTTCCCCGGCGGGGGTCCCCCGGCCGAGATGGCCCTGGGGTGGGCCCGGTGCATCCGCAGGGTCCGCGTGCCGCCGGCCGGCAGGACTAGCGAGCCCCGGGGACATCGTCTGTGTGTCCTGGGCCGGTTTCGGTTTTCAGACTCGTTCCCTCTTCTTCGAGCCGCGTGGGTGTTCCCGGGACTGGCTCCTTCGTATAAAAACAAAGTCATCGTTAACCTTTAAAGTCGCTGGATTCAAACTCGAGTCTGTCCCACCTCCCCTTTGCATCCCCATATACTGATACTCCAGGATATTGGCGTCCCTCAGTTACGTTTTAACCACTTTTTTCCATAGGCTTAAGGGCCGTCCGGAAGGAGCTCTGGAATGTTGATCCGACACCATCACCAAGCCAGGGAGAAAATGGAAGTACAAATGGAAACTCACCTGCCTTTCTTTAGAAAGCTAAAGAAAGATTGCATCAACGCATGGTTTTATGCTCCCGAACCTCAAATCTCAAATGTAGAAACTATCATTGAACAACTTTAAAGAAAAAAAAATATTCTTTTGGGTTTGGGTCTTTTTTATGGTGGAAGTTGGTTCTTGCTATCTTAATTTGACCTTCATTTGGAAAGTAGGGGAGAATTCAAATCAGGAAAAAATTTTGTTTGGTTAATTCAGTGGTGGGTTGCACTTGTAACCTCAGCCAAGCACCTCAATTCCTCTGGGAGAAAGAGTGCGCCCCCAGAGGCAGAATGTTTGGGGGGTCCCATTTTAGATCCTTAGGCACACAGACTCATTCCCTTAGCCAGAAACATTTTGAGAAGTTGTCTTGGGCTAATATTGGGCCCAGCTTTCCAACTCAAATGCAGAGAATACTCTGGAACCCTCAGAGACAACACCTTTTGTGTCTTCCCACCCTCAAATTACTCCTTTTGGAGCAAATGCTAGAGAGGCCTGCCAATCACTTCCAATGGAATGATTCTCACTTACATAGGTCTACTTATCAGCTTTAAAGTACAAAAACTCAGTTTTGTGAAAACACAGAGATGATTAAGCCCCAGGGACTGACTTGGGTCACCAAACACACGAGAATGGGGTATAAACCCAAATGCCAGTGCAGTAATTTACCATAAGAAGTATTACTATTGAAGGAGCTAGACCCTCAAATGCACTAGTCAGTGGCTCTCTTATTCTTCCTTATTTCTGAAACCCTGAGCACAAGGCTGGGCCCAGAGTTCATATTCAATAAATATTGATGTTTATTGAAGATTGATTCCAAAGTGAATTTTTATCTTTGTCTTCTTCCTTTGCTCAATTTGTTTTCCACTACAACTACGCTTAAACACTGAGAGCATTCTTTGCTGGTGTTTTGTTCATTTGTTTGTTTGTTAGATTTGCTAGACAGGAGCAGGGAGGAGGCAGGTTCCTCTGGGATTAACATAGCTGCTCCTGAGAGTTATATTCCACGGGGGCTTCAAGTGGGTTTGTCTAAAAAGGAGCTGTAAGTCTTGGAGAACTGCCTGGAAGAAGCTCCTTTGAGCCATGCTGAATAATGAGGGGCATGTCTGTCCTGGGCTTTTTTTCTTCTAGGTCTTAGGACACACATTCCCCAGGGGCTATAGACTGAATGTTTGTGTCCCTCCAAAATTCATACATTGAAACATAATCTCCAGTGTGATGCTATTTGGAGGCGGGTCCTTTCAGAGGTGATTAGGTCATGAGGATGGAGCCTTTATGAATGGGTTTAGTGCTGTTATAAAAAACACCCCAGAGATCTCTCTCACTGCTTGCTTCCACCATGTGAAGGCACAGTGAGAATACAGCTGTTCCTCTGGCTCCTACCAGATACCGAATCAGCTGGTGCCTTGATCTTGGAATTCCCAGCCTCCAGAACTGTGAGAAATAAATTTCTGTTGTATATAAGCCACCCAGTCTGTGTTATTCTGTTATAGCAGCCTGAATGGACTAAGACACCAGGCCTTCTGGAATTCACTTGCCCATATCAGAAGCTTAAATATGACCCTGAATTTCCCTTTCTCTCTTACCATCCAATCGTCACCAAGTCTGTAGATTCCACCACCTCAGTATTCCTTGACTTTGGGTACCCTTCTCTTTCTTCAGTGTCACCACCCTGGTCCAGGTCATCCTTATCTCTCATCTGGACCCTGGAAACAGCCTCTAATGTTGTCCATGTTCAATCCATTGACCAAATGGTGGCCGGAGGGACTTTTTTCAAGCACAAATGGGCCATGTCCTTTCTCTGGTTAGTATGCTTTAATGGCTCCCCATGGCCCTCTTTATATCCGAGTCCAACACTCCTTGCCCTGGTGTATATCAGACCCTTCTTCCCCTCTTCCTGGCGCCCACTCCGTGCTGGCCCTGCTGGACTGCGTCATGCGCACACTGCTTCCTCAACCTTCTTCCCC
The DNA here is from genome assembly GCF_003031525.2 of Neophocaena asiaeorientalis asiaeorientalis. Classification (NCBI taxonomy): domain Eukaryota; kingdom Metazoa; phylum Chordata; class Mammalia; order Artiodactyla; family Phocoenidae; genus Neophocaena; species Neophocaena asiaeorientalis. Next base: position 9,279,630 of record NW_020174301.1, on the reverse strand, counting down.
GCCCCCGACGCCTCCCACTCCCTTTGCCTGGCTGGCTCCTTCCTCTCCTCCTCCAGGTATCACCTTGGGTATCACTTTCCTTCGCCTTCCTAGTCTGGTCATGTGTCCCTTCTGGATGCTCCCATACAAATCCTGTGACACCCTATCAAGTGCACTGCATTACAATTGCTTGCTTGATGGTCTGATTTGCTATGGATTGAGTTTCTTAAGGGCAGGAGCAGAATCTTGATCAACACCGAGTCCCCAGCCTGTAGCACAGTGCCTGGCAAATAACAGTTATAAAAACAGCAACAGTTGTAATGGCGACCACTTATTAAGCATTTACTGCGTGCCAGGTACTGTGTTACGAGCTTTATGTGGATAATCTCATTTAATCTTTGTGATGGAGCCTGTGATCCCCTTTCAGGAATGAAGGGCCTAGATGCTGCGAACACTGCAGGAAACCCAATCTCAGGTGTCCTTTGGGGACTGGCTCAGCTGAAGAAAGCTGCCCTGCACATGGTCACACCTCCTTCTAGGGGCAGCCTGGACCCAGTGACTGATCAACAGAGGGGCATCACTGCCCTGTCCTTTGGGTTCAATTCGGGGTAGGGGCTAACGTGCTCTCCCAGCTCCAGAGCGCCCTCTGGGTTTGGCTGCTGCTTTCTTGGGACTGCATCCCAGCTCTGCTTCTCCCTCTTACCCTGTTCCTCTCAAGAGAATCCCTTCATAAAATCCTGCTGGCTAACTTCTGTCTCACAGTCTGCTTCCCGAGGAACCAAACCTGGAACAAACCTCTCAGCAGCCTCATGGGTAAGTGTTACTAAGATTCTCCCTTTACAGATGAAGCAATTACGGTTTAGTAACTTGCTCAGTGTCACAAAGCTCATGGATTTAAGTTCAGGCAATTGATTCTAGAGCCTATGCTTTTAACCAGGCACTCAATAAATACAATAAGTGAATCAATGGCTTAGTCCCACTAGTCACCAAGGAAAAAAAATTTTAAAGCTACTATTGAGAAACAAAGCTCTGTGTACGTAATTTTCTCAATGCCGAGGAAACAAGGGCAGCAGCAAACGTCTGGGGATGATCACAGTCTGTCCTGTCAATGGTGTGGATGGGCCTGGCTGACTCATAACACAGGTCACAGAGAGGGGACTCAAGCCCAGCCATAAAGGAGAGTTCTAAACGAAAATGTCACCTGAAAGATCTCAGTGTCTGGATGATTTAATCCATTTCTAATGGAACACGTGAGCTGGCATAGAAGGACAGCCAGCTCTCCTCAATCTGTGCAAATGCTGATCAGCCCAAGTTGTTTCTGTTTGCTTTGAGATGTGATCAGAGAACAACACATGCATCCAGGCCCACCTGGATGGAAGCTCTGGCCTCTTTTGAATGTCTCGATGGTCAAGTTCATTGGGAGGGGCCACAGGCAGTAGGTGGTAGAGCAGAGAGATGAATAGGAGATGTCTGGTCTGGTTATGCTGTGTAGACCTCAATGATAAGCTCTAGATATACACCCTGTGGAGGGGGAGGGGAAAATCAATATGGCTTAGCTCAGAGTTTCAGATTTCAGCACTAACTATGCATCTGTTTGTTATTAAAAGTTATAGGCTGTGCCTGCTCCAGCCCGGCCGCCCTGTGCTCTCTGACCTCCTGTGGCAGGTACACCCTTTTCCAGGCACATCCTGTTCCAGGCATGGGCCTTTAATCATAAACTACTCTGCTTTGCTATCTAACGGTCTATGTTCTTCCCTGAAAGGATGGCAGGAGCCGTGGAAATGGGGACGCTAGTGGTAAAAGCTAATTTTATTTTAAAGATTTTTTTTTTGATATGGACAATTTTTAAAGTCCTTATTGAATTTGTTACAATATTGCTTCTATTTTATGTTTTGGTTTTTTGGCCGCGAGGCAAGTGGGCTCTTAGCTCCCTGACCAGGGATCAAACCCGCACCCGCTGCATTGGAAAGCGAAGTCTTAACCATTGGACCACCAGGGAAGTCCCAAAAGCTAAGTTTTTAAAAATATCAGGCACTGTGCTAAGCACACCAGGACCTGATCTTATTTATTTCACGCAGCAGTTCTAGGATGCATTAAGCCCATTGCACAGAGGAGGAAACGGGTTTAGAGATATTGAGTAATTTGCCCAAGTTCACATGGCTGATCAGCAGGTAGAATAAGGATCTGAAATTAAATCTGTCTGATTCCATGGCCTGTGCTTAATTACAAGGTTAAACACACCTTTGCCGTTTGCTGCTTCTCCATCCTCAGCGAGTCCCAGCTGAGCAGCTGTGCTAGGTTGGATAGCGTTCCCCCCAAATTCATATCTACCCAGAACCTCAGAATGTGACCTTACTTTGCAGATGTGTTCAAGTTAAGATGAGGTCATACTTGATTAGGGAGGACCCTAATCTGATGACAGGTGTCCTAATAAGAGGAGGAAAATGTGGCCACACACACAGACACACACACACACACGCAGGGAAAACGCCATGTGATGCAGAAATTGGAGTGATGCACCGACAAGCCAAGGATTGCCAGCAAACACCAGAAGCTGGGAGAGGCAAGGAAGGATCCTCCCCAGAGACAATAAATTTCTGTTGTTTTAAGCTACCCAGTTTGTAATACTTTGTTAAGGCAGCCCTAGGAAACCAATACAGCAGCCATACTATCAGTCTTTATTGTCTAACCCAAACGTTGCGTCTGTAATCCATAATAAGAACCACCCTTTGGAGCATGATTGACAAATTGTTTCATTTGTCCCTCATCACGCACAGCCATGCAGGGAGGTAGAATTTCTTGATTCCTCATCTCCCCACCAGGCAGGAATCAACCTGTAACCGAAAGTGGGGTCCGGCTGCTCACTACTCAAAAGCCAATAAAGAGGCCAGGTTGGTGGAAAGGAAAGTTTGCTTTGTTTTGGATGCCAGCAAGCAGGGGAGAGGGCGGATGTCTGTCCAAAGGCCGACTCCCCTCTCCCCCGACAATCAGTGGACAAGAGCGTCTATAGACGGAGGGAGGGGCTGCGAGCAGAAACAGCACAGCCAGCTCTGACGGTCATCTTGAAATTTGGTCATCGGTGGTCTGACCAGCGTCATCTCGATTGTTTTAGGTAGAGTTAATCTTCAGTTCCAGGGTCGGTTTGTTTCCATTTCTTTGAGGCCAATTCTCAGAATTGTGGCAGCTTATGCCGTGGCTACAGTCTGGTCACCATGTAGTTCACTTCTTCTACCTGGTGAGGGTTTCTGTACCTGTAAGACAGCTCGCAGGATGTGGCTCAGAATGTTATCTGTAGCCCTTAAGGAGGAACTAAAGGTCCTTGACTATGTTTAATGACTAAACTATTATTATTTGGTCTCCTTTGACTTTTTTCCTCTGTTTCTGCATTTTTTCAGTTCTCTGATTAAACTTATTCTTTGGCTAAAGTTTTTCCGCAGACAAAAGGCAGGCGGAGGACATGGGGGGCAAGGACCACAGGGTCCTGCTCCGTTTCAATGCCCTCTTTTCTTTGATACTCCTCAATCTTCAGGAGGGACGGGTACAGAACAAGAGGGGAAGAAGGTTTTGGGTAGAAGGTTAGTCATCAACTTGGCAGAGGAGCTCAGGTTTAGTTCCATTTCTGCTTCAATTTTCCCCAACTGTTTGAGGGAATGGGGCGACGACCGCTCTTGGTTACTTCTTGCTGAAGTGGGGCATAGTCCTGCCTAATTTCGGGAATGGACAGAATTGGAAATAATCTCGAGCTCCATGCTTAGCATCCATATTTTGTATTATGAGAACATTACCTCTCTCCTTGATTCCTTTTCATAGTACCTGGACAAACACGTGAAAATCTGTAGACATTTTACAATGAAGATAATAATCAAGATGCATCTTTGTATTATTCTCTGTATTTTTTCTTTCTTTTTTTTTTTTTTTTTTGCGGTACGTGGGCCTCTCACTGCTGTGGCCTCTCCCGTTGTGGAGCACAGGCTCTGGACGCACAGGCTCAGCAGCCATGGCTCACGGGCCCAGCCGCTCCGCGGCATGTGGGATCTTCCTGGACCGGGGCACGAACCTGCGTCCCCTGCATCGGCAGGCGGACTCTCAACCACTGCGCCACCAGGGAAGCCCCTGAATGTATTTTTTCTTAATGGTTAAAGCAGATGTACAATGTATGTTTAATAGGCCATAAACAGGCTGTTTTGGTTTGCTTGAAGTTCAAGTTAAATCAGGTATAAGCCAGAATGACTTCCCCGTACCTCAATATGTGAAAATTTCCTCCATCATTTCCCCCTTTTAATTGTAACTCTTTCCATAGAAAGCACTGATATGCAATATATTTTTCCAGAGTGGCTCAGTTGCCTGCTCTGGATCCATTCATGTCCCTCGGTGCTAGGCCTCTTTTTGTTTGTATATTTGCCTAGTTGTCCACGTTGAGGGAAAACTAATCAGATATCATGAACAGACTCAGACGTATGTTAATTGGGAAATGCTTTATAGACCATACACTTTACCATTTATACCCAATTCTCACACAAACATTGTACATGTGCTTTAAGCAGTAAACTTAGAGCCAGCAGTGATACACATCATGAGTAGTTATACTCTGTGACAACCTCACTGGACAATTTTTTCCATCCTGAAAATCAGGGTCAAAAGTATGGTTAGAAACAAAACAATAGCGTTCGGTCAGAATTTTTTTTTTAATTGCTTACCCAGTTCAACAGTATGATCTGAAAGTTATCAAATGTTTTCCATATAATTAAACATACCAAATAATCCTAATTGGTTTAGAAAAAAAAATTTTCTTAACAGAGAGAGAAAACCACATTTAGTCTTGTACCAATTTACTGTTAATAACAAAATTCATTTACCTAATTAAATTCAGTCTAATCTTAATCCTGACAACATACAAAATTCTTTTCTCAAAGTTCCTTTTTCACAAACCTTTTATCACTTTTTGGATCCATACAAATTTGTCCTTTTTTTCCCACCCAACCAACTGTAGGACAAAATTTTTATCATCATTTTTCCTCAACAAAAATATCTCCATTCTTCATCATGTTCTCCCTGTGTGCCTGTCTGTTTCCAAATTTCCCCTTTGTATAAGGATACATGGCTCATTGGATTAGGGGCCCACACTACTCCTGTATAACTTCATGTTAACTAATTACCTCTGCAATGATCCTATTACCAAATAAGGTCTCATTTTGAGATACTGAGGGTAAGGACTTCAACAAATGAATTTTGTGGGTCACATTTCAACCCGTAACAGTACTCAGAAAAATATAAATCTCCTTTCCTCTAATGTTCCCAAGCCTCCCAGGTCCCTGCTCCCGGGTGCCCGCAACCAGTAATCCCAGGTTACTGGGTATTCTGCCATACATCTCTCAGCAGGTACGTGCATTCTTCCCACACACAAATACTAGCACATCATGTGCCCTGGCATCCTCTTTACTCTTTTCACTTAACACCCTGTGACATTTTCCATATCAGTCCAGACAGACCTTCTTTATTCCCTTCTCTTAATAAACATTTAGATAGTTCCCAGCCTTCTGCTATTACAAACAATGCCACAATGTATATTCTCCGGCACACGTCATTTTGCATGAATGTACATCTATTAATACCTGGAGGTGAAAGTGCTTGGTCATCGAACCAGTGCATTTTAAAAATTTGAGCTGTTTTACCAAATTGCTCTCCAAAGAGGTCAGAAAAGGTCAGCCTCGCACGAGCCGTGTTCACAGTGCCTGTTTCCCCATAATCTTACCAGGCTATGTACCTAACTTCCTGATCTTTGCCAATCTGATATATTCGCTTTGTATTTTTAATTTGCATTTCTATTATTATGAGCATAATTGAGCATCTTTTCATCTGGTCAAGAGACATTTGGTATTCCCTTTCTTTAAGCCTGTAGCTATCCTTTGCCCATTTTTCTGCTGAAACTGAGGAGGAATGAAAAGGGTTTTCACAGAAGCAGAAAGATGGAATTTTAAAGGGGCGTCAGATAATTGTGGGGCACACAAAGATGAGGACTGGCCTCGAGGATGGCTGGAGGAACTACCACCTCTCCAGCTGTTTGAGATTTCTTCCTTCTCCAGCCTAAGCAAGGGGCTGCTCAGGAGCCAAGGGGAAGCCTCGAAACTAGATTCTGGGTTTAGAATTGCACATTTGAGCTTGGACTGGGAGTCATCTGAGAAAGCACTGGGCCCCTCCTTTGAGCCTGGTTTATGTCCAGGGGGCTGATCAAAGTTGGTGGGGGCCGGGAGGGGGCATAAGAGGTGGGAGCTTGTTGCTTGAATTTGGGAACAGGTTTAGGAGAAAGGTGAGGCTTGAAACAGGTACATAAGTCCTAAAAAGACAGTCAGAGACCAGCTTCAGAAATTCCTCCCTAGGCCACAGCATGCTTTTGTGTTGTTCTTTTGTTCTTTCTTCACCGGCTAGGGCTGTGCTGAGTTCAAACTCAAATGAACAGCCAGTTCTGTCTCAATCTGTCATTATCTTGGAAGGTATAACTGAGTATGTCTGAAGAGCTGTTTTCAGAACAGAGAAAGGATCCGGGTTATGCTTCTGGTTTCTCTGCAGCCACGTGTTTTGCACTCTGGGGATTAAGCAGATATTGGTCACACATCCCCTATTGTTTCCAGAAGGTGCCTAGGGTTGCTTCCAGAGAGTCTATCAAGTCTTGCTGTTCTATTTTTCCATTCTTTGGGGATTTATGGAACACCTCCTGACAATAATCCCTGAGCTTGGCCCTGTGGGAAGATACAGACATGAGAGAGCTGACCTGTGGGGCTTCCCTGATGGCGCAGTGGTTGAGAGTCCGCCTGCCGATGCAGGGGATACAGGTTCGTGCCCCGGTCCGGGAGGATCCCACATGCCGTGGAGCGGCTGGGCCCGTGAGCTGTGGCCGCTGAGCCTGCGCGTCCGGAACCTGTGCTCCGCAACGGGAGAGGCCACAACAGTGAGAGGCCCGCGTACCGCAAAAAAAAAAAAAAAAAACAACCGCTGACCTGTGCCTTCCAAGATGGTAGACTCTAGTTAGGGAAATAAGGCTACTGTGATGGTTAATTGTATGTGTCAACTTGGCTGGGCCATGGTGCCCAGATACTTGGTCAAACATTATTTTGGATGTTTATGTAAAGACGTATTTTGGATGAGACGAAGTTTTAAAAATAGTGGACTTTGAGTTAAGCAGATTGCCCTCCATAATGTGAGTGGACCTCATCTAATCCTTGAAGGCCTTAATCAGAACAAAAACTGATGTCCTCTGAGCAAAAGGGAGTTCTGCCAGCAGACTGCCTTTGGACTTGGACTGAAACTCTTCCCTGGGTGCCCAGCCTGCTGGCCTACCGTGAAGCTTGTGGACTTGCCCTTCCGCAATTGTGTGAATCAATTCCTTAAAATAAATATCTCTTTCTCTCTCCATCTCTCCTCTGCCTTGTGATAGATAGATAGATAGACAGACTCTGTTTTTCTCTTTCTCTGGAGAACCCTGACTAATACAACTACTAGTGAGCTGTGTGACCCTCAAGGCAGTATCTGACTTAGCACAAGCTGAGAGGGATGCTGAGGGGAGGGAGGAAGGTGGGCCTCAGCCGTCAGGGAGGCCTTGAGCAGGAACTGGAGAGGTGAGCAGGATCCTGAAGCAAGGACAAGTTTGAATAGGTGGAAGAGGGAGGAAGGGCCTTCTGGGAGGGGAAGGAGGAAGAGGAAAGCTGGGCCTCAGCAGGGGAATGACCCCGGAGGCACAGGGGCTCCTGGCTCCAGGTACCCTCCACACTGCAGTTGTCAGAGTTGCACCTGGACCTTGTTAGTAGAAGTATGTGTTTAACGTCTGACTCCCTCTCAGGCCATAACCTGGTGGTTTTTAAGCATACATATTCCCCATGCCTACCTAAATTGTTACCCCAAGTTGGTGCTTAATAAATTTATTGATGGAGTGAATGTGTTCACTTTGTCCTTGTATTGAATTATAATCTATGGAAGAATGAATTCCCAACCTTGTTCCAGAAGGGGTCAAGAAATTGGTGATGATGGTTAAGAGAATTACTTTTTCCCAATAGGGAAATAATTATATTACTTTCTTTTCACAAAACATACTCATAAACAATTCAGACAATGCAGAAAAATAGAAAATAGAACATCTGTAGTCCTGCTGCCCAGAGATGAGATGGAAATGAAATAACATTAATCACCGTTAAGTGCCGAAATAATGCCATTTGCAGCAACATGGATGGACTTGGAGATTGTCATACTAGTGAAGTAAGTCAGACAGAGAAAGACAAATACCATATGCTATTGCTTATATGTGGAATATAAAAAATGGTACAAATGGACTTATTTACAAAAGAGAAATGAATCACAGATGCAGAAAACAAACTTATGGTTACCAGGGGCGAAGGGGGGGGGAGAGATAAATTGGGAGATTGGGATTGACATATATACACTACTAGATATAAAATAAATAACTAATAAGGACCTACTTTATAGCACAGGGAACTCTATTCAATACTCTGTAATGGCCTATATGGGAAAAGAATCTAAAAAAGAGTGGAGGGCTTCCCTGGTGGCGCAGTGGTTGAGAGTCCGCCTGCCGATGCAGGGGACACCGGTTCGTGCCCCTGTCCGGGAAGATCCCACATGCTGCGGAGCGGCTGGGCCCGTGAGCCATGTCCGCTGAGCCTGTGCGTCCGGAGCCTGTGCTCCACAACGGGAGAGGCCACAACAGTGAGAGGCCCCCATACAGCAAAAAAAAAAAAAAAAGAGTGGATATATGTATATGTATAACTGATTCACTTTGCTGTACACCTGAAACTGACACAACATTGTAAATCAACTATACTCCAATAAATTTTTTTAAAATCATGGTTAACTGTAGAATGTGATACGTTATTATTGCCACGTTGTCAGATCTCTCCTTGCTCTTGAACCAGGACCGTCATATTTATTAAGCACCTACTGCTGTGTGTTAGGGACTGAAATACAAAGGTAAAGTAGAGAGACACGGGGTTCCCCTGCCTTCCAGGAGGGTTGAGCAGATTTGAGAGAGTCTCACAGAATCAAAGCTTTTCCCAACTTGGGTGTTTCTGTACCATCTGTTGGCCGCTGGACACATGGTCTTTAGTTGTTGCTGTGCTTGAAATACACATTTTCCTTTCCCTTTCCGAGGCTGTGGAGAACAAATCTCTCAGGGCATTTCTCTGGAGCCATTCCCATTTTATACAAAATAGGTTGTTAAATTTGAAGGGCTCTTTTCATTTTTTCTGTGGATCCCTCTGGCAACTCAGCCTCTTTAGTTTTATGATTTTGGGGGTTACTGTTTGTGTTTAAAGATCACATTCTTCACCCTGACAGGCCAAACTGGTTTAGTTTTTATCACTCTTCACTCACAAAACGAAGCATTATTCTCAGTAAATAGGAATAATTAGCAGCATTTCCATTGTTTATGTTTGGAGTTTTTTAGTGTTATTTTTTAAGTACATAAATAATATACAAGATATACCATTGTTTGAAAATGTGTTTTAAATTTTAAACTCAAGTATAAATGAAGCATTTCATCCAATGTCTTAATCTGTTCTTTCTCTGCATTCTTTAGGGTTGTTCTTACACAGTGGAGGCTAGATCTTAACCCACTTGTACCTGGGAAAAATCTGTTATGATTTTCCAAAATGTCTCTGTTTCCCAGATTAATTACATTCATTTTACCCACCCAGCTATCCTGTACTGTTGATCGGCCACAAGGTTCCAAGACCTACTTGGGAACTAGAGCAGGCAGTGTTTGCCTTCATGGCATCTGCAACATGGTGAGGCAGCCTGCACCCTCTGGGACAGGCCTGGTAGCACCCTAGGAGTCCATACAGCATTCCTTGCCCACAGCGCTAGGCTGGTAAATGTGCATTTGAAAGTCGGGAAAAGCATATGCTAGTTATTAACAGCTCACTGTCCGTGCCAATAGCAGGCAGGTCCCAAAGACAAGGGAGGCCAAGCTGTGCTCACGCTGGACTCAGTTACCAACCTAATGTGGGAGAGGAGGCCAGCAGTTAGGTTTTTCTCTTTTTCTTTCTTGTTCGTGTAAAAAGCATAACTAGATTTTGTGATTAGAATTTAAAGATTTTTATTGTTTTCTCTGTAATTACACAAGCAATTTATATACACTCTGTAAAAGTTGGAAAATACAGAAGTCACAGAAGAAAATGAAAGTCTCACACATGGATGGGGACTTTTTTTTTCCTTAATATTTATTTATTTAGGCCACACTGGGTCTTAGTTGCAGCATGCAGGATCTTCACCGCAGTGTGCGGGATCTAGCTCCCTGACCAGGTATGGAACCCGGGCCCCCTGCATTGGGAGCGCAGAGTCTTACCCACTGGACTACCAGGGAAGTCCCTGGATGGGAACTTTTAAGGAGACGGGATTAAGATTGAGATGGGGAAGAACGTGCTAACAGTTCAGAGTGAGCTCTTGGTCACTGGCAGTGTTAACAAGGAAGGGGACTGAATGACCAGCCTCTAAAGGGCCTTCCTGCTCTGATTCTGTGACAGGACAACCTGTCCTCAGCCTGCTGGGTTTTAAACAGTGTGTCCCTTTTCCCCACCGCTGCCCCAGAGAGCAAAAGAAGGCAAAGTGAATCAAGGCTCTGCAGAGTGGCACTTGCAGAAGAGGGTTAGTTCCCTGGGAATGCCACATCTGTCCGTTCATTCATTCACAACTCTGTAAATATTTATTGAGTGGTTACTATGGACAGGGCACCACACCAAGCTCAGGGGATTTTCCGTGAACAGCACAAACTCTAGACCATGGGCACGAAAGTTGTACAGATAAGAATTTAGTCACAATTGTTAACACCAAGAAGGAATAGCCATCCTAGCCAGAAGGTTGGGAAGGCACCTTTGAGGAAGTCACACATCAGCTGGCCCTTGTGGGATGAATAGGAGTTAGCTGGACAGAGGAGTCGTTCTGCAGTATGTGTGAAGGTCTGTGTTAACCAGCAAGGCCTCTCGAGGGTGTGGGATCTTATCCCAAGGACAATGGGCGTCATTTGCAGAATTTTAAGTCGTGAGTGACACGATCAGATTTGTGTTTTTAGGAAATCATTTAGCTGCCATGTGGAGAATGCCTCATAGGAAAGCAAGATTGAAGGTCAGGGGACTAAGTTAAGAGGCCAACATGAACATCTAAGTGAGAGATGGTATGGCTGGGACTAGAATGGGGATAATATTAATGAAGATTAGGTTTTATTGAATGTATAACTAAGTGCCAGGCACCTGCATGATTTCATTCAATCCTCACAAACACCTATGAAGTAGGTATCATTATTTTTGTTGTTTTATAGAGAATGTCTAGGCTCAGAGAGTTTAAGAAATTTGCTCAAGGGCGTCCCTGGTGGGGCAGTGGTTGAGAGTCCGCCTGCCGATGCAGGGGACGCGGGTTCGTGCCCCGGTATGCCGCAGAGCGGCTGGGCCCGTGTGCCATGGCCGCTGAGCCTGCGCGTCCGGAGCCTGTGCTCCGCAACGGGAGAGGCCACAACAGTGAGAGGCCCGCGTACCGCAAAAAAAAAAAAAAAAAAAAAAGAAATTTGCTCAAGGTCACACAGTTGGCGAATGGAGAGTCAGGATTTAAACCTGGGCACTCTGGGTCCAAACTCTGTAGGCTTAATGACCATATGTACCATATGTACTAGAAAGAAATAGATAAGACTCAAAATATACTCAGGAGTAAGAAATAACAGAACTTGGTGATTGATTGGATGGTTTCTTCCATGAACCCAACCAGATGATTGGTGCCGTTTATTATGATTGGGACAGCTAACTCAAAACAAAAAAAATTTATAGGTACAGCTTAATGGGAGAAAAGTTGCAGATCAATTAATTTATACTAGGGTAATAATGACAGCATATACTCATATGGAGCTATATGCCATATGCTCGTAATCTTCCATGAGGATTAATTTATTCTGTTTGAATGTTTGTGTCTCCCCCCCAAAAATTCATATGTTGAAATCTTAACCCCCAAAGATGATGGTAGTAGTAGGTGGGGTCTTTGGGAGGTGCTTAAGTCATGAGCGTGGAGCCCTCCTGAATGGGATCAGTGCCTTATGAAAGAGATTCCAGAGATATCCCTGACCATCTTCCACCACATGAGGACAAAGTGAGAAGGCACCAGCTGTGAACCATGGAGAGGGCTTCTCCCAGAACGGATCATACTGGCTCCTTCACGTTGGACTCCAGCCTCCAGAACTGTGAGAAATAAATTTCTGTTCATGTAAGCTACCGAGTCTGTTATTTTGTTAGAACAGCCCGAACAGACTAAGACCATTCTTATTTCACAGATGAGAAACAGAGATGCCGAGACCTCAAGTAACTTACCCAAGGTCACAGAGTAGAAAGTGTCAGAGCCAGGACATCAGCCCAGGCAGGCTGGCTGCAGAGGCAGGCTCTTAACCATGGGCCGTGCAGCTTCCAGGAGCTTCTGCAGCGTAACGGTTCCCCTATGCAGGACCAGGCTTCACCAAAGCAGCAACAGAGTGAAAGCCCAGACGTAAAATTGGCCCATGGACATTTAAATAATAAAACCTGCGACTAGCATCTCTGGACTTTGCTCACTTACATAGGAATTGTGAGTCTGCTGTAAGCTGCTTATTGGTAGGACCTGAACTGCTAAAAAGGGTTATTTTCCAAATATTATTTTCTGAATTGGTTGGGAGGTTTTTTGGTAGGAGGATGACAAGTTATTCGATGAGGAGTCCACAGGGAGACTTTTCGCAGACTTCTGACGACATCTTTTCATTCTGCAGATGTGGCCTTCTTGGTGCTGAAAAAACTTTGCTCAATTTGGACGCCTGTGGAATTATATTTGGCTGCTATTAAAGGAAGCCAGAGGAGGGGCTGTCATTAGTTCCTCACAAGAATGGATGTCTCTGCGTAATGGAGACTACAGCTTTCCTCAAATCATACACAACCCCCTGTGATCTAGAACCTGAAGGGGATGGATGCGCGTGTGTTTAAACAAGCCTTCGAAGGAAGCCTCAGCCCCGGGAGCCACCCACAGGAGTCCTCATTCCTGTTTCAGAACCTTCGAGAACTTCCCACCACTCTCGGGGAACAACCCAAACTCTTCAGTAAGCCGCCAAACCCATCGCAGTGTCACCCCAGCCAACCTTGCCAGCTTTCCTCCCATCCACCCCACTTGCCAGTCCCACTACAGAGTCTCACCTCCCCACAAAATATCCTATATGGGTTCCTTCCTGACAGAAATGCCCTTCTCCCTTCTCTTCATCTGGATCCTATCCATCTCATCCTTCAAGACCCTGGCAGACGGGTCTTCTTAGAAAATTTTCCCCACCTGACCCAGGTACTACTAGTATACTTTATTATATACAAATTATAATTATTTGGTTATGGGCATCTTCCTCGTTAGACAGAGAGGCCAAGGATCAACTTATTTGTATTTGCTTTTCTTCTTTCTCCCCATCTGCGGCCCATCTGTCCAGCACAGTGCCTGGTGAGCAACAGCCACACTGGGCAGACTATGCTTCTTGAGCTCTGACCCCACCTCCCCCCAATCTCATCTTAGCAAGACTATCCTGATCACGGACTAAACTCTATGCTAAAGTGTCTGTGTTTTGGACCATGTGAACCTTAACTCCCCTAAATGTCTGGGCTAGGAGTGGGTCCCCAGAAGCCAACTCAATGGCTGGTATGTGACCTGCAATGACCTGGGAAAAAAAGATGAACTGAACCCTCAAGCTTTGCTTTTAGGAACGTGAAGTAAGAAACATAGAAATAACTGGCAGAAGACAGAGGTGTGACTGAGTCACATGAAGGGCAGAGAACAAGAGTGAAGACTTAAGGATGTCTGCTACCTAAGTGTCCAGAGCTGTCTTGGCTCCAGGATACCCTCTAGCTCTTGTCTCAGGAGGCCTGGCTGTGGCCACCGTTCTTGATTTCTGAGCTCCAGTTTCCCTTCGTGGTAGCCAGCCTCCAGGATGGCCCCATGACCATCCCCTCCTGGTACTTGCCTTTGTATAGTCCCCTCCCACATTGAATAAGGCTGACTCATGTGACCAATAGGATATTGAGAAAGAGAGGGTGTGTGACTTCCAAGATAGAACATAAAAGACATTGATGATTCTGCCTTAGTCTCTTGAATCACTCCCCCTGGGGGAAGCCAGTCACCATGTTGAGAAGACACTCAAGCAGCTTTGTGGAGAGGCCCTTATGGAGAGGAGCTGAGGCCTCCCACCAGCAACCAGCACCAACTTGTGAGTGAGTCACCTGGGAAGTGTATCCTCCTGCCCCAGTCAAGCCCTTGGCAGACATTTTGACTGTGTGAAACACTGAGCTGAAACCTCCAGCTAAGCTGCTCCCAAATTTCTGACCCACAGACACTATGTGAGATGATAAGTGTTTGCTGTTGTTTTAAGCCACAAAACGTGGTAATATGTTATACAGTGATAGACAACTAATACAGCTTTTTGCTTTTTACAATAAAAATCCCTTGTAGGGACTTCCCTGGTGGTCCAGTGGTTAAGAATCTGAGTTCCAATGCAGGGGACGCAGGTTGGATCCCTGGTTGGGGAACTAAGATCCCACATGCCGTGGGGCAACTAAGCCCATGTGCCACAACTAGAGGCCCAAGTGCCACAACTACTGAGGCCAAGTGTTCTGGAGCCCATGCACCACAACTAGAGAGAAGCCCACGCACTGCAACAAAAGATCCCACGTGCCGCAACTAAGACCCGACACAGCCAAAAAAATAAATAAATTTTTAAAATCCCTTGTATTGGCTTGTGTGTAAATACTCACTATTTACTCACTGCTACCTTGTGTGGTTGGTAGGTTCTCATCCACATTCTAGGACATTTTATGCCCTAGGATTAGCATCTGCTCCACTGAAAGCCTAGAAGAGATATAATAACATCTCTCTGTATCGTTTATACCAATGACATGTTACTTAGGTTTGGTGTGTTAGTTTTCAAAGAGCATTTTATATACCTCTCATCTGATCCTCTTAGCAATTGACATGGGTGTGTAATTCTATTGAATACATTTCAGATATAACTACCACTATAGATTAACTTTACATTGAAAACGTTTGCATTACTACATGGATAAAGCACTTTTTGCAATTCTTTCACATACATTCAGGATCTATAGGTTTGTTAATTCAACAAATATTTACTGACTTCCTACTATGTGTAAGGAGTTAGAAAACATATAGAAAGGAATCAGAATTTAATCTTGCCTTCAGGGAACTTACAGTCTAGCAGGAGCATTAAAACATGTATATAAATAACTAAAATACCATGTAGAAACTTCTAAAGCCCTAACACCTGGAACTGGGCACTGGCCTTCTCCTGAGTGTTACACTAAAAGCTTTAAATGGATAACCTTCCCTACTTGGATGTGATATCTATGGGGGCTGGGGGTGGGGGTGGAACTTGTCCTTAACTCTAACACCTGTGACAGTATTTGGCACAGAGTAAATATTTCTTTAGTGAATGTCACTGAGACCTCACAACTTTATGAAAAAGGCGGAGTAGCAGAGTGGTCAGTGCGTAGGTTCTAGAATCAGTCTCCAGAATTTGGATCACTCCTACTTGCAGGGGAATGATCTTGGAGAAGTTACTGACCCTCTCCACTACTCAGTGTCCCGACAGGAAGAGTGAGGATAATCATAGGTATCTGGTTATATTACCTAATCGTATTATCTCACGGAGCTATCCTGAGGCTCACGTGAGACAATTCATGTAAAATACTTGGAACAGTGCCTGACACATGATAAGCTCTGAAATGTTAACTCCTGTTACTGTCACTGCCATGATCCCCATTTTACAGACAAAGAAATGGAGGCTTGGAGATGTTTAGTAAGCAGGGTTACATGCTTTTAACTGTATCACTCTAATAATTCCATAAAAGGTGGTAAAGGAAGGTAGTCTGAGATTAGTGTCAGAACATTTTCTTGTAAAGATAAAGGAGAGTGAGTTCACATCTCAAGACGATGATCAGATCAGCAGCGCACCTCTTCTGGAAACACCTGTTCTAAACCAAGGTCAACTGGATTCTGGCCAGAAGTTACTTTTACTACTTCCCCTCTCAGATGGTTGGTTATTTCTGGCAGAGAAGCCCCCCTGGGGGTCCCGTGGCTGGAGAAGCCATTTTTGCACGACTCACCAGGCAGTTCATAGCACAGCTTAGAAACACCAAGGGAGAGCAGGATTACTAATCACGCTGTCTGCTGATGTAAACTCTATTTGGATACAGCAGCATTTCAAAATAACCTCAAATACAATTACCACCCTGAGGAGAGGGGCTGGTTGAACGACTAGAGAAATATCATTCAGATGGTTCATTAGCTAATTACAGCGCTCCACAAACCATGTATGCAAGGCAGGGGCTCTGGGGCTGGGTCACAGGGCTGAGCTCAGGGGCCAGAGGTAGGCTCAGCGCTCTCTTCTGGTGCCAGCACCAGGAGGCGGCGTTCCTGATTGACAAAGAGGGACTCTCCCCTCCTTGCTGTCTCCCTAGCACTGGTGGGAAGGTGGTAGGGGAGGCCCAGAGATACTTCCACGCCAGACCATGGGGCTTCAAAAGGTCTACTCCTCTCCATGGCTGCTCCCTGCACTTGTAACCCAAGACAGACCCTCACAGAGCTTGGACGGGGCAAGCAGGTGGCGGGTCACTCATTTAGTTAATGAATCTGATGTCTCTGCTGTCTTGAGCTCTGCGTGGAAGAGTCCTGGGGAGAAAAGGGCACCTGCTGCCCTACCACCTGGGGAGCATCTGCCAATCTTTCAGTCAGATCAACTTGAATTCTCACTACACAGCACAGGGGTGGCCACACAGAAGCAGGGCCAGTTGCGTTGCTACCATAGATGGGGGATGAAAAAATTGTTTAAAGTTGTGAAAAGTGTTTGCAAAGCATGTAGGACACCTACTGCTTCGGACAGGCCACTCTTTGAACCTTGATTTCCCTGGCTGTAATGGAGTTAGTATTAGCATCTACCTCCAAGAGTTATTGGATCAAATGATGTAAGGGATGTAGAGTTTTTCCGCATGATGCTTGGCAAGAAGCCAGGGCTCAGTCAATTCTTCTTTTTGTCATTTGATCACATGCGCCCTCTTACTTACATAAGGAGAGCAGATTCAGACCTCTGCTCTTTCCCCTAGGCGCACTCCTCCTTCAGCATTCAGACTCTCTTGATGTTTGGCCAGCCTTGTGATGGTGCTAAAGACTGACTACTCACAACTCTTTTTCTGAATTTTTAAAATCAATGTCAGTAACACACTATCTCCTGAACAGCAAAGGTCCCCCAGCAGCCCCAGGTTAGAATTGGCAGGACCCCACTGCCACCCCCTGCCAGCTTTGTTTTGAAAAAACATTCCTTAAGAGGAATATAATTGAGCCTAGCTGGCTATACTACTCTGTTTTTCCATTTTCCTCCAAAGCGAAGGCCAGACATTTCTGGGGCCACGGACAGGATTAACATTTCTCAGCCCAGTGAACGCACCCATTGGGATTCAGCACAGGGACATGAGCACTCCAACAGTTTCCGGTAACCAGCTTGAACGATCCAGGCCACAGCCTTGGAAATTGAATTCTAGAAGTGATTTTTCCATCCTGGAAGCTGTTTTAATTGCGGCTTCTGCAGAGGAACCTCAGATAAGCCGCAAACTTACAAGCCCTGCACTTAGGTAACGTTTCCACACAATGGGAACCTGTGGCAGCACGACAAAGAGGCCACCTGGAGGCTCAGAACACAACTGCTGGACAGAGCCAACTACCTGCTCTGAGCGCCCGCGCGTGCCAGACATAAGGTGAGACCCTGAGCAACCGCAGGGGACCTGAACCTCGGCTCCATCCTTAAATACATGCAGTCCAAAGAGGAAGGTGTGTTTCACTGTAGGAGGCTGGCATGGCGGTAAACCCTGGTGCTGTGAAAGCATTAGCTCAGCTTGGGGGTTGAGGGTATGACATCCGAGCTGAATCTCCAAGATTAAGTAACAGTCAGCCACGCGAAGAGAGGGCATTTCAGGCAGAGGGAAGAGCAAGCCAGGACCCAGCGGTATGAAACGTGGTGTGTGAGCGTGGCTGTGTGTGTGTGTGTATGCACACACGTGTGTGTGCCTGTGCCTCCAGGCAGCCCCGTGTTCAAGTGGGATTGCTGGGAGACTAGCTTTGCCCATCACCATCATTTTTAGCCTCAGAATATCCTTCAGGAACTGCCCTGGTATCTTATCTCCAAGACACCAGATTTCTAGAGCATGAGATTCAGAGCACGATGAACCCTCCCAAGTTCTGCAGAGGCCAAGCAGTTGCATTTCCAAGCTGGATCTCTAGAGTGCAATGGGGCCTGAGTAATTAAAATTAAGGTCCATGGGTGGCAGAGTGGCCAGTCCATGGAGGCTGAGGCACCAGAGCCCAGGTGAAAATTCCAGGACACAACAATCAGTCCAGGAAGATCTCGGCTGTAGACCACAGGAACAAGATTCAGGGCAGTTTCAGAGGTCATTAGGCAGGTGGCCATAGGGCAATCTGGTAGCAGATGGCCACTTTGCTCAATGTTCCTCCAACGAAGAAGACTTGAGAGCAGACAGAGGCTGGCTCAAGAGGCAGGGGCCTTGCACTTGTTCACTTTTTGTATCCTACACAGTTTGGGTGAAGGATGCTTAGTAAGGGGGTGCTGAACCTATGAAATTTGTGACATCTGTCCAGCATCAGGTCACCCACGGGAAGCCCACAATGGAAGTTCACAGGGAATCAGACAGACCTGAGTTCAAGTCCGAATCTTGCAGTTTGCCGTGGGCCTTAAATTATTGAGTTGCACAAAGTGCCAGATTCCTTGCTGTTAAAATGGGGATAAGGAGGCTCATGGGTAATTGTGGGTGTCAAACGAATTGTTAATGTAAGGCCTGGCATCACGATGAGTGTTGAATGGTAATGGGTTTTATCCAGGTACCACTGGATAAAAGGTTGCAGTCAGTGGGTAATCTTAAATTATGTAGGCTACTGGGGGACAGTGCTACCCTTCAGTTTTTTTTTTGTTTTTTTTTTTAAGTATTTTATTTATTTATTTATTGGCTGCATTGGGTCTTCATTGCTGTGCGCGGGCTTTCTCTAGTTACGGAGAGCGGGGGCTACTCTTCGTTGTGCTGCACGCGGGCTTCTCATTGCAGTGGCTTTCCTTGTTGCAGAGCACGGGCTCTAGGCACGCAGGCTTCAGTAGTTGTGGCTCACGGGCTCTGGAGCACAGGATTAGTAGTTGTGGTGCGCGGGCTTAGTTGCTCCGCAGCATGTGGGATCTTCCTGGACCAGGGCTCGAACCCGTGTCCCCTGCATTGGCAGGCGGATTCTTAACCACTGCATCACCAGGGAAGCCCCTACTCTTCAGTTCTGAGGCCTCCTTAATGTCGCCCTAGCGGCAGTGGGGTCAGCTCGTGCATAATTACACGCTTAGGAAACCAGAGTCGCGGGTTCCTGAAGCGCCTCACACCGGCCTCTCTTCCTTCCTGCTTCCACTGAGCTCTGCTATGACTCCAGGGGCTCCCGATCACCTTCTCCATGCAAGGCTGCCAGAAGAAAGTGCATCCAGCAAGAAGTGATGCAACCTGGATTTTCATTCACTGTCATAATAGAACCTGTTGGGACTGAACATTTCTACTGTCCCTCTCAGTTTCAAAATCCAAGAGGGAAAGATTTTATGAGAGAAGTAATGTAGATTCAAAGTTAAAAAAAAAAAAGTCTAGGACACTGAAACTGAGTTACGTTACTTCTCCTGGCCTCAGTTTCCTAATCTGTAATTGAGGGATAATAGTAATATCTTCCTCTTAGGATTATTGTGGAGATTAAAGGAAGGCATTGAAAAATGCTTGGTGCAACACCTGGCGGAGAGCAAACACCTCACATATGTTAATGATAGTCATCATAGCCATTGTACTTCCAGAGATGATGTAGGGTCTCTTTCCAGAAATACTCCATGCTTACAACAAAATTTATCTACATACACATGCTCACATAGAGATGTTATACTTAACGCTCTGCAACTTGCTGTTTTCACTTAACAATAGTTTGGGCATGTTTCCATATTAATGCATATTGATTTCCCACATTCTTTTTAAATAACTGGGCAGTATTTCATTGAATAGGTACCATAATTTATATGACGAAAGGAGAGCACTTAAAATATATAATTACAAACTTGTCCAGAGGTTCTATATTTGAACATACATGCAAACAACCATTGGAATAATTCAAACATCCTTTACAACATTTACAAATCTTATAGACTTGACCGGCCCTGTGTACCAACAGTGGTGCAGAGAGACAAATTGGAACCTCAGATCAAGAGCACTGTGGACCGGACTGGACGTGCCTAATGGGGCCTGTTAAAAAGTGTAAGTTACTACACTTATTCCAGATTAATCTGGAACAGAATCAACATCAAAGGAAGTGTAATAGTTGTTTGTTCAAGCTTTTAACTATAATGTCAAAGGACCAGTGGTTTTACTGTTATTTTTCCATTTGGCTTCCTGGCACCTGGAATTCAATCAGTGTCCCGCTGTTCAGAGGTATTTTGAACTGTGCCAAGTCTTAATTGAAGTGGAAGCGCCTGAAACCAGAGTTAATACTGTGAGCAATGGGGAGGTGAATTTATGGAGGTAAACAGTTGCTAGCTCTGCATTTCAACTCTTTTTGGCTCCTGGGGTCCATTTAAATTCTGATAGACTGGATGCTCAGGAGCTGGACTGAGCCAGAGCTGCAGCTCTGGTGATTCTGCTAAGCTTTGGCTTCCCTTGGAATGTAAGAAAAGAGTTCTGCTACAGGGTCCAGGACCCAGGGCAGACCTCACCT
Source organism: Neophocaena asiaeorientalis asiaeorientalis (assembly GCF_003031525.2). Classification (NCBI taxonomy): domain Eukaryota; kingdom Metazoa; phylum Chordata; class Mammalia; order Artiodactyla; family Phocoenidae; genus Neophocaena; species Neophocaena asiaeorientalis. The sequence continues at coordinate 9,258,816 of NW_020174301.1, read as the reverse complement.
GGCACATGAAGCCTACTGAATGCACCAGGCACTGTGCTGGGAGCTAGAGATGCAATGGACAACAGAATGAGAGAGGGTCCCTGTACTGTAGGGTTCTAGCTGGGGAGACAGACGTAAACAAGCAAGGAAACAAAATGGATAGAGCTTAGGGTTAGCACCCAGAAGGAAATAAAGTGATGAAATAGAGAGTAACTGGGAGAGTCCACTTTCCATAGGACGTTAGGGAGGGGACATGTGAACTGAGACTTGATAGATGAGAAGGGCCTGGCTCCGGGGAGAACTGCGAGAGACCATTCTAGGCAAAAGGATGAACAAGGGCCAAGGTCCTGGGGGTGGGGAAGGGCTCGGTATGTCTGGTGAACTGAGAATGCCCAGGTGGCTGGACCATAGTGACAAAGAGGAGGAGAAGAAACTCTGCCAATGGGGCCTAGATCTTGCAGGGTCGTATAAACCATAGCAAGGAGCTTGGATTTTATTCTCAGTGCCATGGGAAGCCATAGAAGATGTTAAGCAAAACAGTGATGTAGTCTGATTCCTGTTTTTTCACAAAGACCACATGACTGCTATGTGGAGAATTCATTGAAGGGAAGGAACGCCATGGAGAAGGTGGTGCCATATTCCAGGCAAGAGTGGTGGAGACAGTTGTTACAGCAGCAGATGCACGGCTCAGTTATAAATTCCTCCAACAGGTCAGAACCCCTGCAGGCTCCAGGATACAAAGATCCTCCAGGGTTTCCAATCAACCCACTCATCAGTCCTCTGCTGAGCACTTGCCTGGCACAGACACAGCTGTCTGGTGCAATAGGGGTTATAGGAAATGCTAAGACAGACACCTGTCTCATGGATAGACCAAACATCCCCACCTGACAAACTGAATCATAAGATGCCAGGCCTCAGGCACTGGTGACTGTGGGCACGAAAGTCAGGGGCAGCAGGGACGATTTCATTAGCTGCACAGACATCTGCCTTTGCGACCCTTGGCAAAACTGTGAACTCTATAAAGTCTCTGCTGCCTTTATTTCCCCAGCCAGGAATACAGACCCACCTCATCTCCCACACTGACCCTCTACTCAGACCCCACCTGCCAGATTTCGTGGCCCCAACACGCATTTGCTTTTTATTTTTAAAATTGTTTTGGCTGCGCCACGCGGCATGGGAGATCCTAGCTCCCCGGCCAGGGACTGAACCCGCACCCCCTGCATTGGAAGCGCAGAGCTGTAACCACTGGACTGCCAGGGAAGTCCCCCATCTACTTTTTAAAGCGGTGCTGTAACCCAGGTGGATTTTTCATTTTTGGTCTGGGTGGGAGAGAGATTTAAGGTCTGGCTCCACCTGGGGACTTTTGCCAGAACCCCTCTGCTGCAGGTGAGCAGAAAGGCCACATTACAGGCTTGGGACTAAACTAGTGCTGAGAAGTTCAGAGAAGGCAAACCTCAGGACAAGACATCCGGCGGGGGGCGGGGCGCAGCTGAGCTTTGACAGTTTTTAGAAGCTGGATTCCAGGATGCCTGGCAGGGAGCCCTTCTACTGTTAAATGAGGCGTGACTTTTCCTCTGGTTGCTTTTACAATCGTCTCTTTGTCTTCGGTGTTCAGCAATTGCACTATATTGTGTTGGGTGTGGATTTCTTTTTTTTTTTTTTTTTTTTTTACCGTACCTGATATATACTGTAATTCTTATTGCTATGAACTGAAATGTCCCCACCCTCCCTCCCCCACAAAGTACATGTGTTGAAGTCCTAAGCCCCAGTACCTCAGAATGTGACTGTGTTTGGAGATAGGGTCTTGAAAGAAGTAATTAAGCTAAATGAGGTCATTAGGGCCCTGAGCACATAGGCCCTGATGTCCTTATGAGAGAAGAGATTAGGATGTAGATATACACAGAGGAAAGACCACGTGAAAACACAGGGAGAAGAGAGCCACCTGCAAACCACAGAGAGAGGTTCAGGAGAAGCCAATGCTGCCAATACCTTGATCTCAGACTTGTAGCCTCCAGAATTGGGAGAAGAAAATTTTCTGTTGTTTAAGACACCCAGTTTGTGGTACTTTGTTAGGGCAGCCCTAGGTGCCAAGAGACTTCTCACTTCCAATAATAGAAGCCAGCAAAGAGTAGACAATACCTTCAGAACACTGGGAGAAAATAAACTAAAGAATGAAGGTGAAATAAGAGAATAAGCTTTTTGATTACTTTATGGCTCTTAACTGGGAACAAAAGGATATGACTTCAAATCAAATACTGGGAGAGCACGAGGGCTGGTGAAGAAGAGTTTACTAGAAAACTTTGGAAGCACTGTAGTGCTAGTTGTTTCAGGGAAGAATCATCAATAAGTGCTAAAACCACTGCTGAAAAAATGTTGGGGAAAAGGATATTTACATCAACTCGAATGATTACTTCACAGATTACTTATTAATTACAAACAGTAATTTCCTTTCCAAAAGAAAAATCTGGTGGACATCTTCACCAGTTATCTTCTTCGCATCTTCTTTAATATGATCAGTAATGGGACAAATCAACACCATGTAGCTTCTAATGGGATGTACTGAGGACACAGCATCACCTATAAGGTGTTCCTACCAAAAATATTTAGCCTGAATATAATTACGAGAAAACAATGAGACAAATCCAACTCGAGAGCCTGAACCTTTAAAAAGGGTCAATGTAATTAAAGAAGAAATACAACTGTGATAAATTAGTATTTGAAAGAAGAAGGGAATGGAAAAAGATTCAGCCTAGTTTAAGTTAACCCTTAACTTAAAGGAGTAGAGATTAGATGAGAGGAGGGGGAGCATATAGATAGAAACCTGGGGGTGGGTTATGTACTAATTCTTAGGTTGGGTGGTGGGTTCCTAAGAATTCATTTTATTATCCTTGACACTGTCATATGTTATATATATTCTTTAGTATGTGTTACATATTACATCATGTTTTAAAATGGCATTTAGCTAGGGGAAGTCCGGAACGCCCAAATGTTACCTTTGGCCTATCAGCTCTAGCTAGACCTAGTTCCAAAACAGGAGGGAATGGCAGGCAACTGGAAGGCCAAGGGGTCATTGATTGTTTGCTCTAAACCCCAATGCAGGGAGAGGAGGTAAGCTGGGCTGGACCGGTATTCCCTCTCTTGCCCGGGTTGGTTGGGCTGTGAGGCCTGCTTACAGGTTCTGAGGTCTAGTACTTCCTACCACAGAACTCAGACTTGAGTCTCAGATTTTGCCACCGTGATGAGGAAAAGTTGGCTTCACACAAACCCTTCATCATCAGGGAGAAATGCAGCCAGAGGGCAAGAGCCAAGGAGCCAAGTGCAGAGCTGGTGCAGGTCGGGAAAAGAAGTGGGGAGGGGTCAGAGGCAGTCTTGGGGAGGGAGCAGGCCTGCCCTTTCCTAATCCTGCTATCATTTTACCGGAAGAGACTGAGGAAAGAGCCACACTGTACCCGAGGTCCCTTTAACTCAGTAAATCTGTCCACTGGCAAGTGTGGCCCATATTGAGTTCCAGAGACACTCTTCTTGACCTCAGGGTGGAATCAGGCGTAGGCCGGGCGGAGGAGAGGAAGGGACCCTGGATTCCTTCTCCTGGAGGACAATCCACTCGAAACAAGTGGCTCTAGTTTAATATTTTAAAATTTAAATTGACACAGTTCTTGAGGCTTAATAAATGTTACATTGCTTCCTTTCCCTTCTCCTCAAGGAGCCCACAGTTTCCTCTGCCCAAACCTTTGATGGTGAGAGGTATGTTACCCTTACTCCCCATTGGGCCAGCCAGTGGCTGGCTGGGTCCTTGGGGACAGAGCTCCCTCTGCTGGCTCACAAGCTGGAGACTTCTGGATGTTGAACAAAACCCTTCTTATGTGACATCAACTTCAAATAATTGTCATCATAACAATCTATAACAATTTGCTTACTATCTAGTACAATTATCTATTGCTATAGATGAATAATGTTACTATGAAGTATAGCAAGGGCTCTGGAGTCAGCCTGGGACCCTTATTAGCAGTGACCTTTGGCATATTTCTTAATTTCTGAGCCTCAGTTTTCTCATCTGTACAATGGGTATAATAATACTGTATCAGTCAGCAAAAGAAATTACACTAGTTGATTTAACAGAGAGAACATGGGGAAGTTGTTAAACATGTGTTGGAAGACTGAAAAAACAAAACAGGTATTTTGAAGCTACAGATAATAACCACAAGAGGCAGCTACCATTCCTTTGGTGGAGAGAAGAGGTTGGGGTTATTAGAACTACTTCAGCCCTCTATTGCTACTCAACAAATTACCCCAAAGCTTAGAGGCTTCACATTGTCTGGGCTGGCCTGACAGTTCTTCTGCAGGTCTCACCTGGGGTCATTCATGCTGCAGTCTTCTGCTGGAAAGTAGGTTGGGACATCCTGGTGGTTGGCCTCTCTCTCTGTCTCTGTCTTTCATCCTCAAGGAAACTAAACGGGGCTCCCTCATGTGATGGTGGCAGCAACAATCCAAGAAAATGAGTCCCGAAGCATAAGTTCTGATCCAGGCTCTGCTTTGTGTTAGCTGATATCCCACTGGCCACAGCAGATCACCTGGCCTAGCCCAAGTTATGTTGGCGGGAACTCCACGAGGGCATTGACTTCAAGAGGCATCATCCATCAAGGGTCATTGGTGTAACAGTTGATCACAAGAACCTACAAGTTTAGAGAAGGGGGCTCCAGCTACTGCTGCTACCTCAGGACCTCGGAGGAGGGGTCTCATGGAGCTGGGGCACAGACTGCTGAAAAGCGGGCGCCACCCAGCAATGCCGGGAATGTGGAAAGAAGTTGGAAACTGGAACCATCTGCTGTTCCTGGCAAGCAAATAAGAAGGAACAAGTCCCTTCTGCCTTCCAAACTCCCCCTAGTGGCCCTTTTTTGGCCAGTTGACAAAGGAGAAATGTACCTTGCAGACTCCCAGCCCTGGCATGAATCACAGAGCACAGGGTAGACGGGTGAGAGCTGAAACGAAATCTCCCTTGCCTTGCAGGCGTGGTGAAGACTGGTATTGTTTGCACAGCCCAGATGAAATGTTCAATAACGGGTAACTATTTTTATGTTATTAACTCTTTTTTCATCTTTCTTAAGCACAATTGCACTGAACTCTCACTATACTAGGTACCATGCAATGAGAGAAAATTTGGAGATAACTGAGGCTTTATTCTATCCCAGTATCTTCTTACTGCTCTCTGGCCCTCATCCATAAAGGCAGTGACATTTATCATCTCAGGGGGGAGTGTGTCAGGGCTAGGCCTGTCACAGAAGTTCACAGAGCTTCTGAGTGGATTTTTCAAACATTTAACCAAGACAATGGTCTTGAAAGCTATACTTTTCAATTGCAAGAGCTAGGCTTATTGAGAGAGAAAAGGTTTCCTGAGGTTTCAGAGACCAAGAGCCTGGAGGGTTCAGAATACAGAGCTCATACCAAAAGCACAGAGAGGAAAGGAAGCCCTGAGGTCCCTGGAACAGTTTTTTGTTGTTTTTCCTGCCCTAAAGGAGATGATAGTGACAAAAGAGCAGGAGAGAAAGAATCAGAGGGGCTTAGCTTATGTTGGGCCTGCAGGAGGGGCCCTATACTCTGGCCTCTCCAGGAGTTAGAAGGGTATATACAAATTGCTGTGGGAGTGCCAAAAAAGGAAAGATTTACATATTCTGTCTCAAAAAGCTGGGAACAGCCTCATCTCTGCAGGACACAGACAACACACTCAAACTGGGAAACTGAAAGGAAATGAATCAGGGATCTATTTTCAAAAGTGTGGGCAGGTTTGAGTAACAGCAACAAGGGGAGTTGGTACAGTACCCTGGTACTAATAATAGCTGGGAGCTATCAACTACCACTTTAGGCTTGACAGAGCAAGAAGGACCAGTTACTAGAACCTGGTGAGCTGTATGTTGAGGGCCGATGGCCGAGGCGGGGGTGTGTCACAGCCAGCCCATTGTAGCGTAGCCACCCAGTGGGCAGGAAGTTGAGGGAATAAATACTGTCTTCTCTTTCCTCCTATGTGCTAATATGAGGGTTGCCAGATTTCATGGGAAATACCTATGCTAAAGTATTGTTGTTTAACTGAAATTCAAATTTAACTGAGTGTCCTGTATTTTATCTGGCAAACCTACCAGTACTCTCCATTGGCTGAACACAGGCAGAAGCCAGAGCCCAGGACAGGCTACTGATGCAGCCATAAGAGTCCCTTTGGGTTTTATTTGTAGGCAATAGGGATAATGGGAAATTTTCAGGAAAAGGTAATTATTATTACTAAATAATACTTTAATATTCACAGCAACACTCATGACAGCATAAAGCGCACATTAATGAAAGAGTGAACACACTGCAATGCTCACACAGTGGAATGTAACACAGAAGAGAGAATAAACTAAAGCCACACGCAACAACATGGGTTCTTTGTTTTTAACAGTCTCAGTTTACTGGTGTTTGGGTTTTTTTATATAAATTCCTTAAATAACACTATTTCAATTAAAAAATATATAATTTATGTAGGGTACATATCTCAAATTAAATTTAATTTATCTCAATTAAATATCTCAATTAAATATAATTTATGTAGGGTACATATCTCAATTAAATTTAATTTATGTAGGGTACATATCTCAATTAAATTTAATGTACATGACATATTATTTTTTAAAATATTTTTATTGGGCTTCCCTGGTGGCACAGTGGTTGAGAGTCCGCCTGCCGATGCAGGGGACGCGGGTTCGTGCCCCGGTCCGGGAAGATCCCACATGCCGCG
>NW_020174301.1:9237398-9251611 GCF_003031525.2 Neophocaena asiaeorientalis asiaeorientalis | reverse complement strand
GGTTTCAAATATTTCAAAGGCTGGGGAGAAAAAAAAAAAAAAAAAAAAAAAAAAAAAAAAAAAAAAAAAAAAAAAAAAAATATTTTTATTAACTGCCTTGTGTGGTTTTTTGTTTGTTTGTTTGGCTACACTGCATGCAGGATCTTAGTTCCCCGACCAAGGATTGAACCTCTGCCCGCCCGCAGTGGAAGCACAGAATCTCAACCTGTGGATTGCCAGGGAAGTACCGACATTATTATTATTATTATTTTTTGCCGTACGCGGGTCTCTCACTGTTGTGGCTTCTCCCATTGCGGAGCACAGGCTCCGGACGCGCAGGCTCAGTGGCCATGGCTCACGGGCCCAGCCGCTCCGCGGCATGTGGGATCTTCCCAGACCGGGGCACGAACCCGTGTCCCCTGCATCGGCAGGCGGACTCCCAACCACTGCGCCACCAGGGAAGCCCCGACATTATTTTTAAGATAATTACTATATTGCAGATTTAGTCTCAATTTCTATGTATCATTAATATATTTAAGTAGGCAGTTTTGTGTTACCATACAGTTTCTTCTCAGTAGAATAATTTTCTTTACATGATTGCCTCCTATTCATTTCTTAGAATATTTTTATGAAGGTATAATTTATATGCAGTCAAGTAACTATCATAAAATCAAGCTATAAAACAGTTCCACCACACCCCCAAATCTCCCTAAATCCTTCTACAGTCAACTCCTCTTCCAGCCCTCGACCTCGGGCAACCACTGATCTGTTTTCCGTCCCTACAGTTTTGCCTTTTTCAGAATTTCATATAAATGGAGTCACACAGTACGTAGACTTTGGAACCTGACTTCTTTCATTTAGCATTATGCATTTGAGGTTCACTGCTGTTGTTGCATGCTTGCTGTTTCATTCCTTTTCACTGTTAAGTGTGATTCCATTGTATGAATGTTGTACCAGTTTATCTATTCAGAAGTTTAAGGATATGTAGGATATGTACCGGTCAGGGTTCTCCAGAGAAACAGATCCAGTAGGATATACATATATGTATATATGTACATATATGTATACATATACCTATACATATATACACATGCATATATACCTCTATACCTATCTACATCATCCGTATCAATATCTGTATCTATGTCTATCTATCTATCTACTGAGACAAAAAATTTATTTTGAGGCCCATGTGATTGTAAGGCTAGTAAGTCCAAAATATGAAGGGTAGGCCAGCAGGCTGCACACTCAGGCAGGACTCCTATGTTACATTTTCAAGGCAGAATTTCTTCTTCTCCGGGAAACCTCAGTGATTGCTCTTAAGACCTTCAACTGATTTGACAAGGCCTACCCACATTAATGAAGGTAATCTCCAGCACTTAAAGTCAACTGATTGTAAATGTTACTCACATCTACAAAACACCCCCACAGCAACATCTGGACTAATGTCTGACCAAACAACTGGGCACTACAGTCTAGCCAAGTTGGCATGTAAAATTGTCACAAGATACTTCCAGTTTTTGATGAACACGAATAAAGCTGCTATAAACATTCCTGGTGTGGGTTTTGTGTGAGTATAAGTTTTCATTTCACTCGAGTAAATAACTTAGAGTGGGACAGCTGGATCATATAGTAATTTTTATGTTTAATTTTATAGATAAATGTCAAACTGTTTTTCAAAGTGGTTAAGGGGGTGAGAACTTAAGGTAGAGTCTCTTAACTGATGACTGTGTCCACGTTAGGGTCCTGATTGAACAGACTTGAGATCAGGGAGTTAAAGCACTACAGGAAGGAGCACGTTAAGGCCTCTGGAGGACATAATGGATCCCAGTCCCCAACTGTAACTGACCACAGATTTGAGAACATTTTACCTTTCATCAGATCAGAGGTTTGTGATTTTTTTTTTTTTTTTTTTGCAGTACGCGGGGCTCTCACTGTTGTGGCCTCTCCCGTTGCGGAGCACAGGCTCCGGACGCGCAGGCTCAGCGGCCATGGCTTACGGGCCCAGCTGCTCCGCAGCACGTGGGATCTTCCCGGACCGGGGCACGAACCCGTGTCCCCTGCATCGTCAGGCGGACTCCCAACCACTGCACCAGTAGGGAAGCCCGAGGTCTGTGATTTTTTGAAATTGTTTCTAAATGACTTTACATGCAGTAGAGGATGAGATTGCTACGGGCTAGGTTTTCAGGGTGTCTGCGTTCCTCATTTGTCTGATTTCAAATTTAGATCAGCCTTTCACTATATATGTTTTAGTTGCTTGATTTTACCAAAAGTAGGGCCTTTCATCATCTACAGGGCACTCTCAGGTCTGAAGCTTAGTATTGGGAAGGGGAGGGTTAGTTTTTCCACTGGTGCAACCATATTGATGCTTTCTTTTCTTTTTAGATTAATTCTAATTTTTGTCAGATCTATATACATCGTTTAAAGAATCAGATCTCTAAGGCTTGTTAGGAAAACCAGAAATTCTCTCCTGGAACCTCTCTCATTTCCTATTCCCAGAATCATCCATTTTCAACTCAACTGCATTTTTAGTATTTACGTCCCTATCTTTCAATAGCTTGACTATATTGCCATTTCCCGGTTCCTCAATTTTAGGTATTATCTGTTGACTTGCCCCTATAAAAGATATGAATTTATCTCTCTTTCACCCCTCATCTACCATACAAATGCATATTTTCTGTCCTCTCATCCTCCAATATGTACCATAATTTTGGTTACATCAATATTCAGTGTCTTTATTATCATGACCATGTAAATGCTATGTTACAGCTGAGCCAAATAATACAATGTAATTATCAATACTTCTCCTTTCCTATATAATTTTCTTTCTAAGGAGTTGGTAAATGTCTTATTTCCTGTTCACTCGGTTTTCCATGTACTTATTAACTTATCCAACAATCTTCCCCCAGTTGTTTGGTCTCCTTTCAATGAGATCAAGCAAATTAGGTATTCATTACATTTCATCTTCTTGAAGAAATCTCTCTCAGACTCTTTTTAAAAGATGGTGGTAAAATATACATAACAAAACTTACCATCTTAACCATTTTTAAGTGTACTGTTCAGTGGCATTAAGTGCATTCACATTGTGCGACCATCAGCACCATCTATCACCAGAGCTTTTTCATCATCCCAAATGGAAACTCTGCCCATCAAATACTAGCTCCCCATCCCTCCCTCCCGCAGCCCCCAGCTGCCACCCTTCTACTTCCTTTCTCTCTGAATTTGACTATGCTAGGTACCTCATATAAGTGGAACCATACAATATTTGTCCTTTAGGACTGGCTTATTCCACTTAGCAGAATGTCTTCAAGGTTCATCCATGTTGTGGCATGTGTCAGAATTTCCTTCCTCTTTAAAGCTGGATAATATTCCATTGCATGTATATACCACCTTTTGTTTATCCATCCATCAATGGACATTTGGGTTGCCTCCACCTTTTGCTATTGTGAACAATGCTGCTATCCACATGGGTGTATTGTTTCTCTTTGAGATCCTGCTTTCAACTCCTTATGGTATACATTCAAAAGTGGAATTGCTGGATCATATGGCTATTTCTATTTTTAATTTTGAGGAACTGCCATACTGTTTTCCACAGTGGCTGCACCATTTTACATTCCCATCGATGGCATTTTCGATAGTAGCCATCCTAATGGGTTTTGGGTAGTAGCCTTTCCTTTTGATTATTCCTTATCAATTTTTAAGGTATAGTTCCTCTTCCTTCCTCTTCCTCTGATTTCTCCTTATGTGTTAGTGTCCTCTCATATTCTCAGCCCTCCTACCTTCCATACCCTCCCCAGGTGACACTTTCTCTCACCTAAGACTTCAGTTATACCTACAGATTAATTACTCCCGTAGCCAGTCTTGGCCCCTACATGAGCTCTAGACTACCATATCCATTTGAACGTTGGGCAGCTTTAAGAACACGCGCAATCAGCAAGTGCAAAACCAAACTAACTTTCCCTAAAACCTGTTCTTCTTTCTGTATTTCCTGACTCAGCGAAAGACCCCACAACCTGGGCAGATGGCCAAGCCATTAACAAGGGACTTAACTTGGTTTTTCCTTTCTCCCACCTTACTGCCTCCCTGTTATCTTGTATCCATAACGTTGTCTTCTTCATTGCTACTGCCTAAATCCACTCAATTTGTAACTCCTGTTCTCTTACCTGGACTATTGAAATTATGTCCCAGAAGCTCTCTCAACCTGAAATCTTTCATCTGTATGATAATCTACACAACTACTTGAGTTATCCTGCTATAGTACAGGTCTGATATTACTCCTCTGCTTAAAACCTCCGAATATACATGGAAGGGTAAAGGGCCAAGAGTAGCCAGAACAGTTCTAGAGAAAAGCAGGAAGGAGGAGACTAAGCCTACCACGATTTGAGCTTATTATGAAGATAACAGTTTTGTATTGGCACAGGCATAGAATAGAGAGCCCAGAAAAAAACCTGTGCATATCTGAAACTCTGGCATAGGACTCTGATGACCGTGAAGGTACGCTACTAAGACCTCCCTCCAAGAGAACCTGGGGCAAGGAGCATAGTTAGTGGACAGCCTCCAGGGCTTGCCCAGGTTAGAAGACAGCAACTTTATATCCACTGTAGCATTCACGTAGAGACCATGCTCTCTCCTAAGGCTGCTTTCAGCCAGTGACTGAGACAGCGGGGGTATAGGAGATGGGCCATTTCTGTCTGACATGGGTCTCCTCTAAGAGGCAAACTTTTCTCTGAGGGTCCCCAATGGCCTAGCCAAGCCTTTCTTACAGGTGCAACAAGTTGAAGGCAATTCCTAGGCAATCCTCCTTCCTCCCTTCTCTTTTCTTAAGTGTCCAACCTGTATTGTGGGACTCTTGCCTATTCCCATTCTCTCATCCTTCACAAGAGTTTCCCCTCAATGCATCTCTTGCACAACTAATTCCATCTTGTTACCTCTTAGAGGACCCAAATTACACGATGACATAAGGAGCATGTCAGATCCACTGGGAAAGGTTGCGTGGAGCTGTTCAATGAATGGAATTTTAAAATAATGATTATCCACATGGAAAAATATGAAATTGGATCCCTACCCTACATTTGTATAAAATTTAACTCCAGGTAGATTAATTACTTAAATTTCAAATACTAAGTTTAAAAACTTTTAGTAGACTCTATGGATGAGTATCTTTCAGAGTCTATAATTTAGACCTCAAGGTAGGGAAATATTTCTTAAACAAGACACACACATACACATACACACACACACACACACATACACACCCCAAATAAATTTGACCACTTTAAAATTAAGCACCTTTGGGAATTCCCTGATGGTCTGGTGGTTAGGACTCTGCACTTTCACTGCCAAGGGCGCGGGTTCTCCCCGGGTCTGGGAACTAAGATCCTGCAAGCCACCAGGTGCGGCCATATAATTAATTAATTAATTAATTAAGAACTTTTGTTCATTAAAGACATTTAAAGAGAGAGAGAAATTGTAAACTGGGAGAAGATATTTGCAATATACGTAACTGCGAAAGGATTAGCATCACGAATCCCTTAAGGGACTTCCCTGGTGGCGCAGTGGTTAAGAATCCGCCTGCCAATGCAGGGGACACGGGTTCGAGCCCTGGTCCGGGAAGATTCCACATGCCGTGGAGCAACTAAGCCCATGCACTACAACTACTGGGCGTGCGCTCTAGAGCCCACGAGCCACAACTACTGAGCCCACGTGCCACAACTACTGAAGCCCGCGTGCCACAACTACTGAAGCCCACGCGCCTAGAGCCGGTGCTCCACAACAAGAGAAGCCACCGCAGTGAGAAGCCCGTGCACCGCAACGAAGAGCAGACCCCGCTCACCGCAACCAGAGAAAGCCCGCGTGCAGCAACGATGACCCAATACAGCCAATAAATAAATAAATAATTGATTTTTAAAAAAGAATTCCTTAAAATCAATGAAAAAAAGCACATTTAACCCAACAGAAAAATAGGCAAAATATATCAATAGGCATTTTTCAGAAGAGTAAACACATATGGCTATTAAATATGAAGAGACACTCGATCTTATTGATTAGGTAAATGCAAATTAAGACCACACTGAGCTACCACTTTGACAGATAAAAATGTAAAAAGTCTGACAAACACAAGTGTTGAAGAGGTTGTGGCTCCACTCATTAGCCCTCCTACGTAATGCTAATGGGAGTACAAATCCACTTTGGAAAAAATGTTTGACATTTTTGACATTATCTTCTAAAATTGAATACTCACATACCCCGTGACTCAACAATTTTACTTTTAGGTATAGACTCGAATAAACAAAAGAAAGCTCTTGTACATCTATAACAGGGGAGTACAAGAATAGTCATAGTAGCACTGCTTACAACAGTAAAAACCTGGAAGCAACCCAGATGTCCATTAACAAGAAATCAGACAAAATGTGCTACATTCACACACTGGAATATCATACAATAGTGAAAATAAATGAACTAAATACATAAAATATGGCTGATTCTTCCCATGTTACAGTGGGTGAAAAAAGTCCAAGAGGATACAAAGGCATTGTTTTTTTCCCATTGTAATGGACTTTATTTTTAGAGCAGTTTTAAGTTTACAGAAAAATTGTGAAGAAAGTGCAAAGTTCCAATACATCCTCTCTCTACCAGCATACAGTTTCCCCTATTATTACTATGTTGCATTTATGGGTACGTTTGTTGCAAACGATGGACCAATGTTGACAGATCATTATTAACCGAAGTCCATAGTTTACATTAGGGTTCACTCTTTGTGCTGTACATTCTATGGGATCCATCATTACAGTACCACACAGAATAGTTTCACCACTAAAAATGCCCTGTGCTCCACCTATCATCCCCATCTCCCACAACCATTCATCTTTTTACCATCTCCATATTTTTTGCCTTTCCCAGCACGTCACACAGTTGGAATCATACAGTATATAGCCTTTTCTGACTGGCTTTTCCTCCATGTCTTTCTGTGGCTTGATAGCTCATTTCTTTCTGTCACTGAATAACACTCCATTGTCTGGATGTACTACAGTTGTCCCATTCACTTATTGAAAGACATCTTGGTTGCTTCCAAGTTTTGACAATTACAAATAAACCTGCTGTAAACATTTACGTACAGGTTTTTGTGCGGACATAAGGTTTCAACTCATTGAGATACCTAGGAGCTATGTTTAGCTTTGTAAGAAATTGCCAAAATGTCTTCCAAAGTGTTGTGTCACTTTGCACACCCACCAGCATTGAATGAGAGTACCTGTTGCTTTACATCCTCACCAGCATTTGGTGGTGTCAGTGTTTGGCATTCTAGCCATTCTAATAGGCATATTCTTTTTTATAACATCTTTAAAAACAATTCAAAAATACATGTGTATACACACACACTTTTTGGAAATATATATATGTATATATATATAATAAAATTTTGTAAAAAGGAAAACAAGATATGGTAAATTCAGGATTCAGGATGATGGTTAACCCAGGTGAGGGGAGGCAGGAGGATGAGTTAGTGTGTGTGTGAGGCAAACCGAAGAGTTAGATGCAAATTGATGCCCTAATAACTTTTTTTTAGGGTGGAGGGCTCACAGTTATTATTACATTTTTAAAAGTAGGCTGAATAATGACCCACCACCGATGTCTATGTCCTAATCCTCAGAACCAGTGAATTTACTATGTTATGGTAAAAGGGATTTTTCTAATGTGTTTAAGGGTCTTAAAGTGGGGAGATTATCCGGGCCCAATGAAATCACAATGGGTCCTTGTAAGTCAAAGAGGGAGGAAGGATGATCAGTCAGAAAGAGAGGTAAGGAGAGAGGCAGTCAGAGGTCAGAGGAAAGAGGATGCTATGCTGCTGTTTTTGAAGATAAAGGGTCCAAAAGCAAAGGAATGCAGGCAGCTTCTAGAAGCTGGAAAAGGCAAGAAAACCATTCTCCCCTAGACTTCAGAAGAAACCAGCCTGGCCAACACCTTGGTTTTAGTCCAGTGAAACTGATTTTGGACTTCTGACCTCCAGAACACTAAGATAATGCATTCCTGTTGTTTTAAGCCACTAAGTTTGTTACAGCAACAATAGGAAATCAATACAGTGGGCCAGGCATGGATCAATGATGAATTGGATTATGATAAATACAGTTCTATACCCAGGTCCGGTTAAAAAAATAAAACCCTTGAAAAAGCTCCTCATTGACTGGAAGATAAAGCCCAAACTCCTCAGCCTGGTATCAATCCTTAACAACACGGTTCTATAAAGCCCCTGCTCACTTTCTCTAACTTAGCTCTCCATATCCCTACTCCATGTCTTCCCCCACACCTCCCTCCCCCAAACCCATACATTTTAGCCATGGGTCCTGGCCTCTGTGCCCTTTTGCTGCTCCTATTGATTCATGGGGCTCAACTCTCTCCTCACGGTCTCTATGAAGCCTCCCAGAGAGAAATCCCCCCTCCTCCTCATATTGACTTTACAGCGCTTTTCTTGCACGGTTCACTCCCCTTACAGGATTAGGATTCACTGGTAGTGTTTGTAAAACCAACTCTCAAGGCACTGTTTAGCTGGGACCCTCAAGCTCCGGCAACAGGCTGAAAAATCTTTCTTCACCATTACCCTTCACTAAGCTACAAGAGCAGGTACGAACTCAATCACGTTCTCCTAAAGACGCTTAGAGAGGGAGGTGGGGTGGGGATGGAAGCATACCGTGAACTGCTGCGGGAGACAAAGCAAATTCTAGTGTTACGTAGCCAGTTTGAACATGGTTTCCCACACGTTTGAACAAGACTTCGTTCCCCGTCCATATGATGGATGTCTGTAAACATAACCTTAAGTCTGTGCGCGTCTCTGCCCGAAGACTTCCTCTCTAAGAACTAAATAAGGGGGTAGGAGGGCATTATCACCCCCTGTACACTGACTCGAAGAGTCATTTGAATTGAGGGCTGCCCTTCTTACCCCCTTATCCTATGAGTTAACGGATGGGGAAACCTTTGAAACTTGTAAAGCAGTCTACAAGCCGCCTACCCAGGCTAGAATACCTATTTGCGGGAAAACGCGCCCACAGGACGCTGCCGGCCGTTAGGAAAGCGGGAGGAGCCCCGGCGAGCGCAGCCCGCAGCTCAGCGAGGGCCTGAGATCCACCCCAAGCCCTCCGCCCTTCGCGCGGGGCGGCGGTTGATGACCGTGGGCCGGCCGTTTTGATGAATACAGGAGGGCCGCAAGGGCCTGAGGGCTCAGACACCACGCGGAGCCAAAGCACTGCCTCAGCCGCAGTTGAAGAAACCGCTCTCGGGCTGGACGGAGGCGGAGCAGCAGCTCGGGCTGAGCCACCAGAAGAGCCTTAAAATGCCTGGAGCAGCCCTAGGACAGCCCCCAGCGCGAGGCACTCTGGGAGTCGTAGTCTACCTCCCGGACAGCAGTCTTTCTCGCTTCGTTTCCCCGCCTTTTAACGTCGCTTTTATTCTTCCCCTCCCCTCCCAGCACGCCGGCTTCCGGGTCGCCACACGTCTCACGTAAGACTACACTCCCCAGAATTCTATTCTTCGCGTCCCAGCGCGCCGCGGGCGCCGGCCGCCTTCTTTGGACTGCAGTTCCCAGAAGCCCTCTGGGGAAGTGCGTCCCTTTCTCATTTCCAGGACCACAATTCCCAGAGACTTCAGCTTCCTGGCGGTTCTCTTTTTACTCTATCTCTTCTTGAGCTGGGCGGGCTTCGCCGACCAGCCGGCGCACAGCCACGACGTGATCCGTCGTGACCCGGCACAGGGTTTCCTCAGCGGCCTGTTTTCCTACTCACTCAGTTATCCCTTTTGCAGGCTGTCGCGGCTGGCCCGAGCGGTGACCTGGCGGGCCGCGCCTGCGCTGTGCCCCGTTTCCTGCCTGGCTGGTGGCGGCGGCCATTTTGTTCATCCTCCTCCTCCTCCTGCTCCTCCTGGTTGGAGCGCAGTGTACTCTGTGAGTACCCGAGACGAGGGGTGCCAGGCGCCGAGAGGCCCGGGCACCGCGGGACGCTGTGGGAGGGAGCAGGAGAGCGGGGCCGAAGGCGGGACTCTTGGCGGCTCCCTGGCCGCGGTGGCGCGGACGCGAAGTGCATTCCTCATCTGTCCCTTTTTCCTTAGAAAGGAAGCTCTCCCTTCCCCCAAACATAGTCACTTCTCACATCCCCTGCGGGCCGCGAGGAATTAGCACTCACGCCCTCCAAGTCCCCAGTCGCTCCCTGCTCTTATCCCAAGTTGAGCTCTTCGAGGAAGCCGGACATTCTAACACCACTCAAGCCCCTACTGTCTTTCTGCCCCACGTGCCCCCGCCCACGCTGTCAGAAACACTTTGCCCAGCGCCCGCTACTTTTAAAGTGCAAAAGGGATCCCTCTTGCCGCCGGAGCATCTTTCCCTTCTTGGATGAAGTTTACTTTGAGCGCTACCTGCGCTAAACTGACAACCAGTTGTTAAAGTGGTGTTACCCCCTCCTAATCTGTGGATCGAGACCTTCAGAGTTGGATAAAATGATGTTTTTATCAGCTATTCGATGTGTCTTTTGAGCGCTTTTTCTTCTATCTTGCTGTTGCTCTTTACTCTGAAGCCCAGTGTAATGAATGAATTTCGTCTTTGAATCGCTTATTCGAGTTTCCTTTCCTTCCTAATGAAGAGTGATGACTCAGCATTTGCATTCCTTTCCAAATAGTGTGGCAGTCCTTTCTTTTTTCCTGCATTTTTTAAGTGTAATTTCTAATTAAATGTTTAAGTTGGGCACCTTGGGTTTTCCAAGTCTCTTGAAGCTCAGCACACCTGCCTCGAGTGCAAGGAGTCAGTCAGGTCGCTGCTTTGTTTTCTCTTGCCTCTGCTGGTATTGATACGATCATAGTTCACTTGGCTCTGCTATCTGATGGGGAAATTACTTTTTGGGGAACAGATGAAGGTGAATGGGTACTTAGGAAGTTAGACTAGTTTCTCATCTCTAGTCCTACCAAAGAAAGTTTGCTCCGTAAAGAAGGTAGATGTCTATGTTCAACATTAATACAAGTTTGTTTTTTTGGCTGGGGGGGGGGCTTAACACTTTTTTATTCCTACTTCTCTAATGTCTCACTAAAGTATCTGCTATCCCTTTTGAGAATTTGAGGTCAACTTAAGTACATCAAATGCTTGAATGGGAAGTCTGCTTAGTAGGAAGTTTTGTATCAATATTTATGTTTTGTGCTGTCTTCCATTTCTGCTCTCTTTTCCCAGAAAAGAGAGCATTGGGACAAACTTGAAATTTGTCCTCTAACATCTGTTGAAGCCAAGACTTGGTATTTAGTTAGCAATGTGTTCTTTGATGGAAGCATCTGGGAAAGCTGGATTTAGGCCTAGCGAGCATGTATTTAACAACGATAAAAGTTACATTGTATTTAAAAATCTGAAATGTCATCGCATCTTAATAGCTACTGAATAATTGGTTAATCCTCAAGGCATATTTCTCATTAACTGTATCTATCTGTTCCTTATGAAGAATTCCTGTTTTGTCATGCTAAACAAAATGCTATTGCAGTACCTTTAGTTCATACAAGCACTTCGCGTCTGCCTTCTCATCTCCATCAGATCTTAGACCGTAGACTAATAAGCTAACTTCTTTGTCACTTATTTCCTACCTCTACCTTCTCCAGTCTCCTGTTCTTTCTCAGAAACACAATTAAGTTGTCTATGTTTACAGTTATCTAAAAATGTGACATGTATACATATAAGTAAAGAAACATCTTGAGCTTCGTTGTATCTGTATGTCAGTATATGTTTACTATTCTGTCTTCCTTTTTCCTTCTCCCACTCTTCTCCATGGGAAGGATTTTTTTTTTTTTTTTTTTAGACAAGGACTGCTACATCTTCCTAGGTCTTAACCCTGCAGCACTTAGTTCACTGCCTGGAACATAAGAGGTACTCAAATATTTTACAATGATTATACTTCCTTTCATTAAATTAATATAAAGTCCGTTTTTTAAAAAAGTCCTAATTGATTTAAAATTATATAAGCAGACATGATGGTCATATGTGGTGCGGTCTGTTGATTTTTATATTTTTTGAAATTTGAAATGTAAAATTTTGAGATAAAAGCAAATGTTTCACATTTGGATTTTTGTCAGATTTTAATAAAAATGCATATCTTTTTAAGTGTTCATTTTACATATTTCTCAAAGGGTTCTTTTAGATACAGGTAACATGATAAAAACTTTGAAGGTGACTTTAGAGGTTGATACCTAGTAGGGTTTTTTGTTTATTTATGGAGATCCTTCTTTTATTTTACATCGTGATCTTTGGATTAGGCTTTCAAGTGGCTGGTATGTTTTAAAAGAATGTACTCTTAACAAAGCTTATCTTAAACTGTTTCCTTAATATGCCTGTGTGTTACTAGTGAGGTTTTTTTCCTGCAGACACACACAAGCTAAGACATATGGTTCTATCATCAGAAAACAATATGGTGTTTATAGCCTAGGTAGGTCTTTAAATATTCATTACCTACAGTATTACTAATTTATTTGATGGTATTTAAAGTGATATAGAATTGCTTTGATGTTGAGCCTAAAATTTGTCTATATAGTTTCTTTGAAGGTCTGTTTTCTGATGTTCTTTGTTCCCATTTGACATTTTTTGTATTGGGGGGTAAATGTATTGGGTATCTTGAGATCTAAAAAAAACAAATGAGATCATGCTGTATAACACTGGTGTTGGAAGTGAACTGCCTGACACCTACCTTGTAGGACCCACATTTCAGATTTGTGTTGTGTGTAGCTTTGAGTACAGTGATTTGATCCATGGTATATCTGAATCTGTTATACAACATTAAATTGTAATGGTGTTCTATTGTAGTTTTATTTTCTTCATCTACTCAGTGCACCAAAATGAGTAGGAATTGCGGATCTGGAATTATACCATGTTAATGCAATGCCATCTTTAAGGCCGTTTTCTTCCCGATAGAGACTCAGTCAAAAGGAGGAAATAAGCCATTCATTTAGAGTATAATCTGAACATCTAAGGGCAATAGCAGCAAATACTGTTAAATCCCATTATAAAATTGATTAGCTGTACCATACAATTTGGCTATATTGTGGCTGTGATTAAGCCTCTCATACAATTTAATCATATTTTCTTTTTCTTTAAAATGTATGTGTATGTGTGTTGATATTCCTTATATAGTTGGTCAGTTCACTTGTGCCTCCTGCACCTTTCCTCCACCCTGCCTCCTTCCTAAAATGAAATATCGACAAATTGATCAGCACATTAGAGGCCCATTGAAGGATACTGTTGCAAAATCTCCTCTTATATAGGAATTTTCAAGAACAAAAGTAAAAATGTTACTTAGCCATAGTGTCTTGTGTAAAAGTGCTGGTAATTTCAGCCTTCGTAGGGCTAATCTTTTCAGAGTGAGAGCACATTCAGTATTGAAAAGTGTGATTAGTCTTCTGAAAGGCATGATGTTCTTAACTTAAAATTCTGCCTGGTTGTATACATAGGAAGTAGTTTGGCAATGTGAACTTTTGCCTGCTGTGAAACTGCCAAGTTCTAGTCTCAAATTTGATTTTAACCCTGACTTTAGGGATAAAGACATAATTTTCCATTTTTAATGCATTAGTTCCTACAGTTCCTGTTCTTAGAAGACAAAATAGACCTAAGGTTTGCTTTTTTTCCCCCCCTTGAGGTAAAAATCGTTGTGGAATTTCCTAAGTGTTTACTCTTTGAATTGATCTCAATACAATAATTTGAGCCATTTGTCTTTTTCTGTTATTTTGTATGTGTTCTTCAAGTAGAAATTTTATATTTAAACCCTTGGAACTTTAGAATATATTGACGATTTTATAACCAAAGTAGAAAGAAAGTGAAGTGTAGATGATTTAGAAAGAAAAAGTAAATATTTCTGTGTGCTACCAAGAGATGATGTTTTTACCAGGTCAAGAGTTGAATATTTTTGTTAGTATTTATTTTGGGACAGATAATTTTATGATAACGTAAAGGTACTTAAGCTGTATAGTATTTTAAAAGCTGTAAAATGTTTCTGTATTAAGTGTTATGATGGATGAAGGCAAATGTAGGTGAATGAATTACAGAACTCTGAGTAAAGGAAAAGGCAGTCTCAGGTTTCTGTATAATTTAGGTGAAATTATATGGTGAATTATCTCCTTTTTATCCTGGCAAATTAAGATGTTCTACATGTTGTTATGGAAGGCCATTTTTATTTTTATTTTTATTTTATTATTTATTTATTTAATTTATTTTGCGGTACGTGGGCCTCTCACTG
>NW_020174301.1:9202532-9237341 GCF_003031525.2 Neophocaena asiaeorientalis asiaeorientalis | reverse complement strand
CAACCACTGCGCCACCAGGAAGGCCATTTTTATATTAGTTTTTGGAGTTTGCTACTTCACCAACTGAACTTTTAGTGGAGATATTTGAAAAATAGGAAACCTTAAAACTAAACTTTTTCTCTAAGTATTTCATGACATTCTAAACTTGCGTTAACCTTTTGCTCTTTGTTATCAGTGCTTGAAATATAAATTAATATATCTAAATGTGCCTCTAGAAATTCTTCAGAATCTTTAGTTGATTAGAAATTGGTTGACTTGGAATAAAAATCCTGTGAAACAGTTAACAGCTTTGTGACTGTTAGGTATGTAAGGTAGTTAATGCCCATGCAATTTTTTCCTGGAAAAATCATTAAACAGTCATACAAATTAAAATTATTTAAATCATTTACAGTTTGTTACATTCAAGTGATAATTTTAACTTTGTTGCTAGTTAGCTTTGATATGTGAGAATCAGTTTTATCCACTCCTATTCTCTTAGAAATGAGCTAACTATTAGCATTTTAGGTTAGTTGAGTGTTAACACTTCAGAGACCAAGGTCACTGTTCATTTTCTTTACAGATAGGTCTACTTTGTACAAAAAGAAATTCCATGGATACAGGTTCACAAACCCCTATGAGTTAAAAAAGAAAATAGGCAATTGTCTGGCTAGCTCAGAAGCCTATAACCTTTCACTACTGCTGGGAAAAGTATGTCACTGCACAGCCTACTGATGGGTCTGCTCTACTTTAAATATAACAAAAAGGTGGCATAGTGGACCTAAACCAGTTTGTCACTGGTTTAGTCTTCCATTTAAGTAACATTGGACTTGTGTTTCCTTTTTAGAGCGTGTCAAAGTTATTAGCACCCATTGCAGTGAAATTCTTAGGTGAAAAGAATATTGCTATTCATTCTTAATCAAATTATTTTTTTCTTTTTAACACTTAACCTTACCTTTCTCAGTCTTATTTTTCCCTTTCAGAGTATCCTGTCTTAAACTATGGCAACTGTAGATACAAGGCTTATATTGGTCTCAGTACATTGTTTCCAGATGTTATGTATTATAGTTAGGAAAATAAAACTTATGTCCTTTTACTTTCCAGAAGAAAATGTGTTAAATTTTATAAATGTTGTTTGGTTTATGAGGATCATAACTGATGTGAGTTTTAGGAACTATGTGCTGAGTGCGAGAAAGAAAGTTTATTAAGCTAAATTAAGATAGATCCATGGTAAAGAAGATGTGGTACATATATATAATGGAATATTAGCCATAAAAAGAAATGAAATTGGGTCATTTGTAGAGATGTGGATAGACCTAGAGTCTGTCATACAGAGTGAAGAAAGTCAGAAAGAGAAAAACAAATACTGTATATTAACACATATATGTGGAATCTAGAAAAGCGGTACAGATGAAGCTATTTGCAGGGCAGGAATAGAAAGGTATACATAGAGAACGGATGTTTGGACAGGGTGGGGGGGTAGCGGAGGGTGGGATGAATTGGGAGATTCGGTTTAACATAAATACATTACCGTGTGTAAAATGGGTAGCTAGTGGGAACCTGCTGTATAGCACAGGGAGCTCAGCTCCGAGCTCTGTGAAGACCTAGATGGGTGGGATGGGGGAGAGGGAGGGGGTATATGTATACATAGAGCTGATTCACTTCACTGTCCAGCAGAAACTAACACAACATTTTAAAGCAATTATACTCCTAACAAAAAAACATTTTAAAGAAAGTATACTCCAAAAAAAAAAAAAAAAAAAGATCCATGATACAAGGTGGTCATCTCTGGGTGGTGGTGTTCTTCTCTTTTAAGTTTCTTATACAAAATACACACATTCAATTTGTAATTTTTAAAAAAATCTTTAGATGTGTTACAGTCAAAAGTATACCTGGGTGGTTTCCTGGTGGTGCAGTGGTTGAGAGTCCTCCTGCTGATGCAGGGGACACGGGTTCGTGCCCCGGTCTGGGGGGATCCCCCATGCCGCGGAGCGGCTGGGCCTGTGAGCCATGGCCACTGAGCCTGCGCGTCTGGAGCCTGTGCTCCGCAATGGGAGACGCCACAACAGTGAGAGGCCCGCGTACCGCTGAGGAGAAAAGTATACCTGGATTTGTCTTAAATTTTCTCTGAATTTCTAGAGAAATCTTTATATTTGCTTTGTTATCTACATAAAGATGTATTTTGTTGATTCTGATGCATTTTTGAGTGTGAATTTTATTTTACCCTGCTCTCCTAAAACAAAACTATGAAGACCTACCATCGATAACAATCTTATTAGCAAGGTAGAAAGAACAAAATCCTTCAATCTTTGTGTTTTGCTATAACTTTAATTCTCTTCTTTGTTCATGTAATTGCTTTGGTTGAGGGTCTAAGGTAAACTCACCTTGTGTCTGATATCCTTCTATGATCAGGTGTTTTAATGAATCAATATTTGTGGTATTATGTGTGTGTGTTATACATTATTTTGAATTGTGTTTCATATCTAAAAATTATAGTTATCTTGAGACTGATTTAAATTTTATTATTTTTATTCTAACAAATAAGATGAGAAAATGATATATAGGTACAGAATAATATGCTTTGGGGGGTAAGCAAGGTCATATTGATTCGGTTTTTTTTTTGGCCGTACACGGGCCTCTCCCACTGTGGAGCACAGGCTCCGGACGCGCAGGCTCCGCGGCATGTGGGATGGCTCACGGGCCCAGCCGCTCCACGGCATGTGGGATCTTCCCGGACTGGGACACGAACCCGTGTCCCCTGCATCGGCAGGTGGACTCTCAACCACGGCGCCACCAGGGAAGCCCCTGATTTGTTTTTAATAGAGTCTTTTGAAGTGATATTTTAGTGACCTAAGAATAAGTGTTGCTTTCCTAAATGAGAGTTAATCTTACACTCAAAGGATCAGGCTTAATTGGAAATATTTTTACTGAAGACAGAGGAAGTTAAGATGAAATAAAAGATAATGAGTAGATGATAATGCTTTAGAGCCAGAGCTGAAGGGAAATAGCTGATTTTTTTTTTCTTTCTGTACAGATACGTAGGTAACCTCTCCAGAGATGTGACAGAAGTTCTTATTCTTCAGTTATTCAGTCAGATTGGACCCTGTAAAAGCTGTAAAATGATAACAGAGGTAAGATCTTCCCAGTTCCCTGTGCTGACAATTAGCATAATGTTTAACATTTTGAGATACATGAGGTGATTAGTATCATTTTAAGTTTCAAGTTACTAGATGGAGAGATTCATGTTGTGTTGACTTATTTGACCTGATAGACAAACTAGGTTTAGAATGGAGTTTATCTGAGAGGACAGAGTTTCTGCGCTGTTATTTTCAAAGGGTCCTTCATGATGTAGTTATCTTCAAGTGATTCTGCTTGTGTAAAGTTGTTAGAGCTTATCTCAGAATGTCGAAAAACTAGGTTATATTTCATATATTTCCAATAAGAATTGGTGTGTGTAGAAGAACGTTAGGTTATTATGAGCATAGCGCCACACAGGCATCCTCGGCAGTTTTAGTGAATGCTGACTGAGCAGCTTCATGTAGATAGGGATTTAAATTGTTAGGATAATTTGTTTTCCTTTTTTTCAAAAAAATCTTACTTTTATACTTCCTGGTTAAGACTCTGGAGCAGTGCCCAATGACTCGGTTTTCATTTTATTTATTAACACTTTTTTTTTTCAACTGTTTAGTATGTACCAGATACCACGGTAAGTGCTAGGGATACAGTGGTGAATAAAACGGTTCCTAGCGCGATAGAATTTTCCAGTCTATGAGGGAGACAGAGGAAATAATAGGCACTAATGATATAGGATAATAAATAGTGTGGAAGTTGATAGTTTCAAGTGCTATAGGAGCTTATAGGTCCGTACAGTCTTCAGTCAGGGGAGGATTCAGTGTCTAGGCTGAAACTGAAAAGGATAGTAATGGAAACTGGCTAGACAGGAATTTGAGAAAGAAGGGAATCCAGGTAGAGAGAAGAATGTTGATCAAGCCTGGTAGACAGAGAGCGGGAGTGCTTGTGAGATAGAGGGAAAGATAGAAACCATAACGTGGTTGGAGTTTCGAAAGGGATTAGTCTTAGGAGATGCCAGGAGATGAGGCAGGAGTGTTCAGCAGGGGCCAGAGCTGTGCTAAGGAGTTTGTGTTATATTCTGAGACGGAGGGGAACTATTAGAAATATGTAAAGCAAAGTGGCCTTTTGATCTTCATTCTTAACTAATAAGGATAATTATTACTCTGTTCTGGTATATTATCTCTTCTTTCCTTCCTGTCTTTGATTATTTATTCATTCTTCCTTTAATTAATCAAAAATTTACTTTGTACTAGGCACTGTTCAAAGCATTGGGGATATAATGCAGAGCTAGACCAGTGAGGTTCACAAGAGTTTACATGTTAGTGGGAGTATTGTAAATAACAAGTAAACAAGATAATTCTGGATAGGAGTAAGAGCTTTTAAGAGAATATAACAGTTCTGTGATGATGATTGCAGTGTTGGTGCTGTATAGGCTAGGTGGTGAGGGATGACGTCTTGCTGCAGTTGGCATCTATACTGTGAAAGTAATAATGTAGGTTCTTAAGGAGATGGGAACTGAAGTTGCATAATTGAATGTTGAGGCTTTTTGGTTATGATCTGTGATCTAGAAATCTGTAATCAGTGGGCAGTTGACTCAGCCAAATTTTAAAAGATCAAATGAGTCTTTTTTAGACTATGGATGTTTGGTATGGGACCAACATGATAATGACTACTATCAGAAATCACCTCTTTGAGCTGATAGGAATAACAAGATGGTGCCATCTACATTAATAGCTGGAGGCAGAGGGAACAGCCCATACAAAGGCCTTGTGTTGGTAATGAGCTTGGTGCATTTGTGGAACCAAAGACCAGGGTGGTTGGAACCTTGTGAATGGTGGGAAATAAGTATAATAGAGTAGGCAGGCAGGGTTTGGAATCACATAGGGCAGTATGAGCCATGACAGAGTGTTTGGATTTTACTCTGCAGTGGGGATTTTAAGTAGGGCGATGAAGTATTCTTTTTTATTAATTTATTTGTTTGTTTGTTTTTGGCTGCATTGGGTCTTCATTGCTGCATGCAGGCTTTCTCTAGTTGCGGCGAGTGGGGACTACTCTTCTTCGCGGTGTGTGGGCTTCTCATTGCGGTGGCTTCTCTTGTTTCGGGGCACGGGCTCTAGGCACGCGGGCTTCAGTAGTTGTGGCTCGTGGGATCTGGAGCGCAGGATCAGTAGTTGTAGCGCACGGGCTTAGTTGCTGCGCGGCATGTGGAGTCTTCGTGGAGCAGGGCTCGAACCCGTGTCCCCTGCATTGGCAGGCAGGTTCTTAACCACTTCGCCACCAGGGAAGTCCTCCTGATGAAGTATTCTTATTTGCTTTTTTTTTTTTTGGCAGTACGTGGGCCTCTCACTGTTGTGGCCTCTCCCGTTGTGGAGCGCGGGCTCAGCGGCCATGGCTTACGGGCCCAGCCGCTCCGCAGCTTGTGGGATCCTCCCGGACCAGGGCACGAACCCATGTCCC
This sequence comes from Neophocaena asiaeorientalis asiaeorientalis, assembly GCF_003031525.2. Taxonomy (NCBI): domain Eukaryota; kingdom Metazoa; phylum Chordata; class Mammalia; order Artiodactyla; family Phocoenidae; genus Neophocaena; species Neophocaena asiaeorientalis. The sequence goes on along the minus strand of NW_020174301.1, from coordinate 9,231,836 downwards.
CTGCATCGGCAGGCGGACTCTCAACCACTGCGCCACCAGGGGAGCCCCTTATTTGCATTTTTAACGTTACTTTATTTGGAAAATGATTATTGTATGGAGAATGGATTGTAGGGGGCAAGAGTGGAAGGAGAGGGAAACCAGCTGTGTTTATTTCACTAGCCTAGGTAGGAGATGATGTTCTTTAGAGTCGTAGCCATAGAAACAGAGGTAGATAAGTTTGGGATACATTTTGGAGGTAGAATCAGTAGGACTGGATTGGCTGTGGGACATAAAGGAAGGCATCAAGAAAGACCCCTTAGATTCTTGTTTGCAGTTGTGTGTATGTTAATGCTATTTGCTAAAATGGGCATGGCATGACTGAGGGAGACATAGGATTGATTGGGGGTGGGGAGTGGTGGGAATCAAGCTCTGTTTTGGCAATGTTAATTTTAAGATGTGCATTAGACATATAAATGGACGTCATATGTAGGCAGTTGGATAAACTGTTTTGGAACTCTAGGGAAACCAGTGTTGATGATACTAGCTTGCAGTGATAATTTGAAGCCATGGGACTGGATAAGATTTAGCTCCTAGATCTAGAGAGAGCGCTGAGAGAGAAGAGAGTAGAGGGGGCCTAGGTTCGAGCCCTGGAGCATCTCAACACTTAAGTGACATTTATAGTTTGAGTTAAGGAGGAAGAAATACTTTCTGAAAGATCTTCCAGTGAAGAAACAGGAAAACCAAGAGAGTATGGTGGAATCTACAGGAGAATGTTTAGAAGAGGAGGAGAGTTGTCAGCAGTTTTGAATTCTGCTTGAAAGTCAAGGTGAGGACAGAAAAGGGATCACAGAGATGGCAGGGAGGTCATTGGTGAGCTCAGCATGAAGTTTCCTTTCCATGGTTGGGTTGGAAACTGACTGGAGTGGATTTAGGAAAGAGTGAAATGTGAGAAAGTGGAGAGTCGCTAGAAAATTTTTGAGAAACATTTGATACATATATTTTTTAAAACCTGTGTGCACAGTCAGCCATATGAAGGGGTAGAGGAGTTTGAAGTGAACTTTCATAATTTATCTGTATTCTACAACTCCTATATTTGAACTTGTAAATAGTTGTAAAATTTCATATTTCTTTGTCTTGACATTTATGTCATCCAACAAAAATTGGTGACAACACCGTGCTAAGGACACAGTTGATTTCAGAGTGTCACTTAGTGGTGGTGTAAATGGGAAGCTTTCAGAGGGCATGGACTCATGAACTCTAGTACAGACTATTCGTTTCCTTTCATAAATTTCATTTTAGGGTATGAGAAATCCCTTTCCTCCCCTTAGTTTTACGATGTTTTACTTTAGATACTGTTTATCGTAGATTCTAGCTTTCCCTGTATATTATAATAAATGTATATTATCAATTCTAAGGCAAATGTTAAAAAATTTTAACATCTCTGACAGTGACAAAAAATGGTGTCTTAAATGAGATGAAATGCAGTGTGATGTGAATATATGTGTGTGTGTGTGTGTGTGTGTGTGTGTACATGTATGTACATACATTGAATGGGATCTGGCCTACTACTAGTTAGATAAATTTGAAGTCAGTATGCATGAGTAGACTAGTTTACTAAAGCCCGTTGTTATCATAGTTCTACCATTGGACTCCTGTATGTTTTGCTATGGTTAACAGTGTTTTCCTTAGAGACCATCAGGGCAGAAGAGGTAGGAAAAGTTGACTAGCACAGTGTTAGCTTCATATTTACCTTTAAACCTTTTCTTCAGTGAGTGTTACTGGTAAACGTTAACTCTTCTACAAAAGGAATGTTTGGAGTCTTTTCCCTATTTCCTTTCTCTGCCTCCTGAGAACAGCATTCATGTGGCTACAACAATAGGATTTTGTATGAGAGCCCGTAGTAGTTTTCTTGTCAGTATTAATGATTACGCTTTTTTCCCCTCAAGGAAATGCCTTCTGGTTGCTTCACCACTATTGTTTTAGACGTCTTATTTTGGATTTTTCTGCTAAAACTTCCCTGGAATGAAAAACAGTGGTTGTTGAAAAGAGCTTTATTTTATCTGGTATTTTTAATCCCTTGTAAGTGCAACTGGAATTCCACATTTTAAACATTATTTTTAGATATTTTACATTGAATAGTGATGTTTTTAACCTTATGTAAAAAATATATTTGTACAACTGTATAGCTGTTCAATATAGGTTGCAGTCTTATAAAATTCATTTCCATTTTGGTTCATAGGTGTTACAGTTGTTATATCTTAGGTACTTTCTCATCTTATATTGGTGTTTTATATTCACTGGTGTCATATTAGGTACTCACTTTTTAAAAAAAATTTTTATTGGAGTATTGTTGATTTACAATGTTGTGTTAGTTTCAGGTGTACAGGAAGGTGAATCAGTTATACATATACTTATTTCCACTCTTTAGGTATTCACTCTCTTATATTGGTGTTTTGTGATATAAAATTTTAGCTTTATTGTGGAACATTTTATTCAGACACATTTTCAGAAAATCTTTTCTTAATCACTAGTATATTTTTCTGGTCTTTGGAAGACCAAATTCAAAGTGTATAGAATCTCCAGAGCTTCAGAAGATTTTGAAAGGTAGGGATTTCATTTCAACAGCTGGTTATAAATCTGAAAAATTTCTCTTTTCATTCTTATTCCTTCCTTGTACAGAAAAGAAGTACATAATCTCGTCTTATTATATGTATCAATAGTACTAATCCTAGTTTCGATCAGGAGTAAGTTTGTAAAGTTGGTTCATTTCTGTATTTTTTTTATAGTCATGGGATACAGTTTATGAAGGATTATGATGCATAAATAGAATTCATCCCTTTGAAAATAATGTTGGGAGAGAAGAGCAGTGGTAAGGAGTGGTCCTTATCTCTCAAATCTGAACTTGAGGTTTTGTTTGGTCTAATATAAACTTCTGTTTTATATTTAACATACTTCACCAGAATTCTGTACTTTGATTTAATGCTGGTAGTCATGATTCTGTACTGCTTTGTAGTTCTGTTTGAGTACAACAGTATTCTGAGGTGCAAAGTCAGGTATAGGTGTAAATCTTATTTTTAAAGTGTTAGGCTTTCATAAGCTTATGCAATCTCACCTCGTACATGCCTAGCTATCAGTAATGTTTTTTCCTGGATTTTCTTCTCAGCAACCCGATAGCAGAAGGGTCAACTCTTCTGTTGGATTTTCTGTTTTGCAGCATACAAGCAATGACCCATATTGCTTTGTGGAATTTTATGAACACAGAGATGCAGCTGCTGCATTAGCTGCTATGAATGGGAGAAAAATTTTGGGAAAGGTAAGATAATAAATGATGGCATCTTATGAGTATATATATTTGCATGTCAAATTAGTTTGTATTCTTTCTTAGCAAGTTTTTAACAAATATTCAGCTCTGCCAAGTGATGGTTTTGCTTTATTCAGCCTAGTGCTTTTACCAAAATAATCCTGCTTGATAAAATGATTTAATAAGTGGTAAGTGTTGTGATTCATAATGACATGCCTAATAATTTTATTAAATATAATCTTTATTTTTAGGAGGTCAAAGTAAACTGGGCAACAACACCAAGTAGCCAGAAAAAAGATACTTCCAGTAAGTACTCCTGCTGCATTTTACTGTGGAAGAGTTCTGAAATTATCCTTGGCAGCATTACCAGCTCAAATAGGTTTTTTTCTTCCTTTAGTGTTGCCTAAAAAAGGTTTAGTACCTGACTTCTTAAGTATTTGATTACCAAATGCTTTGATTTCAGATCATTTCCACGTGTTTGTTGGGGATTTGAGTCCAGAAATTACAACAGAAGATATCAAATCAGCATTTGCCCCCTTTGGTAAAATATCGTAAGTATCAAAATCAATACTATATTCAGTAGTGGTAGGCAAAATTGTACATGATTAACTTGTATCAGAATTAAGATTTTCTTTCCCTAGTTAGTGTGATTTTTGTTTGTTTTGTTTTTTTGATTAGTAGATGTTGTTGAAAATGTTAATGTCATTTCAGTGTTTTGGGGTCTTGTTTTCATCTAATCCTGTGTATAACATGTTAAAAATTAAGTGATTCTGTTTGTTATCTTTAAAGCAGATGTTTGGGTGGTAAAACTTATTATAAAGTCCAGCTTTTTGTCAAGTGTTTGGTGGTTAAAGATATGGGTTAACCAAAAATAAATGATTCATACTGTGTATTAAACTTTTATAGGAGGAATTTATAAATGGTGAAAGTAGGTAAATCCTTGGATATATTGTGAAATTGGAAATGTACATGTTTAATTATAATGATAAATGTGTTTTGATATTTTAGCTGAAAAGTAGCATTATTATAGTAGTAAAATGTTTCAATGTCTGAGCCATAAATGTGGGATTAATTAGTAGATTTTTTTTGTTAGTGGTATTTGATTCTGCTAGGGTAGGGCCCAATTGTGGTTTGATTTTTTTTTTTTTTTTTTTAAACAAAGTTGGTGCTCAGATTTTGCTGTATGTTACTTGATCAAATATATTGGAAAATTTTAAGTGTTACAAGTTCTATAAAATGTTTATCACAATTTATCTATCTGCTTAAAATCACTTTATTTTATGTATTTATTTCCTATAGATTGAAGTTAAACGTTTTAGTACTACTTTACAAAAAATACGTTTCACCTAAGAACAACAGTATTTCTCTCTGCAATTTGTTGTTCTATAGATTTAATTTATTTGATAGATTTAATTCTTAATTTTCTATTTTGATATTTACTTTGCTTTTTAATCTAGATGTGGTAAGTAGTACTGTTTTAAAAATCAGTATAAAAAGTAATACAGGTTGCTGTTTTTCAATCTATATTTATACCTGAGACCTGCAGTTTTTCTAAAGTCCAAGTCACAATTAAAAGTAATAGCATTCTGGTTATTTTGCAGAATTGCTCATAAGAATGGACAGGATCTTGAAGGCTAACTGCAAGGAACTGTGCACACTGGAACTCAGTTGTAGATTTTTTTCTCATTTCTATTTATTCTTATTATACATTATTTATATATACATATTTTAGTATTTACATTTTAACATTCTATATTCAGTGGAGTTCTATATTTCCAATCATTTTAACTTACTCACTAAAATTTCTGTGTAAATTTGTTGTTTTCGTACTGGTGTGCTTAGCATTGTTGTTAGTTTTTTATTCTCCTTTCTTAAATTTCTGAAAATGTCAATTTTTCAAAATTTACAGCTGCCCAAACTCCAAAATGATGGTAGAGAATTGACCAAGAAAAATAAAGAAATCTGTTAACAGGCCATGTATGCCTTTTTAATTCCTATTTTTTCCTCTTTTTCAATTTTTTAATATTTCATATATTTTGTATCACTAGGCAGAAGACATTTAACTATTTAGAGATTGCATGGTAAAGTAGTTAGCATTGTTACAGTAATTTATAGAACCAGTAAACCTTAGAGGACACTAGCGAATAGAATATTAGAAAAGGAAACTATTGTTCCTATTAATCTTCAAATTTGAGCATTTAGTTTAGAAAGCACAGGCTGTTTGATTAGGTTGCATGTTTATTACATGTTTTTGTCCTACTGCTTTTTTCTAACAGGTAAAGAAGCGTTAGGGAGAGTTCAGGAATGGCTGTAGTTAATTAGGGCTAACTGGAATTTTATTTAAAAAAATGCTCACAATACAGTGTGTGTGGTTCCTTTTAGTTTTTATTTTGAGGATGACTTTTACTTCCCTCATTTAGCTGTGCTTCTTTTCACAGGGATGCCCGAGTAGTTAAAGACATGGCAACTGGAAAATCCAAAGGCTATGGCTTTGTATCTTTTTATAATAAACTGGTATGTTCTTGCAACTCAATTTGAATTTAATGCAAAATTTAGTTGTTAATGAATATTTTTGGATGTTGACTACAAACAACTATTGTGTAATTTTGTTTTAATAATAAGGTGTGGTTCATTCTATTTTTTCATAAGCTTGGAAATAACTGGGAAAAATAGGCTGATTATAATGAAGTATATTGAAGCTTGCATTTGTGACTTGGTAAGGGTAAGATGTGTTAGAAGTAAAACTCACAACTAGGACAAATGAGCTAATCTCAGAATTTGAAGGGAAGTTAAATTATATTTGTCTTGGGACTTCCCTGGTGGCACAGAGGTTAAGACTCCGCATTTGCAACACAGGGGGCTTGGGTTCAATCCCTGGTCAGGGAACTAGATTCCACATGCATGCTGCAACTCAGTATTCGCATGCCACAACTAAGGAGCTCACCTGCCGTAACTGAGACCTGGCATAACCAAATAAATAATAAAATAAATAAATGTTTTAAAAAATTATATTTGTCTTAACCATGAAAATCTCAATTTTAACTTTCTTAAAATGCTTTTATTTATGTATGTATGTATGGCTGCGTTGGGTCTTAGTTGTGGCATGCAGGATCTTTTGTTGCAGCATGCAGGCTTCTCTAGTTGTGGCCTGTGGGCTTCTCTCTAGTTGTGGCGCATGAGCTTCTCTCCAGTTGTAGTGCACCACGTGGGCTCTGTACCTGGGGCACGCAGGCTCTCTAGTTGTGGTGCGTGGGCTTAGTTGCCCCGCAGCATGTGGGATCTTAGTTCCCCAACCAGGGATTGAACCCACATCCCCTGCGTTGGAAGGCGGATTCTCAACCACTGGACCACCAGGGAAGTCCCTTAACTTTTTAATTATTATCCATATTTTTGTAGCTGGGACGTTAATGACTACAGCAAATTATGTAAATGAAATTTTAAGCAATTTGTCTTGATTTTTGCATGTATTTAAGAACGAGGTACCAAATATCGAAACATTTGCATTAACTATAACATCAGATAATAAAATGGGCTTTGGTATTAATGTTTTGGAACAGTTTCAACAACTTAAATTATTTACATTTTATTGAAGCAGTAAGATAAAGGGCAGGAGTTGTATCCTTTTTTTGCTTAGATTCATTGCAAATTCACATTACTTCCTAAATTCATTTTTTGGGAATTCCCTGGCAGTCCAGTGGTTACAACTCCTCACTTCCACTGTAGGGGGCATGAGTTCCATACCTTACTCAGTTTATTGTAGAACTCAATTTTACAGCATTCTAAATCATAATGCAGAAGTCTTCCGTCTTAAGTTTTAAATCTTCTGTCATAGTCCATTGTTATTAGAATGTAGAATGGGGGGTTAGGTGGTATTTAGACCATAGTATCAAAGAGTTTTTAGATACTTCAGTAAAAGTCATATTACACCTCAACCATAAAATTAAGATATTTGAAAACAATTTTGTCCTTTTTTTTGGTGATCAGTTGGATTGTAATTTTCTCCTTTTATGTTTGAATTATAATTTCCCTTGATGCTTAAATGCTATCCTGCGTTTTTTTTGTTTTTTTTTCTAAAATATTTTAATTTATTTATTTGGCTGCACCGGGTCTTAGTTGCTGCACGCGGGATCTTCGATCTTCCTTGCAGCATGCAGGATCTTTAGTTGTAGCATGTGAACTCTTAGTTGTGGCATGTGGGATCTAGTTCCCTGACCCGAGATTGAACCTGGGCCCCCTGCATTGGGAGCGCAGAGTTTTAGGTACTGGACCACCAGGGAAGTCCCTATCCTGGTATTTTAAAATCTATAAATAAATGTTGCTTTAATGAGTCACTTACTGATAAGATTTATTGGATCCAGAAGTGCCAATGTTTTATTTCATCTTAATGAGTCTTATGAACCACTCTTTTCTGTGTTTGTAATTGCTGTTTTTTTTCTTTTTCTCCGTAGGATGCAGAAAATGCAATTGTGCATATGGGAGGTCAGTGGTTGGGTGGTCGTCAAATCAGAACCAATTGGGCCACACGTAAACCACCTGCACCTAAAAGTACACAAGAAAGTAAGATATGTCTCCTTTATATGTTTTTATGGATACTTCACAAAATCATGTATTAGTTTAGTCTTAATTTCTTAACATTGAAATTTTATTAACATTTCAAAACTCATTTTATCTTCAATATAATTGTGGGAAAATAACTGGGCTTTGATGCAAGTATATTTGGAGCTGTGAACCAGGTGATTTTATAGGTCAGATCATAGTGTCAAGGAGAAAAAATTCTGTTTCTCCCTACAATGAGGCATATCTTAATAGTATATGGTAATCAGTTTTATAATGATGTATAACTTTTTTTTTTTGGCTGCGTTGGGTCTTCGTTGCTGCACGTGGGCTTTCTCTAGTTGCGGCGAGCGGGGGCTACTCTTCGTTGTGGTGCGCGGGCTTCTCACTGTGGTGGCTTCTCTTGTTGCAGAGCACGGGCTCCAGGCGTGTGGGCTTCAGTAGTTGTGGCACGCGGGCTCAGTAGTTGTGGCTCCTGGGCTCTGTAGATCGCAGGCTCAGTAGTTGTGGCTCATGGGCTTAGTTGCTCCGTGGCATGTGGGATCTTCCCGGACCAGGGTTCGAACCCGTGTCCCCTGCATTGGCAGGCAGATTCTTAACCACTGTGCGACCAGGGAAGCCCCATCAACATTTTTGTTTTCTTTCTGCATATAGATAACACTAAGCAGTTGAGATTTGAAGATGTAGTAAACCAGTCAAGCCCAAAAAATTGTACTGTGTACTGCGGAGGAATTGCTTCTGGGTTAACAGGTACAGTGTCTGGTTTTTCTAATCCCCTTCTCTGGAGCTTCATCATTATTAGCAGCAATTTCATGATAACATGAACCTTAAATATTTTATTTGTATGTTTGTTTTTCAGATCAGCTTATGAGACAGACATTCTCACCATTTGGGCAAATTATGGAAATCAGAGTTTTTCCAGAGAAGGGCTATTCATTTGTCAGGTAAAATCCTACCTTACATTTGATCCATTCCTTTCAGTTATATTATTTGATCCCCTCAGGTATCAGAGTTTGTTATTTCAGTACTTCTTTGCAATGTAGAACTTTAAACTCCTACATGATGTACTTTAGGAAAATACCAAGATGATACTTATAAATTAAGGAGTTTCTATATTACTTACTAAGTACTTTAAAAAATAAAAAACAAAAAACTTCATTCTCATCTTCTCTTAGATTTTCTACCCATGAAAGTGCAGCCCATGCCATTGTTTCGGTGAATGGTACTACAATTGAAGGACATGTTGTTAAATGCTATTGGGGTAAAGAATCTCCTGATATGACTAAAAACTTCCAACAGGTAATCCAATTTTTCATAGCACTTTTTAAGGTCTCCTTCTTACATATCTACATAAAAGCTTTAGAAATTGTAAAAGAAAGCAAACAAAAAAGTAAAGCATATAGCTGCTTTCAGTTGATTTTATTAATGCTATTTCAAAAGTGATTATTTTGCGGTATTAACTGAATCTTAATACTTTCTTTTCACAGGTGTCACCACCCCAATAAACTTAGACAATGATAAATAACAGAGTCCTATTCACATAAGGGTGCTTAGTTTTTCTCTTCCTTGTCTCCCACTTTCTTCAAATACTGTGTTTCTTACTTGTTCCCTAAAACAGTAATTTGCTTTTTCCTAGGTCGACTATAGTCAGTGGGGCCAGTGGAGCCAAGTTTATGGAAACCCACAACAGTATGGACAGTATATGGCAAATGGGTGGCAAGTACCACCTTATGGAGTATATGGGCAACCATGGAATCAACAAGGATTTGGAGTAGAGTAAGTTGTTTGAGTTTTTCCAGTATAGAAGCACATATAGTTCCAATAAAAGGAATTAAAAAGTGTGTTTTCCTAGGGAGAATCTATTTAAACTAAATACATTGAACTATGTGGCATTAACTATGTGGCATTATAAGCATTGTAGAAACTTTATGAAAAATGAATTGTAATGCTAAAAATTTGCTTTTTATTATCTAGGTGGAAAGGGAGTTGGGGTAACATATGATGTGTCCTCCTATCTCTATGAGCAGTTGGTAGAATTTGATTTACATTTCTAATACACTGTTTTATCTACTTGTTTATTTTTTCATGGAAAAGATCTTTGTCTGGATATGTTCAGCAATTTAATGATTTATGCCTGTTGGCTTGTGTGAGAAGTCTCTGAAATTTATCTAATATAAAGTAGCTCACTTTTTCCCCTTTATTGATAGATTGCGTTGGTCCCTTGTGCTTTTTCTAGCCAGCCCAAACCTTTGTTTTCACCAGTTCTTCCTCCTGTTTACAAAGTAAACTTGTGTTTTTAAAATTGTTTATAAATTGATATACAATGTGTGCAATATATGGTGGGTAGATGATGAGTTGAATCATTTGTCATTTTTAAAATATCAGTTTTGAGATATTTTTCAGAGAAGTCATATGTGATCTTAGCAAAAATTTAAGACTAATATTGAAATATATATTTTGCATATATGGATATATATGATTTATTTCTTTGCTCTCTGTTTTAAGTATGTTGATTTCTTGTTTATGATTAGGCTCTGCTTGACTTTTGTATAACTGTATAGACAAGTTTTTCTTTGCATTTGCTGAAGATTTTTTTTTTTTTCTTCCAAGTCAATCACCTTCAGCTGCTTGGATGGGTGGATTTGGTGCTCAGCCTCCCCAAGGACAAGCCCCTCCCCCTGTAATACCTCCTCCCAACCAGGCTGGATATGGCATGGCCAGTTACCAAACACAGTGAGCTGGGACTCTAAACAAAATGTAATTCATGATAGCTTCAATTTCCTTGTGACACTCTGAAGACATGAAAGTAGACATCGGAAAATGAAAATATTTATTTTAAAAATTGAAATGTTTGGAACCTTTAGCACAGCTTTGCTTTGGTGAAGGACACATGTCTTCTAGTTCTGCCTTTTTAAGTTTTTGTTCATGATGGATATGAACATGATTTTTCTTTGTGTACAAAAACTACAATAAAGTCAATTAAGACAATTCTGACTACAAATTTTGATATAATAGGAGAAATGGGTAATACATTTTGATTCTTAGATACTATTCCATTTTTATCTTGCTGTTCAGTATTTTAACTCACTGTGTTTTTAAAAGAGCAAAAAAGGGAGGATCATGGAAAACTGGGAATCACAAATAAGTTCATCTTGAACCTTGATACTCCCCTCCCCTCCCCCAAGGTGGACCACATTTGAAGTCAGCAGAAAAAAAATGTGATATTGAGAAGAAATGCATGATTTTGGAGTCGCTTTGGAGGAAATACTTTCTCTGTGCCTAAAGAAACTGAAGCCAGACTGATAAAAGAAATTTTGCAACCTAAATAAGGAACAGCATTGTCTGACTTACTTGAGCAAATATTGGTGGTCCAGATTAAGACATATTTTTAAAACTTTAAAAAGTGTTGATTATTAAAACTGTAGTAAATTACATTTCATTTTGGGGGGAGAATTCCAAGTATGGTGTTTGTATTAAAGTCAGACAGTCATTCTTATGCTTTTACATGAAGTTTAAATGATATACATTGTAAATATTGAATACAGTGTTTAAAAAGCATGCTTCAACATAGAGGTAGCAGCAATGTAATTATTTGAAGTAACACTTAACACTCCACTGCATTGAATGCAGTGGATGAATAAGAATGTTTAAGACTGACATTTCCAAGGTTGGCTACTATGTAAAATTAAAATTATACAAATTACTATACAGAAAAAGCCTTAATTTTAATTTCATACAAATCTTTGATGCATTATTAGTACATTTTAAAATGTCATTGGAAATTAGATTTCTTTTTTTTTTTTCCTTTTTTTGCTTTACATCATTTGGTATGTAAATACCTTGATTAAAACCTTGTAAACCTATTTCAAGGTTCCTATAAGTTGTATAGTACAGTGTTTTTAAAAAATCTTGGGGTGTTTTTTAAAATTAGATATATTTTGCCCGAGAATTTTTTTAACAAGATTGCTAAAACATCTTATTTAGACAGTTTGATGTACCAATTTATAATTGGATATTCAACTTAAATAGTATACAGAGTTGTAACTTTTATTTTAATTAATTTTTTCCTTGTGGGTGATGTGCATGGGATGACAAACCTGAACAGAGGCTGTGAGTTGTATGAGTGCAGAGTTTGTAAATGAATTGATTGGGTAAGATTGACATTTGCTTCTGAGGTATTTTTCAGGCCATGTGCATAAATTTCTATCATAGCAGGAATGTAAAAGAGATAAAAATCCTTTGTTTTTGAGTTCTGACAGCTAGGGGGTGCAAATGTTTAGGCAGCGTATTTGAAATGTTCTGAGGTCTGGGCACCAAAATGAGAAAACTCTTTACAGTTAAGTAATAAGATTCAGCTAGCACCCACAGATTACTGTTTTTTAAACTTTTGACGTCTTACAGTTAGCTTTAAAATAATGATGGTTTTATAAATTGATCTCCACAATAATTTTGGTATTTTCCTTCTTCCCCCATTTAGAAATGTGTTGAACATGAAAATTTACAGGGTCTGAAGTTGTTCATCTTCGGGCCAAATTTTTTATGGCACTTTAGTTTTAACCACAGTCCTCATCTATTACACTCTTCTGTTATAAAATTTACCATTATTTCTTTTGTTCATGGTTAGTGTCTTTGGGGGATGTTATGGAAAAGTTACTTTATATTTTATAAGGAGAACACTCAAATTAATTATACCTCCTAGTTAAAATTTCTTAAATATATGTGAAACTTGAACTAAAGATTTTTTTATATATATATTGAGAAAAGCCTATTAAAGTCTCAATTTACCTTTTTTGGTCTGCCAGTAAATTAAGTAGCTAAATACAGTACCAGCTAAATATAGCTGCTTGTATATTCTATGATTTAATAAAGTGATGCAGACTAGTTATATTGCATAGTAAACATACGACTGAAGTGTCCTTCATCTTATCTGAAAGAACAAGATTACATGCTCAGTTCAATTAATGGAAGTTTTTTCATTTTAAATGGTTTTTAAAAAATAAAGCTACTTACCCAGATGAAATGCACCGTTTTAAAATACAACTGTCAAGCTATTCAAGACTATTTTATAACACAAAGTGAAGTCAGTGCTATCTTGATCCAGTTTAAGCCTAAGAATCGTTGCATTTTCCATGTTCATTAAAAACAGCAGCAGAGATTTTCGGCAGGCAAGAAAATGTTTATTTCATAATCACTCTGAGATTCATTTTGGTGATGTGTTTCTGACTGCCATCTTCTTTGCTCTCATCTCTCTACTAGTATTTCCCCCCGTGCCATTACCACTTGATTTTTATGTCTGCTGGCAGTGAGAGGCTAAAATGACTGGCCAACGTAAGCCAAAGCTGTAAACAACAGTTGAAGTAAGTCTTTCAATAAAGACTAGACTATATGATAAGTGGCTTTTTCTTATTGTCGTTCATTACATAATTATTCCTTGCAGCCTGCCATAAGTAATTCCATTTTCTTTTAAGTTCTTAGTAAGGTATATGGAGTATACATACATTTCAGGACCTGTTTCTGTGTTCTCTATAAGTGATAAAAGTCTGTTTGCTTTTGTTGGATTAAAATTTAATTTCTGGGCTTCCCTGGTGGCACAGTGGTTGGGAGTCCACCTGCCGATGCAGGGGACACGGGTTCGTGCCCCGGTCCGGGAAGATCCCACATGCCGCGGAGCGGCTGGGCCCGTGAGCCATGGCCCCTGAGCCTGCGCATCTGGAGCCTGTGCTCCGCAACGGGAGAGGCCACAGCAGTGAGAGGCCCATGTACTGCAAAAAAAACATAAGTAAATAAAATAAAATAAAATTTAATTTCTGGGTATGGAGGAGTAGAAATTTGCATCCTTAAAAATGTATGCTCTTGAATATTAATATTGTAAAATCTCATTAGAGACCACAAATAATGGGAACCATAATTTTACCGTTTCTAGATTGATCTTTGGTAGTACCTATGAGTAAAGATTGCACTCGACAAACAGAAAAAGTAGAAAAAGAATTTAATAAATTATCTAGACACCTTTCTAGCAGGTATACCCAAATTATCTCTTACCTATTCATTGAAAATCAGCATTTGGGCTTCCACTTAATACGTTATAAACATTGAATTTGCATTTTTAGTAGGTATTGGAAAGATGCAAAAATGTTTTAGGCTTTTATTATTATGTAAGCCTTCTTAAGAGGTCCAAAGGAGTGGGTTTAAGTTCAGATAAACTAGAAACTGTAATTCACAACATACTTTGTATAAGTATCTCTTTTAGGGGCGAGAATAACTTGATTTTAGAATTGCCCAAATGTGAATAGAGGAGGGGGAATTATATGTAGTCGTTTATCTTAGACAAAAACGTGGGGCGGGGGGTGCTAATACTCATGGACCCTTTTGTTGAATTAGGGTTTTGTTCAAGGGAAGAGAAGATTAATTCATATGACGTTCATAGTTTGGCTTTTGAACAGTGTCAATTAGAGTAACAGTTGGCAAAATGTATGTATCCAGTAAATGATTTCCTTAGTGTTCCAACCTAGGTCTAATACATAATGCTGAATTTTCACTTTTCCAGATTGTTGCATTTTTCAAAATTGAATAACCATTGTTGCTCTGAGATATTCCTCTGACAAAGTGATCCACATCTAATATATTGAAGTCAGCTTGGAAAGTTTGCCAAACGTGACAAAAACCAAAGTGCTGTTGGATAGCTGTCAGAGGAAAGCCAGGATAATTTTACATTGAAAAGTAATCTCTTGGGGTGGAGCTGTCCGCTTGTCGATCTTGCAGCTGGGCTTAGCTTGCCTGTGGACCTCCTGTTTTGACTGTGTGTGTCGTTCTTGTGAACTGAGAAGAGTTTGCAAACAGTGTGGTTATCAGGTGGTGCAGCAGAATTGTATTTTTGAGGTAAGCCAGGTTTTGCTATATATATGTCCGGTGGATATCATAACTTGCCCACCCGCAATTTTTTTTTTTCTCCTGTTCCTGTATCCTTCTTCCTTGGGTTTTGGTATACCAATGAAGAGAGGTCCAAAACCATCTGGACAAAATGGGCGTGAAATATGCAGCCATATGCAACTGTGCCTGTTATGAAAATTGATACTAATATTGCATAAATTTCAAATTTTCACAGTTCATTTTACTGGTTAAAAGTTGTGAGTTGAGGGCTTCCCTGGTGGTGCAGTGGTTGAGAGTCCGCCTGCCGATGCAGGAGATGTGGGTTCGTGCCCCAGTCTGGGAAGATCCCACATGCCGCGGAGCGGCTGGGACCGTGTGCCATGGGCGCTGAACCTGTGCGTCTGGAGCCTGTGCTCCGCAACAGGAAAGGCCACAACAGTGAGAGGCCTGCGTACCGCAAAAAAAAAAAAAAGTTGTGAGTTGAATTGTTCCATATGTGGTTTATATGATTGCTTTTGCTCACAAAAATAAAGCCAATTCTTAAATCTTAACATAGCTAAACAAAATAGGTACGGTAATTTTAGTTAGCTTCTTTTTTTTGAAAAGGACTAAACTTGGAAGAACATTTTTAACTTCCTTTGGCTAGGTTATATTTTAGCATATTGCCCAGCTCATCCTTGGTTATCTGTTTAACGAGATTGGGAAAGGAGTGGTGACTAGGGTAATGAAGAGGGGAGAAGTCCTTGATTCTGAAGAGCATTGACATGGGAATAGAGAGTCTTGGGCAAGTGTAAACCATGCATGATAATCAGAATTTGGGTGCAGATATCTAATGTGTTAGCTCAAACTGCACATTTTGTCAGGAAGGCTAGGAGACTTTACCAGGTTATTGAAAAAGTATTACCAACATCTTGGTGTCATTTACTGGCCTTGATCATTTCTTTTCATTTTCCTTTAATGTGTGTTTTATTTTTGTATCTGTGTGTGTATTAGAATGTTGGGCACATGCTGCTGTTTTTAAAATACTGCCTTTGAGCATTTTCAGTAAAATGATGGGATTACAATATCCTTCAAAAGCCACATTTAGTTTATTATAACCAGGAATCTTTTATTTTTAAAAACGGATAACTTCATTCCCAGGTTGCTTCACTATTTTTCTGTCTTTGGTTATGTCAGTTTTCCTCCATTAGAATGTAAGCTCCATGGGGGCAGGACCTTCTAGTAACTACACAAACCCTAGGACTTACATAAGAATACTTGGCACATGGTACATACTCAGTAAATGTTTAATGCATGAACATGATTGAGGAAGTAAAAGTAAATGAATATTTTGGTCTCCCTCTTAGAACCAGAATACCACTTGGTGTTCTACTTGACTAGAACTTGATCAGAATGAACTGAGTGCTTGTTAAAATGCAGATTCTGAGGCTCCACAGTTGTGGGTGAATGTAATCTGAAATAAAATTCATTGGCATGGTTTCCTTCCTTTTCTAGCTGTTGTCAGGGGAAGAAAATCGCATGGGTAGTCGTCACACATTTCCCAGAAAAACTAGTTTTTTAGAGTGCATGATCACTATGATTGCTACCCAATATAGTTCGTTAAGCATCTTTCAAAGGTGATTAGAATGTACACCTGATGGTAATGTACCTGGATGTACCAGGTAGGAACCATAGCTACACCTGTGTAGCACTCTTCAAGGACATGAGTGATACTGGGCCATGGTGTCAGATAGTTTGGGGAGCATTATTTTCTCAGAAGAGGGGCTACCAGCAAGGCAGAATTGGGTTCCTGGCCACGCAGCATCTGAGTATAATAGACTACTTGGAAATAACCATAGGAAGTGACACAGTTGAGATTCTTCAAGCAGCGATTATGTATATAATTGCTATATATATATATATCACATAGACATCTAAAGTTTGTGTGTGCTTCAGCAATACTGATAAACTGGTTAGGATATAAGGAAATTTCCTAATTATGTGAGAATAAGACAGTTTATAAAAGACTTGTAGGAAAACAGTAGGTAATAATTTTAATAGTATTGATCTCTCATGGTATGGTATCACCTGCAAGTGTGCGTTTAAAATAGTGTATTTAAAATTCAGTCTGCCCTTCTATCACGATGGGTAAATGTTTATTGAATGCCCTATATTCTGTATTTCTAGTTTGATTGGGTCTTAAATGTGTCCTGAAACTAGTGCTGTCAAACGCAAAGGTTTTAAATTCTAATATATCTGGAAATTACTTGTGTTTACTCTCAGGACTTTACAACCTTACTCAAATTTGTTAACCTCATTCAAGCAAATGGCTTTGTCTTGACTTTCAATTTGCTGATGCTTTTATTAGACCTACTAGACTGGTGACAAAATGCAAAAGCAGGAAAAAAAAAAGTAGATCTCACTTCATAAATCTCGTCTTTACTTGCTCTATTTTTTTTTTTTTTTTTTTGCAGTACGCGGGCCTCTCACTGTTGTGGCCTCTCCCGTTGTGGAGCACAGGCTCTGGACGCGCAGGCTCCAGACGCTCCGGCTCAGTGGCCATGGCTCACGGGCCTAGCCGCTCCGCGGCATGTGGGATCTTCCCGGACTGAGGCACGAACCCATGTCCCCTGCATCGGCAGGCAGACTCTCAACCTCTGCGCCACCAGGGAAGCCCTGTTCTCTATGCTTATGCTAGTTTAACCTACCATCTTCGATTTTGACTACTACAGTAGCTTCTTACCTGGTATATATACTTTAAGAAGTTAGGACGTGACACACAGAAGTACACACACGTGTACAGCTCTGAACTTTTACAAAGCGAACACGTTCATGTAGTGCCACCAAGATTGGGAAATAGGACATGGACAACAGTTGAGAAGCCTTCATGCTTTTTTCTAGTCTCTGACCTCCACTCTTCCCCTAAGATAACCACTAGCCTGATTTCTGTGATCTTAAATCAGTTTGCTTGTTTTTGAACTATATAACTGGAGTTAAGCAGTGTATATTCTTTTGTTTCTGGTTTCCTGTTAATGGGTTTCTTGTTGCATATAGCTGAGTTTTTCCGTGTGCTAGTAGTGTGTGAATGTGCTACGATTTATCCATTCTGCTCTCCTTTAAACACTTGGTTTTCCATTTGGGAGTTATGTGTAGTGCTGTAATGAATTTTTATAAATCTTAGGGAACATAGTACACATTTCTGTTGAGTATACCTAGGGATGGAAGTCTGGGTTATAGGATATGTGTCTGAGCAGTTTTAGCAGATGCTCCCCAATAATTTCCAAAAATGGTTGCATCAGTTTGCACTTGCATGCAGCATATGAAAATTCCAGTTACTCCCCGCATTTCCTCAACACTAGGTATTATCAATCTTTTTCATTTTTAACTGTTCCTATATCTTACCTATGTCTTAACCTAAGCTTTTAACCCTTTTAGTCTTTTCTACACAACAGCCAGAGTGACTTTTTAATTTTTAACTTACTGTTATATAGGTAACTCTTAAGTGTGATACATAATTCAAAAGATTAAAAAAAGGTATACAGGGGGTTTCCCTGGTGGCGCAGTGGTTGAGAGTCCGCCTGCCGATGCAGGGGACACAGGTTCGTGCCCCAGTCTGGGAAGATCCCACATGCCACGGAGCGGCTAGGCCCGTGAGCCATGGCCGCTGAGCCTGCGCGTCCGGAGCCTGTGCTTCGCAACGGGAGAGGCCACAAGAGTGAGAGGCCCGTGTACCACACACACACAAAAAAAAAGGTATACAGTAAAAAAATGTTCCTCCCACTGTCTCCTAGCCGTCTAGTTCCCATCTCAGGAGACACTAGTGTTATCAGTGTCTTGTATTTTTTTCAGAGGTACCTATATATGAACATTTATTCTCCCTCCCTTTTCCACATAAATGATAGTGTATTATATACACTTTTTAAAAATTAATTTATTTATTTTTGGCTGCATTGGATCTTCGTTGTTGTGCGTGGACTTTCTCTAGTTGTGGCGAGCAGGGGCTACTCTTTGTTGAAGTGCGTGGGCTTTTTCATTGCAGTAGCTTCTCTTGTTGTGGAGCACGGGCTCTAGGTGTGCAGGCTTCAGTAGTTGTGGCACGTGGGCTCTAGAGCACGGGCTCAGTAGTTGTGGCACATGGACTTAGTTGCACTGCGGCATGTGGGGTCTTCCCAGACCAGGGCTCGAACCCGTGTTCCCTGCATTGGCAGGCGGATTCTTAACCACTGCGCCACCAGGGAAGCCCTGTATATACGCTTCTGCACCTTTCTTTATTCACTTAATAAATCTTAGTATACAGTTGCACTAATTTTTAATAAACACTTGCTAACATGTAGCCTGAAAATGCCTCAATAACTTCCCACTGGACTTAGCATAAAATCTCAAGTCCTTGCCATGCTTTAGAGCCCTGCACAGCTGGGTGCTTTCCTACCCATCTAGCCCTTCTCCCCCTCCCCGCTGTTAACAAGCTCCAGTCACCCTGGCTGAGCTTTCCCACCTCAGGGCCTTTGCATATGCCTTCTTAGTCTAGAAAGCTCCTACCACTCTCTACTTGGCTATTTGTATCAGCTTGTCATTTTTTTCAGATAAGTCTTCCCTGACTGCCTCATTCCTACATCTAATTTAAGGATTGCCCAGTTATACTTTCATTATCCCTTATTTTTTTCTTTATGGTCCTTGAAACAATAGACATAGATAGTTATGTGATTATTTGATTAATGGCATTCTAGCAGATTATAAATTCCACGAGGGTAGTGATTTTGTCTCGTTTGCCACTCTCACGGTACCTATGTATCAGATGCTTAATGAATAGTTGTTGAGTGAATAAGTTTTTATGAGGTAAATTTGCAAACTTTACAAAGGGCCTAATGGCAAATAATGATGATAAAGTAGGAACAGAAGGGAAATAGATGCATTGTGTACAAAATTGGAGCATGGGTCTGGTTAGTTCTGTTAGAATGAGGGAAATGCACTGCTACAGGAAGCAGTGTGGGTCATTTATTATTATTATTCAAGGCACAGTTGCTGCGCCTTCCACCTTGTCACTCCCAAAGTCAAGTGGGCCGTTGAGAGCTTCCTCTGGCAGTCTAGGTGGCTACTGCTGGTGATGGGAGCCTCTCAGTTCTCAGCTGTTTTGGGGAAAAGGCAAGTCAGCTTTCTTTCAGGAGCTGCTGTCGATGTTCCTGAACGTGCTTGTGGCAGTGATTGGAAAGGAAATCTTCAAGAGGGAAGCCGGTCTAGGTTCCAGATCTGCCCTTCTGCCCTTCTCCTGTCATGCACACCCGCCTCATCCCCTTCTCTACCACTGGCAGCTGTTCCCATGTTTACAGTTGAATGCACCCTTACTTATCTTCTGCTCCCGGATGGGCTAGAATAAGGACAGGGTGTTCAAAAGAAAGAATAAGTAGAGATCTAAGTAAAAATAACTTGGAGTTTAAAACGTTTTAAGTTCTGGGAACAATGATCTAGTTGGCTATATACATTTTAAAATTTTGAAAATTTTTAGACAGTTATTTCCATTTTTCTAACTTACCTTAAACTGAAAACTTTACTGCGGACGTAAAAAGTATACAGCTTTTTTTTTTTTTTTAACTCCGTAAAAAAGCAAAACAAAATAAACAAACGTCGATGAGGATGTGGGGAAATTAAAACACTTGTGCACTGTTGGTAGGATTGTAAAATGGTGCAGCCTCTATGAAAAACAATCCGGAGAGTCCTCAAAAAATTACAAAGAGAATTACCACGTGGCCCAGCAATCCCACGTCCAAGTATATATCCAGAAGAGTTGAAAGCAGATTCTCAAAGAGATATTTCTGCACCCATGTTTATACCAGTGTTGTTCACAATAGCCAAGAGATAGAAGCAACTCAGATGTCCATCGACGGATGAATGGATTATACAAAACGTAATATATATAATGGAATATTTTTCAGCCTTTTAAAAGGAGGGAAATTCTGATGCACGCTGCAACCTGGATGAAGCTTGAAGAAGTTGTGCTAAGTGAAATAAGCCTGTCACAAAAAGAAAATTACCGTGTAATTCCACTTATATGAGGTATCTAAAGTAGTCAAATTCATAGAGGAAGAAGGTAAAGGAGAGGTTACCAGGAGCTGAAGGGAAGAGAGAAAGGGAAATTGTTTTATGGGTATAGTTTCAGATTTGCAGGATGAAAACGTTCTGGAGATCTGTTTCACAACAGTGTGACCGTGTACACTTAAAAATGGCTAAGATGGAAATTTTTATGTTGTGTATTTTTGACACAATAAAGTATATAACTTTTGAATTTTATAGCTCACATTAAAAAATAATAAACAGAGGGTTTCCCTGGTGGCGCAGTGGTTGAAAGTCCGCTTGCCGGTGCAGGGGACGCGGGTTCGTGCCCCGGTCCGGGAAGATCCCACATGCCGCAGAGCGGCTAGGCCTGTGAGCCATGGCCGCTGAGCCTGCGCGTCCGGAGCCTGTGCTCCACAACGGGAGAGACCACAACAGTGAGGGGCCCGCAACCCCAAAAAATAAAAATAAAAAAATAATATAATAATAATAAACAGAGTCGTTACTGCTTGGGCCTAGGCACTACTTTCCTTTCAGATTTGTAACATCTCAGAATTCTCATTTTCTCTCTGACAGAATTAGAGTCTGTGTGTAAATTTACTCAGCTTTCTTCTTGTTAGATGACTGTTCTTAGATACTTTTGAGAAACAGTACTCTTCCACATCTTTGCTTTGTCAAGTTTTCATTTTATGTGACAGAACTTAGTTATTTAAGACATTAGGTGAGTTAAGATCTCAGCTAGTCATCAGCTTATTAGTGAATTTCTTCTTACATTGCCTTACGGTGATTTTAATCTGTCATTTTTTTAAGCTAATGACATAAAAATATTAGACATGAAGAAATAAGGTAGGCCATCAACCTCAGCAACACTAGGAGAACAAAGCCTGCAAAATGTAGCAGATAACAGTCTTCCTTAACCGCCGCGTATCCATTTATCCTATAAAGTCAGGAATATGGTATGTTTGCCCTTGGAGAATTTACTGCTGTTTATGTTAAGGGTGAAAAAATTTTCTGGTGACCCTGACTGAAAAAGGTTGAGGGTAGTAGTGGCTGAGAACAGACGTGGCCTTGTCTGGAAAGATTGTTCAAGGTTGTAAATAGTGCCTGGCTACAAATTTTACCTGTATCTGTAAATCCCTTCAAAATATGGACTGGGTCAAAAATGGCACTTTGTAGCCTATGATGTAAATGTGTGGGAATAGCAGTTATTAAAGAAGGTATTTTGGTATTTATGACTGGAAGCATGTAAAACTAAGTACTGTTAGTTGATTCTCCTGTCTTTATCAACAGAGATCATCTAACAATCCTGATAAACAGAAATTTGTGGTATTTGCCTCCCTATAAAGGTAACTCCTTTTTATGGGCTGAAAACTTTGGATCTGATGATTGCCAGATCTCTGTGTGGAACTAATGCCTACTCTTGAGAGGTGTAGCTGTGCAGACTATTTCTAAAGTGCATTTATCCAGTTGCTGGGCCAACAAAACGCACTGCTTTTCAGCTTCCTTAAAAACTCATTTAAATATGTATATATGCATACATGTGCATGCATATAGGTGAAGATGTACATACATGTTCATTTGTGTATACACACGTGTATTTTTCCACCCCAAGTATCTTCAAGATCTGACTGACGGTTTTGTATATTATTTCAGCTTTTTTTTTCTTTTTGGTTTAAGGTGCAAAAACTCACATGTTAATGTTCCTTTAAAATCTGATAAAAATATCAAACTTGTGAGCCAAAGTACATTTCCTGAGAATTTGGTCAGTGAACGTTTAAGAAGTAGTGATTCACAGAAGTTTCTGTCTGGCTAAAATGTAGGCAAGAACGACATGACCTGCAGTCCCTGTATTTTGTCAGATGATTTTCTTACATGTTTACCACCATTTTTAACATTTTCTTCAACTACATGTGAAACAGCTATAAAATAGCTTTTAGGTGAAATTTGATGGCTGATCAAATGGTACTTGGAAATGGTAAATGGGAATATCTTGATAAATGATCTGTCTTTTGAAGATTGCTTTCTACCTTGGTTAGGTTTTATGATTTTTAAAAGCATTTAAAAGAGTTCTGGAGATTAGTTTATAAGTGTAGATGAATAACCAGATACTTTTAATTAAAATCGTTAAAACTTTTGTGTTTTTCAATATCAATTAGGCTTGGGTTAAAAAATAATTTTTTTAATGTTCTTCATTGAATTCTGTCTTATGGAACTGACTAGTTCAAAAAATGTCCATTGTTTTTTACTAAGTACTAAGGAACATTTGTGGGTGTGTTATATGATGGCCGTAAACTTTAGTATTGTAACTTTTTGCTTTTATAAAATGAATTTCTTTTAATCATGCCAGATTTTATATATCCAAAATGTGAAGTATATATTTGTCTTAAAAAGTAGTCACCTGGGCTTCCCTGGTGGCGCACTGGTTGAGAGTCTGCCTGCCGATGCAGCGGACGCGGGTTCGTGCCCCGGTCCGGGAAGATCCCACATGCCGCGGAGCGGCTGGGCCCGTGAGCCATGGCCGCTGAGCCTGCACGTCCGGAGCCTGTGCTCCGCAACGGGAGAGGCCACAGCAGTGAGAGGCCAGCATAGCGGAAAAAAAAAAAAAAAAGTCACCTGTAATCCTCTTGGCAAATGATGATTCTTTTGAAGTCATTTTTGAGATTGGTTTATAAGCCACACCCGTAAGTTGGCCCAGCTATTTTACAGCTGTGTATCGCAGCCCCCCACCAGCATTTCACCACTGTATCACCCGTGTCATTCTGATTTCCATCAAATGGCTTTTAGCAGTTTCCCAAAACTGGTGACGGCTGCATGATATTGCTCACCATTAGACGTACCCAGGGAGTAGTTTTTTTGTAAGGTCTGAGCAGTCGCAGCACCCCGTTGTCTCAGGAGTGCTGAGGAGTGTCTGCATGATCACACGGAATGGACCACATTGCATTGTATTGCAATATGATCAAAAAAAAATTATGTCATGGTCATTCCTTATTTGTGCATGAGTTTGTGTGCAAAAATGCACTTCTTTCTCCCTTTTTTTTTGGCTTTTCAGAGAGCAGTTTTCATCTGGATTTTAAGGAAGGTCTGGTTAAGATACTTGAAAATGCCAAACCCTTTTCTCCTTTAACATTTAAAAATAAGATGAGGAACATGGGCAGAACACTCTATGACATAACTCACAGGAAGATCCTTTTAGACCCACCTCCTAGAGAAATGGAAATAAAAACAAAAATAAACAATTGGGATCTAATGAAACTTCAAATCTTTTGCACAGCAAAGGAAACCATAAACAAGAAGAAAAGACAACCCTCAGAATGGGAGGAAATACTTGCAAACGAAGCAACTGACAAAGGATTAAATATAAATATACAAATAAAATATACAAGCAGCACATGCAGCTCAATATCAAAAAAGCAAACAACCCAATCCAAAAATGGGCAGAAGACCTAAATAGACATTTCTCCAAAGGAGATACACAGATGGCCAACAAACACATGAAAGGATGCTCAACATCACTAATCATTAGAGAAATGCAAATCGAAACTACAATGAGGTATCATCACACCAGTCAGAATGGCCATCATCAAAAAATCTACAATAAATGCTGGAGAGGGTGTGGAGAAAAGGGAACCCTCTTGCACTGTTGGTGGGAATGTAAATTGATACAGCCACTATGGAGAACAGTATGGAGGTTCCTTAAAAAACTAAAAATAGAACTACCATATGACCCAGCAATCCCACTACTGGGCATATACCCTGAGAAAACCATAATTCAAAAAGAGTCATGTACCACAATGTTCATTGCAGCTCTATTTACAATAGCCAGGACATGGAAGCAACCTAAGTGTCCATCAACAGGTGAATGGATAAAGAAGATATGGTACATATATACAATGAAATATTACTCAGCCATAAAAAGAAACGAAATTGAGTTATTTGTAGTGAGGTGGATGGACCTAGAGTCTGTCATACAGAGTGAAGTAAGTCAGAAGGAAAAAAACAAATACCATATGCTAACACATATATGGAATCTAAAAAAAGGTTCTGAAGAACCTAGGGGAAGGACAGGAGTAAAGATGCAGACATAGAGGATGGACTTGAGGACACGGGGAGAGGGAAAGGTAAGCTGGGACGAAGTGACATATATACACTACCAAATGTAAAATAGCTAGTGGGAAGCAGCTGCATAGCACAGGGAGATCAGCTCGGTGCTTTGAGACCACCTAGAGGGGTGGGATAGGGAGGGTGGGAGGGAGTCGCAAGAGGAAGGGGATATGGGGATATATGTATTCGTATAGTGGATTCACTTTGTTACACAGCAGAAATTAACACAACAATGTAAAGCAATTATACTCAAAGATGTTTAAAAAATAAAAATGGTCTACATCAAAAAATAAAAATATGATGAGGGAACAGTGTTACAAAGTAGACACCAGGAACAGCGATTTTTAAAAATCATTTTTTCGTGGATGTGAGGCATGTGTATAAAGAGTACCAGGAGCCCAAAGACCTGAATTCCAGTCCTGTTTTTTCAGTTGTACCTGTGACATTGAACCGTTCTCCAGACCTCTCTGAGACTCAGTTTTCTCCATCTATATTCCCGTATCATGAGGTTTAGGGAAGATCAAATGAAAATGTGTGTGAATGTGCTTGTTTAATCCATGGAGACTCACAATTTTACTTGCAGCTGGATTAAGACCCCTTCAAGGGGTTGTTAAATGAGAACAGTATTTAAAACCGTACTTAGAACCGTGCCACACACATACAAACTGCTCAGTGAAATCTAGCAGTTATTGGTGATATCACCAAGTCTTCTTACCTCTTTTGTTATGTACTAGACACGTGATGATTACTAGAATTTTTTTTTCTTTTGCAGAACGCGGGCCTCTCACTGTTGTGGCCTCTCCCGTTGCGGAGCACAGGCTCCGGACGCGCAGGCTCAGCGGCCATGGCTTACGGGCCCAGCCGCTCTGCAGCATATGGGATCCTCACGGACCGGGGCACGAAGCCATGTCCCCTGCATCGGCAGGCGGACTCTCAACCACTGCGCCACCAGGGAAGCCCTACTAGAATTTTTAAACTTAATTTTTATTTTAAAATGATATATAATAGCTTAAAAAGTCAAACAGTACAAAAAGTCAAGTCAAAGAGCACTCCCCTTCACCATCCTCTCCCAAGCTTACTCCTCAGAGGCCATCATTTAAAATTTTTAACTGTTTCTTCTGATATTTACCTCCACATAACAGGAACAATATACAATACTGCTGTCCCTTAAGGCAACAATCTTAGAATTTTGCTGCTGACTTCCCTTTATGGTAGATGAGTATTTCGCTGTCTTACTTTTCGTTCTCCTCAATCCCCCTCCCCCAAATGTATCCGTTTTCAGTTAAAAGCATTTGTGACTCTGTCATTACTAATTACAAGTCGTATATTTTAGTTTTCTTTCTTGTACTCTTTGGGGTTTTTCCTGGAGTTAATAATTGACTGATTTTTCTTTGCTTAGTTTTCTATAAACTTGTCACTAATTTTAACCAAATAGAGCCACAGATGTATCAAATGCTTTTCAATACAATGTCAAAACATTCAGACTCATCAGATGAGGCTCCTGGAGCCTTCACTGTCATGCTTCCCTCTGGACTGGCTGTCCTGACTTTACCACATGCCCACCGGCATCCCAACAGGGACTTTGCCTCTCTTTGATGTTGGGTTCCCTGTTCCTAGGAGCCTGAGTTTTACCCTCTTTTTGCCTTTTCTTATATTGTTGCACCATATCCTCCAGTAGTTTTCCAAGAAGTCCAGTGACAATTTGACTTCTGAACCTTTGTATGTGAGCTGGTTTTGATCTTTGCAATTAAAAAAATTTTTAACAGTTTTGTTGAGATGTAATTTATATACCATAGAGCAAGGGTCCCCAACCCCGGGCCGTGGACCGCTACTGGTCCGCAGCCTGTTAGGAACCGAACCGTACAGCAGGAGGTGAGTGGGGGGCGAGCGAGTGAAGCTTCATCTGCCGCTCCCTGTCGCTCGCATTACCGCCTGAACCACATCCCCCCCTTCCCCGCGGAGGAAAAATTGTCTTCCACAAAGTCGGTCCCTGGTGCCAAAAATGTTGGGGACCGCTGACATAGTGTTCACCTATTTAAAGCATACAATTACATGATTTTAAGTATATTTACAGAACTGTGCAACCGTCACCATAACCTAATTTTAGGACTTCTTCATCATCCCCAAAAGAAAGCTTGTACCTATTAACAGTCACCCCCCCCCATTCCTTCTTTGCCTCCAGGCTTAAGTGACCAATAATTTACTTTCTGTCTCTACAGATTTGCTTACTTCGAACTTTATCTAAATTGGATCATACAGCGTGTGGTATTCTGTGATAGTTCTTTCACCTAGTGAAATATTTTTCAGGTTCGTGCATGTAGCGTACATCAGGGTTCATTCCTTTGTATTGTTGAATAATATTCACCACATCTGTTTATCCCTTCATCAGTTGATGGACATTTGGGTTTCCACTTTTTGGCTATCATCAATAATGCTGCTTTGAACATTCATACACACAAGTTTTAGTGCAGACATTTGTTTTCATTTCTCTTGGGTAGATACACAGAAGTGGAATTTCAGAGTTATACGGTAATTTCATGTTTAACTTTTTGAGGAACTGCCCAACTATTTCCAAAGGGGCTACACCATTTTACATTCTCAACTCATAGGTGATTTTACAAACAGCTTTATTGATGTATACTTGATATACGATGAAATGCACATACATAAAGTATGCGATTTAAGTTCTGACAAACGTATACACCTGTGAAGCCATCACCACAATCAAGATAATGGACATATCCATCACCTCTAAACTTTCCTTGTGCCCCTTTGAAATGCATCCTTCCCACCTGACGCCCCCACCCCATTCCACTCGCTATTATCCCCGAGCAACCACTGATCTACTTCCTGTCACTATAGTTTGCGTTTTTTAGAATTTTACATAAGTGGAATCATACAGTATGTACCCCTTTTGGCTTTTTTACTGAGCATAATAGTTTTGAGATTCATCCATGCTGTTGAATGTATCAATAATTCATTATTTTTTAATATTCTGTTGTACGTATATACCACAGAATGTCCATCTCTTCAGCTGTTGATGGACATTTGGGTTGTTTCCGGTTTGAGGATATTACAAAGCTGCTGTGAACATTCATGTACAATCTTTGTATAGACATATGCTTTTATTTTTCTTGGGTAAATACATAGAAGTGGAATGTCTGAATTATACACTCGGTATATGTTTGACTTTTAAAGAAACTTCCAAACTGCTTTCTGAAGTGGTTATACCATTTTATATTCCCACCAGCAGTATGCTTTTTTGTAAGTTTTTTGGAAATTGTCTGTTTTGAAATTTCAGGCTGGTGTACTTTGTTGTAGGTGTGTCATTGTGCCCACTTTGTGGGCTCTTGCAGTTTGCAGATGAGTTTTCTCTAGTCTGGACAGTCTTCTTGAATTGTATCTTTAATTTCCTCTCCACTATTTTCTTTGTAATGTGTTTCTAGAACTCCTATTACTTGGACTGATTCTCTACTAGTTTTCTTTCTCTCCTATTATACAGTTTTCTTCATTTGTTCTACTTTTTAGGAGATTTCCTTGACTTTTTCTTCCAACCCCCTTTAAAAAATATTTCGTTTTTATATTTATATTCCAAGCTCTGTTTCTTGTTTTATGGATGCAATAACTTCACTCTCTCTCGGGTAAATACAGTTTTTAAAAAAGATTTATTCTACTCTCTCTATTGTCTTTCCCCTGAATTCTTATCTTGTTTGTTCTGGTCTCTCATGTCAGAGGCATTAAACGTCTGTGATCCTCGCATACCCCTCATATTTGAGAGGGAGGCATTAAAAGCTCTCAGAAGCTGTATGTGTGTGAAAGAGGCTTGTGGACGGTGTATTTCTTTATGATTAGTTAGATGTGATAACTTCGGGGAATCCCTAAACATTCATATCTATTATGATTTGTTTTATTTATCAGCAACTTGCTGCTGGCTTTCTGGATGCAGGGAGGGGAAGGGGCCTCCCAGTTCAGGATGCAGACCTTCACTTAACTCTCATACAGCCCAGAGTCTCATTTGCACCTCAGCCTGACCAGTGGTCCCTAAGTCCACAGCCTCTGTGCCTCCACATTTCCCACAACAATTTCTGGTTTCCTGGGCTAGGGTGGGAGGGAGGCTGAGTGAGGCCTCCTTATACAGAGACTGGTCCAAAACCCGTTTTCAGCCCTTGCCTGCCCTGTGGTCTGGAACTCATGTGTGGCTCTGCAGTGTACACTGGCCCCTCACCAGCGCCCAGCTGCCCGCCTCTGGTGGTGGCTCCTTTATCGTGTTAAAGCAGTTTCTGCTGCTCCATCTGCTTTCAGATTGGTTGACATTTTATAATATTGTAAATCAACTATACTTCAATTTAAAAAAGAAGAAATATCTCTCCCATTATTGCCTCCTTGCCAGTACCCTCGTCCAGGCAGGTTTGTACCTTATTATAAAAATATACTGTATTGGGCTTCCCTGGTGACGCAGTGGTTGAGAGTCC
>NW_020174301.1:9193163-9202465 GCF_003031525.2 Neophocaena asiaeorientalis asiaeorientalis | reverse complement strand
CTGTATTTGTAAGGTCTTTTCTGTCATCTTAGTGGAGTTTTGGGAGACAGGGGATAAGTATTTCTCGTCTTGATTCACCAGCACATTTTTGTGGAGTGCTCACTATGTGACAAATGTGACAAGCACTCTTCTAGGTGCTGGGACAGCAGGGCTTACATTCTAGGGAGAGTGGAGAGTAGAGCGAGTGTAGGTACTGTACAGAGAAACAGACAATATACATACATAGGAAGTAAGTTCCAGCACGTTAGAAGGTGGTGTGCGCTACAGAGAAACATGGCAGGAGTGGAGGAAAACGGGGCATGGAAATACAGGCGTGGGATTGCCATTTTAAACACTGATGGGGTGACATTTGGTTAAATACCTGAAGAAACTGAGAGCGCGCACCATGCATACCCTAGACAGGGAAGAGCCAATGCAAAGGTCATGAGGTGGGATTGTTGGAGGGGTGGGATTGAGGGATAGGGGGAGGTTTCGCTGGAACAGATGAGTGAGGCAGGAGAACGGGAAAGGAGGTCAGAGGGGAATAGAGGTCCCAGTCATGTAGGGTCTTGTCAGTCTTTATAAGGTCTTGGGCTTTCTCTTGGGGCCACATGGGGAGCCACTGCAGCTTTGAACAGAGGGTTGACATGGTGAGACTTCCCTTGTTTCTAAAGGCTCACTCTGGTTGGTGCGTTTAGAATAGACTGTGGCAATTGGAAGCAGAGTGACCTGTTAGGAGGATGCTGTAGTAAACCAGGGCACTGGATGGTGACTTGGATGGGGCTGATGTGGAGATGGAGATGGTGCAAGCATGGACTTCTGGATTTGTTTTGAAGGTGGAACCTGCAGAGTTACTTGATGGACTAGA
The DNA here is from genome assembly GCF_003031525.2 of Neophocaena asiaeorientalis asiaeorientalis. Taxonomy (NCBI): domain Eukaryota; kingdom Metazoa; phylum Chordata; class Mammalia; order Artiodactyla; family Phocoenidae; genus Neophocaena; species Neophocaena asiaeorientalis. The sequence goes on along the minus strand of NW_020174301.1, from coordinate 9,201,618 downwards.
TGTGAGGTGTGAGAAGAAGGATGATCAGAAGGGACTCTGAGATCGTTGGTCTGGGCAACTGCAAGGGTGGAGCTGTCTTCAGGGGAGAGGAGAAGGCTGCGGGTAGTGTGGGTGTGGGCAGGAAGAGGCGGATCCGTTTTGGACACACTCAGTTTGAGATGTCTTAGCATCCAAGAGGAGATGTCAAACAGGCAAGTCCAGGCTGGAGATGGAAAGGTGGGAGTTGTGTGGTCTGAAAATGGTATTCCAGGGAATTCCCTGGCGGTCCAGTGGTTAGGACTCAGCACTTACACTGCTGAGGACCCGGGTTCGATCCCTGGTCGGGGAACTTAGATCCCACAAGACAAGTGGTGCGGCCAAAAAAAAAAAGTTAAAAATGGTATTTCACACGTACTTGGGTGAAAATGATGTGTCGATACAGATTCACCGCTTGTTGCAAATGTACCACCCTGGTGAGGTAGGCTGTACTGGGGGCAGGGAGCGAGGGGTGCATGGGAACTCTGTGTACTTTCTGTTTAATTCTGCTGTGGAACCAGAATTGTTCTAAAAAACAAAGTCTATTTTTATATTTTTAGCAGCGTTGCGTGACTTGAGGGATCTTAGTTCCTCAATCAGGGATCAAACCTGAGTCCCCTGCAGTGGAAGCGCAGAGTCTTAACCACTGGACAGCCAGGGAAGTCCCCAAAGTCTATTTTTTTTAATGGTATTAGAAGCCATGAGACTTGATGAGATGGTCAAGGGAGTAAGTGTGCAAGACGAGATATCCTAAAATTAAGCATGCAGTGTTCACCTTTAAGTGGAAGGAGAGGTGGCAGTGGGGACAGCAAACGTAGTGGAAAGAACACCAGGAGAGAGTGGTGTCTTGGAAGTCAAAGGAAGAAAGTGGTTCAAGGGAGGAAGGCATCAACAGGGTCCAATGCTGACAGTGGCTCAAGTAAGACAGAGATGGAACTGACTTAAATTTCCCAAGGGGGATGCCACTGTGATTTTGCAAGAGCAGTTGAGTGGGGTGGTGGAGAAGCAAGCAGACGGAGAGGGCTTAGGAGAGTGGAGGAGAGGGATGGGAGACAATGAGTACAGACAACTCATTCGAGGCACTTTGCTGAGAAGTGCTGCAGTGAAATAGAGCAATAGAGAACTGCTTTGTTTTGTTTTTGGTTTTTTGTGTGTTTTTTTTGCTTTGGGATTGGAGAAATACAAGTATGATTGCATACTGAAATAATTAACCTGCCTTTGTTTAGCAGGAATCCCGACTCGAATCCTAAACGTACATAAAGGTCTTCCTTTTTCAGGTGTATCTTCATGGATGCAGCATGGTACAAGATAGAGTGTGCTGTGCTAGGAAGACCACTTTCCTATGACTCAGGAAACCTAGCATCACTCCTAGCCAAAGCCTTCTGGGCCTCAGTTTCCTGATCTGCAGCGTAATATGCCGATCTCCAAGGATCCATCCAGCTGTGATATGCCATGAATATGTGACTTGAAAAGCAAGGGAGATCAAAGACGGGAAAGGCAGTCAATGTCTGCTTGCTTCTTCCACGGGAGATTAAAGAAAGCACAACTAACGTTGTAAAGATGTGGGCTTAAATATTTGTAGATTAAACCTAGTAGAGATTTTGATGTTTCCAACTACTGATCCCCTCCCCACCCCACCCCACTGAAAACCATATTCACTGCAGAAATTTTGTAAAACACGAAAATATAATAATGGAAATTAAAATCACCCATTATCCCATCATCTAGAGATAAATGCTAGTAACATTTGGGAATCGTTTCCATAAAGCTTTCTATCCATAAATATACTATATTTCCTCTCCTCTCCTACTGAAAACTCTCTATATTTGTATCCTGCTTTTTTTCAATGACAGCTTCACAAGCACGTTCCCTACATCAGCAGTCCCCAAGCCTTTTGGCACAAGGGACCGGTTTTGTGGAAGACAGGATGGGGGGAGGGAGGGCGGGGGCAGGAGGTAATGCTAGCGATGGGGGGCAGCAGACGAAGCTTCACTTGCTCACCCGCCACTCACCTCCTGCTGTGTGGCCTGGCTCCTAACAGGCCTCGGACTGGTACCCATCCACCGCCCGGGGGTTGGGGACCCCTGCCCTACATCACCAAATACTCTTCATTCAGTTCTTACAACTGTTCAATATTCCATCATAGGAATATACTGTAACTTAGTCATTCTATTAATGGACAGTTATAGCTACCATAAATAGCACTGATAAAAGAAGTGTTACGATGTTCAACTTTGCACACAAATCTTTGTATTTATTTCTTTGGCATAAATTACCAGTTGTAGAATTATTCACTGGTCCAATGGGTATAAACATTTTGAAGGCTCTTATGCATGTTGCCAAACATCATCTTAACACATCTGCCTCTCTTGCCTTCCAGAGAGGTTGTTAACAATTTACTTTCCCGCCTTCACTGTGTGTGTCAATTGCATCAGGCTGTTACTAACCCTGCCAACGTCCTATAATTCCTTTCTAAAACGCCACTTTTCACCACATATAAGCTAAAGTTTATTATTTATTAAAACAGCATTGTAGGGGGGGGTGAGTAAGTCAGATTCCAGTACATTTTTGTGTGCCTACATGTGCTGGGCACTATACCAGGTGTTTTCTTGTTTATTGCTAGTGAACACCACACCCTTAGAATGTGGGTGGCATCCTTTCCTTGTCCAATCCTAGGAGGCTGTGTTTAAAGACACACAGCTGGGGAATCCCTGGGAGTCCAGTGGTTAGGACCCTGCACTTTCACTGCTGAGGGCGCAGGTTCGATCCCTGGTCAGGGAACTAAGACTCCACAAGCTGCGGGGCGGGGGTGGGGGGATGGGGTGTGGGAAGACACACAGCTGGTCTGTTATATGGCCAGGATTGGTAACCAGGTCTCTTGGCTTCAAGCTGCGCACTTATGTATTTACTTAGTTTACTATATCTCATCTGCTTCAAATGGCTGAGCATATTCTTTATAAGAGACTAAAATATATTTTATTGTAAAAGACGATAATGTATTCACAGCTTACCAGTTGTTTTTTTTTTTAAGTTTTTGAGAATTAAAAATGTCAAACTCGGGCTTCCCTGGTGGCGCAGTGGTTGAGAGTAAAAAAAGTCTAGAGTCAATGATCACTCTGAAATTCTGCTTTACCAGAAGACATGTGAAAGTTATTCAACCAAAGGTGAGACCAGCAGGGGTAGGAGGGGGCCAAATCACTTGTCCTCTTCTTACTCAGACTGGCTACCAGTGTTTGTAAAGGCTTGAGATGAGCTACAGGAAGTGAGCAATGCTATTTTTTCTTTTTTATATTCATTTATTTGGCTGCGCCGGGTCCTAGCTGTGGCACGCGGGATCCTCGTTTTGGCATGCGGGATCTAGTTCCCTGACCAGGGATCAAATCGGGGACCCCTGCATTGGGAGCAAGGAGTCTTAACCACTGGACCACAAGGGAAGCCCCTGAGCAATGCGGTTTGGATGGAGAGTACCTTCAGCCATTGCAAACCACAGGCAGAACTTGAATCACGTGGGAGGGGTGTGTGTGTGTGTTTTCTTTTGGCAAGCCTTAGGAACTGTGAGGCTCTATACTTCTATACATGGTCTTCTGCACAGCACGTGTTGAAAACTGGCTTTTGGATCTTCAGACACTTGAAACAGGTATTTATAGCAATTTCATAAAGACAGTCTTTTCATGCCCCGAAACAAATTTTAAACTGTGAACATTAAATCATGGGTCTTTATTTTTGTACTCACTATCTGATATGCTAACAGGACAGTAAAAGTGATTTGAAGCTGTTCTATTTTCCTTTCATTTCAGAAAGCTGTTCCAGCTAAGACTGGCCGCAGTCTTAGCTCAGGACAGATTCATAAGGATGTTCTAGGCCACAGCAGACTTTTTTCCGGACACAGCAGGGGTGGACCTGGAAAGTGGCATAACATTTAGCTGTGCCTAACTTTCACCCATTGTGCCAGTCTCCCTACTTCCTGCGTTAGAATTACTTGTAATTTGGTCTCTGGAGACGCTTTCTGGGGAGGTGTTGCACAAATTCCCTGGTTATTGTTACCTCATTTGTACGCAGGACTCTGTAGAGTTTGAAAGTCCTACTCTTAAAATGGCTGAACATGCTGCCTGGAGTTTAAGCATCACGGTTCAATCCCGTTATAACGGAGAGGAAGCTGGCAGGAGGCCGGCAACAGGAGACGCTTTAAAAACCGAGCTTTTCAGCTCGATTCTAACTCTGCTCCTGGTCACAATAGCCTGCCTCCTCGAGTTGCAGCTGAAAACCCGCAGCAGAGGGGCAGGGTGCTTAGAAACACTCTGAGTAAAATACTTTGAGAGGGGAAGGAAAGGTAGGGAGAGAAATGAGAAACAACCACAGAAGGCCAGAGATGGGGGTGGGATTGGGGCTGAAGGGGTGGGTAGAGGGAGGGAGGGAAAATGAGCGGAATGGGAAGCTTAGAATAGAAGACACAAAAGAAAATGCCAACTAGTGAAAATACTGAGAAAGGATGGGTGGAGGGGGGACCGACGACTGGGGAACAGTTTAGAAAAATAGCAATTAGTACAGCTAAAAATAAAGACTAATTTAGAGACAAAGCCAGATACACAGGAGAAAAGTAGGACTCGCCAGAAAGACAATTCCTCGTAAACCAAATCCTCAAGAAAATGGGGCTAACGATACCCCCTCTTGGGCTGTTTTGCAGAAGAAATGAGGTAATAGATTCAAGTGGAGCTGGCGGCCCTAAGCAGGTGACTGGCGGCGGGAGAGGAGAAATCAGAAGTAGAGCGCAGTGCGGCCCGAGTGATTCCGAGCGTTGAGCGCAAAGGCCCCGCCGAAAGGTGTGCCACGTGTCCCGAAAGTTAGTGTCTCCGGCCAGCCGGTGTGCGGGGCAGAGGCACAGCTCCGCGCTGGAGCCTGAGGGGTTCCTACGGAATTCCCCCGAGGTCCGCCCTTGGAGCCTCAAGACCGAGGGCAGAAGGCGTCCAAATTTCGGCGCCCGCGCAGCGCGGCCCGGGAGAGGGCGCCCACCTGCTCCGGCTCGGCTCGCTCCGCCCGCGGACACCGCGGCCCGGGTCCTGGCGATGCCTCGCTGGCTTTCGCGGTCGTGGGAAGGCCCAGCGCCCACGGAGTCGCGGGACTGGCAAGCCCGGGCGCGCAGGGATCCAGGAATCCGAGGGCAAGGAGGCGAAGGCTGTGGGCCACACCTGGGTTTTTCAGAACCACGAGGCCTCAGCTTTCCGGTCTCTGAACCAGGAGGTGACCCTCGCCGGCCGCCCGGCAAAAGCGCGCTGAGCCACGAAGCGCAGTGCGCTGAAGGCGCCGCGTCAGTTTCCCAGGGCTGCAGGGAGAGGGCGGGAGGCAGGGATGGACGCTGGAGCTGGGGGCAGGGTAGGGCGGGGCTCGGGCGGCGAAGGGTCCCCGGGACCCGCGAACCACCTGGGCAGGGTTCCTAAGTCCCTGGCAGCGCGGACTACTTCCGAGAGAGTGCGCTCCGTCCTGGGATCTGGTCCGGGTCCCGGCGTTTGGGTGTCACCCGGGTGCACCCTGCCCGCCCAGGCACCCCGGGGCGGGACGGCAGGGGCCCCTCCTGGGCGGGCCGGTAGGGCACACGGAGCGCGCCACGCGGCGTCTGGCCGGGAGGAGGGCGGCAGGGTGGGGGCCGCACGCTCCGGGGCGGTGCTGAGCGGGCTCCTCCTCCTCGCCTTCCTCCGGCTCAGCCGCCGCGCTGCCCAGCGGACCCTCCTTCCTCCCTGGGTTGCCCGCGGCTATGTTTAACCGCGCCGTGAGTCGGCTGAGCAGGAAGCGGCCGCCGTCAGGTAAGCTCCCTGGACCCCGCGTGCTAGGGATTGGGGCGCCCGCAGGGGCTGCGATGAACCGCCTGGGCAGGCGCTGCCCGCCCAGGGCATCCTTACTAGGCTCGGGCGCGGCTCTGCGATGCCGCACGGAGGGGAGCCCCGGCCGAACGCGCCACTTCTCCCTGCTCCGTCCAGCGCCCCTGCGGTCCCAGCCGCGGCGGGAGCGCAGAGCCCCGAGAGGCGCGCTGGGGAGGAAGTTTGTCTGAAAGGAGGAACAACAGCAGTTTTCTTTTTAGTGATGGTCTGGGAGAAAAAGGAGATCCAAAACACCTCCAAACTTTGGAGGTAGTATGGGCTCTAGATTCCGAAAGCAGAACGTCGCGCGAGTTCCCTCCCTCCCTTCGGGAGTCCTCTGCCTCCGCTGCGGGCGTTGGTGCGAATGATGCCCACGCGGCGCCAGGAAAGGCACGCCTGGACCCCAGGCATCCGACAGGGCTGTCAGGCCTTGGCTGCCAGACGCCTTCTGTTCTGCGCCGAGGAGCCGAACTATGGGGCAGAGAAGGAGGGTGAATAAATACCAGGTGAAGGGCACATCTGCAGTTAGCGCCGGGGAAGAGCCGACAAAGGATACAGTTTGGCTGTCACTCTGGACCAGCCACAATTTGGAACGATTTGATAGGACAAAGAACCCGTGGTGAAGATGAAACCATGCCCTTGATTCCAACCATCTTACCCTTTTTGCTCCTAATAGCTAAGCCCCTTTTGAGCGCTAATTGTGGGCCCGGGTCTGTGTTCACTCTGTTTTGTGAATTCTCTTTTCACCTTTAGGGCAACCCATTGAGATAGGCATTGTTCTCCCCACTTTACGGAGAAGCGAACTGAAGCCAGGAGCTATTAGGTAACGTGCTCCAAGTCACACTTAGGTGATGGAGAATCTTTCAAACCCAGCTCGGCCTGACTCTGGAGTTCAGAGGCTTTTCTGCCGCCTCCCACCCCGAGACGCTTCTGCTAGTACCAAGAGGCTGTACGTGTTGGCCCGTATCTTTTTTTCACCTAATGTATTTTATGAGGGACACTGTGGTGAAGAGGATGCACTGAAAGTAGGTTGGCTGGGTCCAGATCCCACCTCCACCACTACTAGCTGTGGAGCCTCTCTGTGTAGATAAGGATCTGCAAAATGAGAATAAAATACCCTTCTTTAAACACTAAATCGAAGCTGGTTTCTCATCCATCAAATTTTGCAAATTATTGCATTTACTATTTAGGACAACTCTAATAAAGTAGGACTTCATAGAGTTATAAATTGCTTATATTAGAGTTAGTGTTAGTGGTCATGTAAACCTTTCTGTGTTACCTGGGGGTCAAAGGATTCCCCTGTGGGCGTTCATTTTAGCCATTCCTTATTGTTAGATATTCACAGGCCTACGGAGTGGTGGTCAGAGCCTGGACTCTGAAGTTAAACTCCTGGTTCCCACCGTGACTCTATCATTCAGCTACCTTGGGCAAGTTACTTTACCTCCGAGCCAATTGCTAAATTATTGGGAAATTTGGAAGCTGGTTGCTAAACCGTAGGTAGCTTGAAATTGGCTACCAGTGGCCATTTACACCTTGGAAATCAGCAGATGCTAAAAATCAAGCTTTTTTGTTTTTGTTTTTCCCTGGGAGAGCTGGTTTACCAGCACACCTCTGCGTCCGTTTTCCCATCTGTAAAGTGGGTTCAATAGAGCTGTGGAATCAAATACATGAACGCATATATATGAAGTCCCTAGTACAGTGCATGGCATTACTGAGTAATAATGGTTAGCTCTTATCTTTTCTGCCTTTTCCTATTATAAATAGAGCTGCTTTGAACATCCCTGTACAGTTTGCTTTTGGGTTGAAGTCTTACAAATAGAACACATGAATTTTGGGACATACATGGTTTTGGGGTGCTGTTGCATGTGGGCAGGTTGTACCCCAGAAAGACTGGTGACAGTTTTAGGGACACCAGTGGAGTGTACCTCTTTCAGGGTAACGCATTTTAAGTCTGATGAAATGTGGTTAGGTCACTGATAGAAAGATCAGTAGCTAAAGATCATGGATTGGTATTAAATGCCAGACTTCCAAGAGCCCGATTTCTTTATGATTTTTAGGTTTAATGTCTACCCCCTGATGGGAAAGGACAAATGAGCCCCTGCCAGTTTGGTCATCACCACCCAGCAGTGAGAAAGGGGGAATGTGGGCCCCGAGGCAAAGGCACTGGAAAGCCAGCCAAGTGACCCATGGGACCCTGGACTGATTTTTGTGTGGTTTTTTTTGGTGATTTCGAATTATTTTTCTTAAAGTGGCTCTCCAGATTGTGTAAGTTTCTGGCCCCACAAAAACCGGATCCATCCCTGCTGGACCCTGATTTGAGCATGGCTGCAGTCCTGCCTCCCAGCTCCTTTTACTCCAAACCTTTCTTGCTTTTCTGCAAAATCTTATTGGAGACAATGTCTTTAAACTGAGGTTTGGTGCTCCCAACGCTTAATTCCAAGTTTCAAAGTGCGATTCAAAGGGCAAATATTCTCCTTCCTGAGCTTTCTCAAAGTGTGTTCACGAACCACAAGGGGGTGGGAGTGGAGGTGGGCTCGACAAAATGCAGCTTTCCAGCCCCCCCCCCGACCCCGCCCCCTCCCGGCTTC
>NW_020174301.1:9173875-9193117 GCF_003031525.2 Neophocaena asiaeorientalis asiaeorientalis | reverse complement strand
CCCCCCCCCGCCCCCGCCCCGTCCCGGATTCAGTCCTGCGGACCCGAGGTGGGAGGGAGAGTTGGCTGCATTTTTGACAGTCGATTCTTACGCCACTTAAGTGTGAGGACCCCGCCAAGGATTCTGTGCACCCACCCTGCCCCCCACAGCGACTTGCACTGTTGATGGTAAATGGGATGCTCTTCGCTTGAAAAGCAAAGCCAGAGCCACGGCCTTCCACCGCCTCCTGCGAGCAGAACACGGGCTGAACCGCCAGGGGAATTCCCCGCTCCCCCGCCCAGAGCCTGTTATACATTATCCCATTAAACCTCTGGGACCAGTTTCAGATTTATGGCAGGGCTTAAGTTTTTATTTAAAGATGACAGTTGACATACAATTTAATGGCCGGCTTGGCTGCTGGGGGAAATTTTCCCTGCCGAACATCACTGAGCCGGGCCTTCAGATTCAGGGAGAACGAAGCGGGCACAGAGAGGCGGGGCTGAGCGAGGGGCGTGGTTTATACCCGGGTGGCGACCTGAACACCACCGCGGGCAACTCGCGGACTCGTGGGTGCCGGGCGCTCGGGGTGCTTTACTTGCCTTCACAGACTGTATGATGTATGAACTGATGTCTCCTTTACGCACTGTTAGAAACTGTGGAAACCAGGCAGGTGCCTGGCTGGGCCATTTCCTAGGGCTTTCTGGGTGAACTGAGTCATTTCCCTCCCTGGGGTTGAGTAATCCCCTCGGCCCCCTGCCGCTGGGCTCTGGGAACTTGCTGTTTAAATTGTACTAAATTTACGCTCACCAGTTTCTTCTGCTTCCCCCAGATAGCTCTCCACGGCAGCAGCCCCGGGGGTGGCAGCGGGGGCCCAGGCAGGCGACAGAAGCAGCTCCTCGATAAGAGCTGTCAGGAGGCGCACACTGGAGCCAAACAGTCCCTTGCAGACTTCCGGGGACCAATTTCCCTTCCCAGTAGGTTCGCATCTCTCGAGGGCCCCGCCGAGTGCCTGTGGGTCAGCTCTGCTGTCCCCGCTCTGTGGTGGGCTCAGGGACCCCTCATCTGGCTTGCCTTCTCGCTCAGTCCCCCCACTGCCCACCCCGCCCTTGGGTGGCTGGACATTCCCACCTCTGTCCTGTGTCCTCTCCCAAAGCTCCAGGAGGCCCGCTCTTCCAGGCCTCCTGCCTCCCTCTCTGTACCTGAAATGCAGCCTGCCCATCTTGTCTCTCCTCTGACAGCTGCAGAGCCCGCCCATTTCAGAAGGGACAGACCAGGGGACTCAGATCTCTGACCGAGCCCAGAGCTGCCTACATGACCTCACACAGTATCCAGTGTGTCATCTTGCTTGTGTGTATTTAGAGAGTGAGTGTGGAGCGGTGGGCTTTTCTCTTTCCTTCCTCGCCTCCCTGCTTCTCTGCTCCACTTCCTTCCTTCTTTCTTTTCTTTCTCTCTTTCTCCAGTTGGGACATTAAAAACCAACAATACCATCATCCACTGTCTTTATCATCCCACAAATGAAGGATGTTTCAACACCCCAAATAGGAAGAGAGAGATAATCTCACGTAAAGAACTTGTCCTGATACACAAGAATCTTCCAGAGGCTGTTGCTTCTAGGGGAGAGGCTCTGGGTCGCTGAAGGGCAGGGGCGATAGGAAGACCTGTCCCACTGTGCTCCCTTGTGTAGCTCTTGTCTTTTGTACCCTGTAAATAAATGTAATTACCTACTTAAAAAAGACAACCCAGTACTGTCCCACTCGATCAGCACAGCTCACTTGGTAAATACTTCCTTCTGCTTATTCTCATTCTTTCATGGACCAGTGAAGAAAACTTCATGGCAGTGTGTGGCATTGCAGCCAGATGCCATCTGGGAATGCCTGGCTTCATCTTCTCAATTATTTTTAATTTCCCTGAGAAAAAGCACCCGCCTTTTATTTCTTGCGTCTTTCCCTGCCCTTCCCTTAACAGCCTCTGCAGCCAGACAGCCTAGGGTTGAGTCCCAGCTCATCGACTTCCTGGCTGTCCCCTTTGGAGCAAGTGATTTAACCTTGTTGTGCCTCAGTTTCCTCATCTGTAAAATGGGCCACCGATGGACCCAACCTCCAAGGGCTGTGAGGTTGAGATGGGATGTAGTCAGTGTTCAGTAAATGCCATCTCTTTTTACAACCGTCATCCTCCTCTCTGTTTTGTCCCCCGCTCAACCTGATAATCTATCAGAAAACAGCTATCACTATAAATCTATACAAGAGTGCCCGGCACTGCAGACCCTGAGGAAGACACAGCTCTTACTCTCAAGAAATACACAGTCTACCCTACTGACACCGGAGGGAAAAAGTTACTTATTTTCCCTGAGGTGGGGGCCAGGGGAGAGCAAGGGCACATTTCCGCATAAGTCAGGTCCCAGAGGAAGCATGGGGGCTTCTGGAAAGTGAGAAGAAATATGGACAGGGTCTTCACTTTCACCTCCAGAATTGGGCTCCTGGGTAGTTTTTATTTTTTCTGGGCCTTTGCCTAGAAAGTGAGGATTCTCGGGAAGCTACAGAAGACAGTCTGGCGTCCTTATTTCCTTCCCTCTGGTAGAAAGTGGAAACTGGGGCATCTGTTGTTTAGTCCACTCAGAAGAGGATGTTGAGGTTTGCTTTTCCTCTGGATCCAAAAGGGTGCTCTGGAGCCCCACAGCCCCCGTCTGTCTCGCACAAAGCGTCTCTGAGAAGGCAGCGGAGACCTCCCCAGGCAGACCCCAGAGCATGGCACGTAAGGAAGGGTCCCCACCCCTTTGGCTATCAGATATGCCCTCAGCTCACCCATCGCTGGGTGCTGGCGGGCAGGGTAGAGGTAAGGGTGTGTGTGGTGCAGCTGCAGGTGCACAGGGGGCCCCTGGAGGGCTCGGCTGAGCAAGTTGACTTTTTCTGAGGCCTCAGACCTCGTGGGAAAACTGCCATGAGGCCGTTTCTGAGCCCAGCTGACCTCTCCAGCCTGTTGGCCTGCTCTGGTCTTTGATGCTTGCTATCAGTATGATTATTTCAGAACGATTTTATTTTTATTTTCTGCTAATGGCAGTTCATGCCAACCTCCCTACCAAGGGAATTGCATGCCTGAAGGCTCATTATTCTCAGAAGCTAGATACTGGAACTGATAAACACTTAAGTAATATTTAGATAGAGGGTTTCCATGACCCAGTTTCTCTGGAGCCTTACATGGATCACCAGTTGTGAAAACGGATTCTCTGCTTCTAAGTGGGATGACTTTTTAAAAAAATGTGATGTTTGATGTGATATAGGTGATATGAGGTTTTAAATCAGTTTTGTGGGGTGTGTACTTTCCCTGATTATTTTAAAGGAGTATGGTGTATGTGTGTGTGGTACCAAACCACATTAGAATTTAGGGTTAACGTTTCTGCCTTTTCCCGGGCTTGAATGTTTAGTTTGTTTTCTTTAATGTGCTGTGCTTTTGGGGGGTGCCTTTGACAAACCCTCTGAGGATGTAAGTTGACTCTGCTATTGAGGAAGCTGGATATTGAGAGTTTACTAAAATCTTTGACTTGGGGAAATTGTCTATGCAGGACCATTAGCCAGACCTTCCTGAAGACTAATAGCAGGAATTTGTTCTGATGAGTGTTAGAGATGCCTTCTGAGTATGGATTTCCAAGGAATTAATGTCTGGAGAAGGTCTCTGTTAGATATGACATCATGGCATCTATAAATAATGCATCACACAACGTGCTGCAAGCAGCCAGCCTCAGCCCTCTGTACCTGGATGCTGTGCCGGCTTTGAAATGACAGCTTTTACCACACAGAACAGCGTAAACGTAAATGGAAAGCGTCTGCCCGTTGTGCTTATGTGCTGGATGATTCTGGCCCAGCCGTAGGTGGGTTTTTGTCTGCAAGGAATTGGACTCTTCGTTTTTGCAGTCTTCTCACACATAAGTGTTATCATTCTTGTCGAGGCCGTCATGTTCTGGCTTCTGTGAATGTGAAGATCAGCAGATATCAGAACTAACAATGGCAGCCCATTGACCTGGGCTCTGCAGGCAGGACTACCTGGGCTTGGACCGTGACTCCCCGTTTCTAGCTGGGTGCCCCTTGCGAGTTACTGTGCCTCCGTTTCCTCATCTGTGAAGTGAGGATAATACTAAGCACATCTGAGGGTCGTTGTGAGAACAGAATGATTTAACCCATGGAAAAAGCTTGGAATAGTACCCAGCACACTGTGAATAATTCGTTGTCTTAGGAAGCCCTTACTTACATGCATCGGAAAATAGGGGAAGTCTACTTGTACCGACGAGGATCCTGAGAAATGGAAATGCCTCAGGTTAGGGGGCAGTCTCTCAGGGCATTGCCAAATGGAGTGGACCTCTGCCAGTCTCATTGGAGGTTGGGGATAATGACTTGGAAAAGAGAGACATCATTAAGTGAGTGGAGTTTGCAAGTGTTGCTCTAACTAGAGATATCTATCTATATTGATACCAATCAAGAAGGATTAAAAAAAAAAAAGGCGTAGCCAAAGGCCTTAATCAAAATTCAAAGACAATCCGGAAGTCTTGGCAAAATTCAAGTCAGTATTTCTGGAAAAGTGAAAACACATGGCAGTAGAGTTTGAGTAGAAGATTCCTATAGTAAAAGGACTGCTAGGGCAGAAGGTGAGCAGAAGGGCAAGAAGAAATTTCTCTTTATCCGTGGCACCAAAGCCGAAACTAATAACCATGGCTATGGAGATACTTTCTGTGTCTTGGTATGCTTTCTGGGCCAGCCCTGAAAATTCTGTGCCTCTGTAACAGTGTCAGCCATAGATGTATTTCATGACATTGATGGAAGGGAAATGGTAGCCTAGGAGGGAGCTGAAAGGAAGGGCCACCCATCTGCAAACTCCTGTGTTCCGAGGCACCCTGGGGTTCCATAGAGGTGGTCCTGGTGGGGACAATTGCCCGCATATTTAAGTCCCAGTACTGGTTCCATCCAGCAGTTCCTTAGCTGGGTCACCTTACCCTCTGGACCTTTATTTCTCAGTCTGTTAAATAAGGAGACTAGATCAGATGAGTGGGTTTTGAGTTGTAAAACTTTTTGTTCACACGAAAGCCAGCACAGAAACCTAATATGCAAAATGACTAGAGTATGAAATAAAAGAGGGGAGTGAGGGAGCAATTGTCTCACGGTGGGGATGGCTATCTTATCTCTCAGTTAACCAGAAGACCTAGTTAACCAGAGCACTCTATTGGCTAAATGGGAATCCACCAAGTGTATTTATTTGCAAGACAGTGAGGCCGTGAAAACCCAAATGTGGTTTGGTTTATTATTGAAAAGAACATCAAGAGTTTTGGCATCACTACAGGCCAAGGTTGAAAAGTTATAGCCAAAGCAGTTGTTCTGCAATGGCGAGAGAAATTTCTGGCTACCTACGATTTTTCCGGAACAGCGAACTTGTGTCTGTAATTTATTTACTTAAGAGAAGATCTGCTAGGGGAGTGGAGTAAACTGTCCAACTGTACTCTTTGGGTAGAGAACAGGGAGTAAATCTGTGAAACGCTTGGCAGAATGAACCCTGTTGCAGAAATTTCTTACGATAATGATCTTTTAGTTTGATTTATACTTCATTGGGAAGAAATGCAGTGTTCAGAAGCTTGCCGTTTTAACATTTGCAAAGAGAGCAGAGAACTAATTTAATCTCCGCGAACTGAAGATTCACTTTAGAGAAGTGTCAGGTCCATTTGTGATGTTTGAGTGGGTTTGCCTCTCAAGTAAAGGAATGGATTTGTCCCAAACAACTCTCTTATGTGCTCCATCACCAATGCATCGTGCTTCTGCTTTATTTAGCCCAAATCAGCCAATCAGTGTATAGAACCCAGGTAGTTTTCCCAGATGCTAGGAGACCGAGTCTCAGCTGCTTGAGAAATTAATATGTTTGTTGACCTCCAATAGAACACAGTAGATCACAGAAGCTGAGTTACTTCCATGTTCGACATATCCTGATACAGCTTTCCTCCAAAAACATTTGAAACCATATGACCACCTAGCTACTTGCAACAATTAATAGTCATAAGACTTTTAAAATTTGTCCTTTTAAAATGATTTGTTTTGCTGATTTCTTAATTTAAAGTTTATTTTCTCCCAGATTCAAACTTTTCTTTAGAGAGACATGTCTCTACTTTGAAAAAAAAAGAAAGCAGTGGAGAAAAGAAGTATTAGCTATAAAAATAGTTCACTTGATAAATCATTATTTTAAGGAAGCAGAGAGAAGAACTAATATTTTTTGAGGGTACACTGTGAGCATCTAGGTGCCTGATGTGTTTCCTCCTTTAATCCTTCTGATAACCCCAAGAGATAGGGGGATTATCTTCATCTTACACAGAGTTTTGCCCGTGTTCACATAGTTCGAATTGGCAAAACTGGCTTTGGAACCTGGGCCCATCCGAAGTGACGTTCCACGGATTTTCCCTTGACTCCAGGAAGGGGCCAAATTCTGTAGATGAGGTGTGTTTGTGTTGCTACTTCCTCCTTCAGGCAAGTAGCCAGAGTGTGTTAGTTGGAGGTCCCCGTCCCCTTTCCTATAGTCAAGAGGCTCTTTTTAGAGGTAAGAGTAAGAAAGTGCAGCAGATGTGCAGGTGCAAAGTCACTGATTCATTTAGCCTATGCCCTTTGTAACAGCGTCCCACCGAGACATATTGGAGCCTGAGAGGCACAAGGAAAAATCAGCTATAATGATCCTGTCTTTATTTAAATTTTTGGTATTTTGCTCGTTATGGAATTTTTTGCATTAATTTTGATTTTTCAGAATATTGCACGAAAACCTCATTTACCTGATGCCTGAGTTTTTTGGGCACCCCCTTAAATTTTGCACCTCTGGCCAGTGCCTCCCTTTCCCCACCCTAGTCCCGGCCCTGGTACACACTTTAATTTATGTACCAGGCAATGAGCTACCTGCTGGAGATACAAGATCAAGATGCAGAGGAGCTTTCAGACTGGTGAGCGCCGGTCGTGCAGTCACAACACAGCAGGATAATTATGAGACTGTGCACAGAACGTAATGGGGGAAGAGTTGCTGTTGAGTCAAGGTCCCTGGGAGGAGGGCTTGAGGGAGACTTGAAGGCTGCCTGTGGGTCAGCCAGTGGACACGTGGGTGGGGGAAGGATATATGGGGAGTGTTGGGAAATGACAAGTCCCTTCTTAACTCGGAGCCACAGTTTTCTGCATCTGTAAAATGGAGGGAATAGCAGCACGCCCTTCATAAGGTTGTTGTCAGGACTAGAATGAATTCACTGTGTTAAGCACGGAGAGTAGATTCTGGCATATAACTTACTATTACATCTTAGCCATAATGGTGGTGATGATGATCATAATGCCCGTTATAAGATGACAGTATCTTTGGGCCACATACACAGTCTAAACTTTGCTTTGCAGACATCCGCGACAGTGATGGGAGTTCCAGCAGCAGCCACCAGAACCCCAAGAGCACAGACAAATGGGCGGCTTCTCTGGAGAACCTGCTTGAAGACCCGGAAGGCGTGAAAAGATTTAGGGTTTGACTTTTTTCGTTGTTCACCGGGCTGGACGCACATACCAAGAAGTTTAGAAGCCTGTGGGTGGAGCACAGGCCAGGTTTTAACACTGTCTGGCCCAACTTGAGAAGCAGAACTTCTCACCTGTCATGACCAAGATGGAAATGCTTTCCTGGGCAGTCATGGAGCAGCACGGAGGGGCGTGCACAGACTGTTTCTTTCTTTTTTTTTTTTTCTAACTATTTGGTTTCACCAGGTCTTAGTTGCGGCAGGCGGGCTCCTTAGTTGTAACACATGGGCTCCCTAGTTGTGACATGCGAGCTCTTAGTTGTGGCATACATGTGGGATCTATTTCCCTGACCAGGGATTGAACCTGAGCCCCCTGCATTGGGAGCACAGAGTCCTGTCCGCTGCGCCAGCAGGGAAGTCCCTCTTTCTGGTTTTTATATAGCTGGATGGGAGCGGGGTGGGGTGATGAGGAAGAGGTACTGTGCTCATTGGCAGAATCTACAAAGAATTTCCAGCTCTGTGACACCTGGGAGGGGGTGGTCTGGGTCTCTCTGATGTGAAGGTTTGTTCACTTGTATGTTGGGGATTCTCAGGATACATATTAACAGAGTGAAAGAGGCTGGACATCAGCTGGCAAAGTGAAGATGAACTCAGAGAGGAGAGCAGGTGGGTGGGGAAGTGTCGGGACTGCCTAGAAATGGCCTGCAGAAACTCCAAGTGTCAGAAGAAGCACAGGTGAATTTCAAGAATGCCTTGTATCTGCCTGAGTCCCACTGACTTCTGTCTTTTAAGTCTTGGGTCAGGCCAGGATAAGCCCTGATGCTGTTGGTCTCTGTAGCAGACTCCAAGGAGCGGGTAGCAGGCATTTCTGGACATAGGACCACCATCTAGAGCGCCGTCTAGATCTCGGGGAGAAAACTTTTCTGTGCACAGCAGGATAGCTGGCTGTGCCACTAAGCCCCCAACATCTGCCAAAAGAAAGCACACCTCCAGCTTGAAATAGTTTTCATTGTGGCATTTTTAGACATGCTTAGTATGTTTTCTTTTCTTTTGTTTAAAAAAATGAGCCTGATTTTGAAGGAATGTACTTTGTTTAAACACCGTCTGGAAGGAACTAACATATCTTCCACTTTAATTTACTTTTTGGTAATTTATCGTCAGTTGAGAATTGTGAGTAGATTCCTACTTCATTTTTACTCTTTTTCAGAGTGTCAAACCCTTGAAGTTCAAATGCATATGAAATTCCAGCTTTAACATTAAACATACACTATGTTTTCAGGGTGGAGCTTTTACAGGGTGAATGAACACCCTCATTTGTTGAATTTTGACTTAGTTCTTGAAGGGAAATGCATTATTTGTTTTTTAAGTAGAATACTGTTTGATATTTTTTCTTCTTTTCATCCACAGGAATTTTTAAAAAAGGAATTCAGTGAAGAAAATGTTTTATTTTGGCTAGCATGTGAAGATTTTAAGAAAACACAAGATAAAAAGCAGGTACTTCTACTCTATAATCACATTCTTGGTAATTTTCTTCTCTCCTTATAAAGTTATATTTGCCTTTCCAATAAATTTTGAAATTGCCTAGGGAAATCTGATCCATATTGGATTTTGGGGAAGATTTAAGCTTCAGAATAGCCTATGTGGTATTGATCAAATATTAACAATTCTTTTAAAAAGTGTGTTAATCTATTTTTAAAAATTAATTAATCTTTGGCTGCGTTGGGACTTCGTTGCTGCACGCGGGCTTTCTCTAGTTGCAGCGAGCGGGGGCCACTCTTAGTTGCGGTGCGCGGGCTTCTCATTGTGGTGGCTTCTCTTGTTGCAGAGCATGGGCTCTAGGAGCGCGGGCTTCAGTAGTTGTGGCACTTGGGCTCAGTAGTTGTGGCTTGCATCCTCTAGAGTTCAGGCTCAGTAGTTGTGGCTCATGGGCTTAGTTGCTCCATGGCATGTGGGATCTTTCCGGGCCAGGGCTCAAACCCGTGTGCCTTAACCTCTGCACCACCAGGGACGCCTTGTTAATCTATTTTTAAATGGAGCTGTTCAAATGGACAAATGTTTAAAGTAAAAATAATGATTTAAGTCATTGAGAGTTTCTCATCGAGTATGATTTCTTTTTCATGAATAAGTTGTGTGAATGCTTCCCCCAGAGTTTGACATGTCTGTGTTTTTTATGGACACCGTAAAGCAGATGTGTGGTGATAAAAGCACAACGCACATCAGATGGATTGTCAATTATTCAGTATATCTTTACGAAACACCTTGTAGTTGGCAGGCATCCCACGTAGAAAGTTTCTGACTGCTCTCCTGGGTGGAGGTGGATGTGTGCTCTTTGCAGGAGGTAGCCTTTAGCTCCAATGCCAACCAGATTTTCTGCCACTGGAGGTTGGGTGTTGGGGTGGTGGAGGAGATTATGGGGAAGGAGGCTTGTGGATTGGGTGTGTTTACGAGGCTCATGCCTGTGTATTTCTAAGAGGTTAGTGGCTAAATGCCTACAGGAGCCGGTAATAATGTGCACGAGTGAGGTTTTTTGTATGAGGCTGCAGGGAGTGGTGGGGACTGGGGCCATTAGGGGGTGGCCTGCCCTGCCTCCAGAGGCTGTAGCTGGTTGTTTAGCTGACTTTGGCAGTGAACGCTTTGGGGTCTGTGGCCGTCTGAGCTTTCCCTGCTTTGGGTTCTACCCACCTAGGTCTTCGCTTGCCCACCCTTGCCCCAGAACTCTGAGGGACCTTGCTTCCTAAGGCATCTTCTCCCATCTTTAGTCTGATGCTGCCTGTTTTTCCAGAGAAGCTGGACATTTGGATTCTTATGTGAAACCATCCAGTTTTATAAATGATGGAACTAATTTTTTAAAAATGTAAAACCTTGCCTGCCAAAAAAAACATATCCATGGGCAGATGTGGCTTGTGGGCTGCCAGTTTTTAAGCCTCTGGTTCCAAAAGCTGGAATCCATGAGGCCAAAAGCCATTATGTGTTTGCAGAAAATGTCACTCCTTGGTTTATTCAAAGGCTTTTCCACCTCAGACACCCTTTCCCCAAGATGGAGCAGTGTGACCTTCGCCCTGTCACCTTCCCCTCTGTCGGGGCAAGGATGGATTCCAAGATCCCTTGAGCTGAACTTCCTAGGTCAGCCCAGAAAGCCATCCCGGGCATGATGCTGGGCATTTGCTTCCTTCCTGCTTCTTGACCCTGGATGACTTTATCTGAGCCCTTTGGGCTGGTGAATGGTCTCAGGTGTTGGCTGTGCCCCTTCAGGCAGGCATGCCCATTGCAATCCTTTGCCCCCAGCACCCAGCACAGGGCCCAGGGACAACTGTCAATAAATGCTGGCCTGGGCAATGGGTTCATCCGGCCTCACCCTAAAACCCTAGCTCAGAGTCAAGCAGGCAGACAGATGTCCATTTCTCTGCCTTCATTTGCGTGTTGGAGGTTAGAGGGGCTGACAGGTCAGCCAGCCACCCCTGCAGTGTACAGATCAGGCAGTTGAGGTACCCGCGCGGCTGAGCTGGGACTTGAACCTGCCCCATGAGCTGCCCAGTCGTTTCCACTGCACGTGAGGCTGACGTGCCCTTCAGTTCAGTTGAGTTTTTGCCAGATCTTTGCAGCGCGCCTGCTCGGGGCCAGGCCTTGTGAAAAGCATGGGTGACACACAGGGACAAGACAGATGAGACTCTTTAGGGAACAGGCCTCTAGAGGGGAAGCTGCTTGTTAAACAAGCCTTTGCAAGTGTGACGAGAACAGAAATGGGAAGTGCAGGATCCATGGGAGCACAGGCAGTGGGTGTCAGGAAGGTCCCTGGGGAAGTGACTCTCAAGCTGACATCTAAGTGGAGTTTGGAGATGGGGGGAGTGTTCCTGGAAGAGGGGACAGCCTGTGGGGAGGAAAGCCTGGAGAGAAGAGCTGAAGGAAGACCAGAAGACGGGAGGCTTGTGCTTGAGGGGTAGGCTGGGTCTGCTGTGTCTGAGACTGGGGCCACAGCTGGAGAAGCGGGGTGTCAAGGTGAAGCATGAAGTTTGTGGACCATTTATCTCTACAGTGAACTAAGGCAGTTGTGGGATTGATGCAAATCTCACTTTTGCATCTATTTAAATAAGACCTGTGCTGGTTGTTTTTTGTTTTTTTTTTTTTCATTTTTTACTATCATTATCCAGCCAGATCTCTGGTACCTTGTATAATTTATTTATCTTCTGTACAATTTGGTTTTCCCTCTATCATGCAGGCTCTATAAGGTTTGTGATCTTTGTCTGTCTTCTCCCCCACTGGGACTGTGTGCCTAGGACAGTGCCGGGCTCGCTGTTTCCTTCCCAATTTCCACTTAGGTCAGCTGACACCTGAGTATCTGCCGTGGGTAGGGTCCCGCCCTCTCGCTCACCTTGAGCTGCAATTGCAGCCTTAGGGGTGGACTTGAGGGAGGAGCGTGCCATCCTTTCTGTTGGGGCTTTGCATTCTCAGAAGCTCCAAACAGTGGACTGGTGCTGTGTCTTTGCTGCCTTCCGTGGTCTGTGCTTTGCCCCCTGGCAGACAGAAAAGCAGCCCTTTAGTTTGGGAGGGTCTCAACGCTCTGTGTTTATGGTGGGGATGCTGGGGCTCTAGGAAGTTGGGAGGGTGATGCCTCCCACCCTCCCTTCCTGGGGTTGTAATTGCCAGGTGTTCATATTCCACAATCAGCTTTCAAAGCAGTTCTCTCCCTTTGCTATTTCTTTGTGGTTTAACATTTTTCTATGAAGAGCCTCTTCCCCATGAATTAGCATGTGAGATCCATCTATCTTTTAACATAAAGCAACCTTTATGTCTTATAAAACCTCAGAAAAAGCTCCAAGAAGGTGTTCATTCTTTGGCTGTCCCTGAATTCATTCATTCATTCATTCATTCATTCATTCATCTGCACATGTATTTGGGCCTGTTTACTGTGTAACAAGGATTAAGATGGATACAGCGGCTCGTACAGATTTGTAAAAACCAAACCGAGTGGGGATGGGGAAGTGGTGGGGCGGTACATGTCTGATAATCATAACTCTGAGAGCAACTTGCACTGATATTTAAATATAATAGTACCATGCATTTTTATAGTGTTTTAGAGTTAACAGTTATGGGGGGAGGGGTCTGTGGTATTTATTAATTTTATTGTATTTATTTAACACTAAAACTTGATCCAGGGTTTTAGAGTGTTTGATGTCCTTATTTAAAGTAATCGTAAAGGTTTTTCTGAAAGGCTAAAACACCATCTTCTTTATTTAAAAAAAAACTACTTAAAAATCCAAAAGTGATGAGTGTTCCTTATATGAAAGTCATTCAGTTCACAAGCAGATGCAGTAAGAAGGGTTCATTCCCTCAGCACCCTCCAGGTTTCACTCTGTCTCTGGTTTGGGCTGTGTCTTTCTGACCTTTGACGTGGTCTTGGCCAGGTCCAGGCGGGACCGGATAGGAGCTCAGCTGCTCACGGTGTGGGCTGGGGTCTGGCATGGGCCTGCCCGGCATCTCCACTCCTTCCTGCCTCACTGTGTAACTTTCCGACGTCCTCTACTGTCTTCTTACTGTAACCAAGGTTTCACTTACTTTACATCCCTGTCTACTGCATTTTCCTTATTAAAACTTTATTGTTTACTGTTTGCTGCTGAGCCAAAGAGGATGCTATGATTACATTTTTTTCTTCTTGGACCATTTTTTGCTTTTCTTATTTTTATACTCTCAGATAGCCCTTTAAAATGTTTCTCGATACGGTGTTACACAGGTCTCTCAGATCATCTCTGCAGTCCGAGTTCCCCTGGGGACTCCTCCCGGGGACCCCTGACTACCCCACCCACTGGGGCACCCCCCTGTCTTCCTTTGCCACCAGTGGCCATTCCCTCTGTCCCTCCCCTGCCTCCTGGACCCAGATCCTCATCTGTCTGGAGTCACTCCCTCATTTTGGTGGAGCATGACCAGCAATAGCTTCTTGAGAAAGGGTACATGGCAGGTAGACCTTTAAAGAATCGTATTGAGTGAAAATGTTATTTTTTTCCTCTTCTCCTGCGTCATGGATAATCTGATGGAGCATAGAATTGAATTCTAGGTTAAAACTCACTCAGAATTTTGAAGACATTGTCCCATTATCTTCCACTTTTGTTAAGAATCAGTATGTTACATGTAAGCTGTTTTGTTTTCTTTGCTTGTTCACCACCAGTATTCTAAAACTGTACAGTCACAGGCTTAGAGCGGGGTGAGGTTCGTTCATCGTGTGGGGCATTTTGTGGAGCCTTTTAATCTGGAAATTTGTAGTTCTGGGAGATGTTCTTATATTGTTATTTTTATTAGCATTATTATTATTATTATTATTTTTTTTTTTTTTGCGGTACGCGGGCCTCTCACTGCTGTGGACTCTCCCGTTGCGGAGCACAGGCTCCGGACGCTCGGGCTCGGTGGCCATGGCTCACGGGCCCAGCCGCTCTGCGGCACGTGGGATCTTCCCAGACCGGGGCACGAACCCATGTCCCCTGCATTGGCAGGTGGATTCTTAACCAGTGTGCCACCAGGCAAGTCCCCCGATGTGTTTATAAACTAAACATACCTCCAATCAGCTGGGTTGGGAGAAATTTGCTGGATGTCTGTGTGCGGAATTTCCCTTAACCCTTGTGTTCGGTTTGGCATCTCTTCCGTGCCCTCCTTCGTGTCTCTGTCTGCAGCTTCCCTGAGTCAATTTCTTTAGAGAAGAAAACTCCAGGCTCTCGGGGGTGGGGCGTGGATAACTGCTCAGAGCTGGTGGTCGGGACCTGGGGGTCTAATGGCTTCTTTCTGCTGCCTTCTTCATCCCTCCTGCCTAGGTTCCCAGATGCCCCTGAGTTCCTGCCATTTTGGGACATTTCTTTGCATCCCCAGCCCTGCCGCCTCCCCTCACCAACCTTGCAGGCGCCTAGGTTTCTCCTTGCTGCTCTCTGCAGAGTCATTCGCTGTCCCTCCATCTGCTTTCCATTTCCTGAGTCTGTTCTCAGAAATATTCTCAAATCATTTACTTGACATTTTCTTTGCCTCATTCTCTTTCTGAAGTTGATATTAATGAAGGTAGTGGCTTGATCCTTTAATTTCCTTATGTGTCCTGTCCCGTTGTCCATCTCTGGCAGAGTGATGGGGACAGAGGGGAATGGGCTGGCAAGATAAGCAAGACTCAGTGACAAGCAGGGTGCGGGGTGAGAGAGGCATTGGGGGATCACTGTTCCCGGCTTCCTGGAGTAGAGACGGCAGGACCCCCCTGCCAGGAGGGGCCCACTTCTTTCCTTGGCGTTAGGTGTGGGGTGTCTGTGGGACATCCAAGCCCACATTACTGGGAATCAGTTGGCTACATGGTCAGTAGCTTCGGGGAGAGGGATGGGCTGAGATCTTGGGAGAGTATGTGGTTAGGAAAGCGTTCGGCCTAGGGCAGAACTTGGGAAACCCTAGGATTTATGGGGGTGGGGGGGACAGAGGGACAGGAGCGGACTAGGGCAGAACTTGGGAAACCCCAGAATTTATGGGGGTGGGGGGACAGAGGGACAGGAGCGGCCTAGGGCAGAACTTGGGAAACCCCAGGATTTATGGGGGTGGGGGGGACAGAGGGACAGGAGCTGGTGAAGGAGACAGAAGCAGGGAGGTGTTGGGGAATCCTGAGAGGTCAGCGGCACCGAGCAGGGCCAGGGGCCAGAGAGCAGTCCAGGAGAAGGACGGCAGTGGGCTGGCAGGGTGGGCGGAAGCCAGGGGCTGGGGAGCAGGTGGGAGGGAGAAAGTGGAGACACAAATGCACATTTTTTTCTTTTGAGATGTTTCAGTAAGAAGTCATTAACTATAGGGGGATGTGGGTAAAAGGTTTTGTTTTATTTTCCCAATGGAAAAATGTAAAGCACGCTTATTGGATAAGGGAGAGGAGGCAGAACGTGGAGAGGAGCGCTCCTCGGAGCATGGGCTGCCGATGCCTTTGCCTTTGTTCTGGGTTGATTTTTGTTTCTGGGACTGATGCTAAAGGGAATTTGCTTCTCCTAAACGTGCACTTCCTGGGAGCAGCGTTGGAGTGCTGACTTCTGCTGAGCATCGCTGTGGCTGATGCACTGCCAGGCGGGGAGGAAGGTCCCGGGCTTGCGGGGTGTCTGGGAAGCAGACCTGGGTGTACACGCTCCCACGGGCATTCCTCAGGTTGATGCCGGGAGTCATCACACGGGCCCAGGGGGGATCCTTTTCCAGCACCGTCTGGGGCAGGATTGGGCGCTGGGCACGGCTGCTGTCCACAGCAGGGCAGCTGCTCTGGTAGAGTCTGTAGAGTCTGGTAGGAGAGCGGCTGACCATCTTTCCAGGTCACACCGAGGGTCCCAGACCCATGCGGCCTCACCAGTGGGGGATGTTCTCACCCTGTCCCAACAGGAGCTGCAATAGGGTTAACCAAGCTCTGGAAAATGTACCAGAATAACTCAAGAGACCCGGTTCTTCTTTTTTGCTAAGTGTTCTTGGCGTGGACACCAGGCCATCCCATGACCGGCCTGCGGTCAGCAGTCTCAGGGTTTCCCTTCTCAGTCACGCTTCCTAGCCCAGCCAGATAAGCTCTGCCCACGAAGCCGTCACTCTGAGTGATCAGTCAGAAATGAGGGTGGCCCTGGCCTGGGCGCCTCGGGGGCCCTGCACTCTTCCCAGAGACTCGGGGTGTTGGGGACATTCTGGGGATGCTGAGAGGCCCGAGGCTGATACACCTACAGGCCCCGCCTCCCCAGAACCTGCTTCCTGTCTTCCCTTCCGCCCCATGTCTAAGCCTCAAGCTACTCGTTATACTTCTTCTTTTCAGAACCACCCAAGACAGCCTGCATCCATCTGGAAAACTGTGTGTGTGTTGTGTGTGTGTGTGTGTGTGTGTGTGTGTGTGTGTGTGTGTGTGTTCAGGGGGGAGGGAAGAAGGAGGGGAGGCCTAAAGTGATTTCTCCTTCCAGAGCCTCACATGGAGTTTGCTAATCTGACTGGCTGAAAGTCTACTTTCATGAAGTATTGTTAAAACAGGAAGTGGTTTTCCAAAAACGTTCCTTCCTGACAGATGGGGGTGGTGGGAGGGAAGCTCATGGCTTCCTGGAGGGAGTGGGTCTTCAAGAGGCGGGTGGCCCCAAAGTACTGCCCCATCTGGTCTCCACAGCTGTCTCCAGGCCTGTCCCCTGGAGTAGCCATGTTAAGGCCCCGACCTGGACGGTCTTCCTGCACGTCTTGTCAAGGCTTTCTTTCTGGGGGGGATGGTAGGTGGTCAGGCCTCCATCTCGTGGGGTCGTTTGTCAACTAGTCCCGGTACCTAAAGAAGTTAAAGGACTGCTTTTTGCCTTCTTTCAAGCACCTGCTATTGAAGCCTTCTGGTGGTTTCCACGAGGCCAAAGGGTTTCAGAGCCTGGGGCTTCCTAAGCCAAGCTCTGCAGCACGTGTGAGGCCCCAGGTGGGCTCTCTGGAGAGAATGGCAGTTTCTAGGCGGACCCCGAAAAGCCTCCTTGCATGCCCCCGCAAATCATAGCTCCGTGGCTCCATGTCAGAGGCATATGTTGTCTGGCTTCCTCTGTAGGGTGAGCTAATACTGAGGCTCTAATGTTTGGAGAAAAGCCCCATATTTGCCACCTGTGAGGTGCGAGCACAGAAAGTCAGAGAACATAGAATCCTCGGGGGACGCCCTGCAGGACTCCAGCACGGAGGCCTGCTGTGTTTAAGAGCGCCCGCCGTGAGAGCATCCCTGTACCAGCCACTGCTGGGTTTTGGTGCAACCTGAGTGCAGATACGCACACCTTTTCGAACTCCACTGACAAGCCCTCCCAGGGCAGAGCTTCCGTAGGGTTGATGCCTTCCGGCCCGATGGCGTGTTCTCTCTCTTGCTAATTCTCATACCTCCTTCCCTGAAAACAACCCCCAGCCCTGGAAGGCTGGCTGTGCATCGCCTGCTGGGAGGATAATGTATTGTGCAGGCATGGAACTGAGCAGAGATGCCAGGCTTTGGAGTCAGATGGTCCTATGTCTCCCTGTAGGCTCCCTGGATAAGCCACGTCACTTCTCCCGCCTCTGTGTCCTCATCAGGGATGTGGCACTAACAGGAAAAGTGGCACTTCATGGGCGCCCAAGGGATTAAGGAAATGGGACCATAGTTGTAAAACACCTAACGTGTCTGGCACATAGTAGGGGCTTGATCACTGGTTGGGATATGTGTTCATGGTTTAACTTGATGTTTTTGTATTGTGGTAGGATAGACACGACATACATCTTACCACGCTGACCATTTTTTAGGGCTCTCATGTTTACCATTTTAACAAGTGTACAGTTCAGTGGCATTATATACACTCACAGCGTTATACATCTATCACCACTATCCAGTTCCAGAACTTTTTCATCACCCCAAACAGAGACCCCTTACCCATTAAGCAGCCACTCCCCGTTTCCCCCTCCCGCAGCCGACCACTCATGTCTCTGTCTCTGTGGAGTTGCCTCTTCTGAATATTTCACAGAAATAGAATCATGTAACGTGTGGCCTTTCGTGTCTGGCTTCCTTCACTGAGCGTAATGCTTTCGGGGTTCATCCGTGTTGTAGAATGTGTCGGTGCTTTATTCCTTTCTACTGCTGAATAATGTTCCCATGAGGCCTTGATTTGGAGCAGTCACAGGATGGCTGTGGATGCTACCGAATATCCCTCACTCTGGGCTGGGATTCTTTCCAACATCATTTCAGAATGGATAGTGGTTTTGAGACAGGAGGTGTGGCCTACAGATGCATGGAAGGGGAGGGGAAGGGGCCAGGCCGACCGTGAGCCCCCCGCCCCCCGACCTCCCATCCAGCTCAGCTCTGGAGCCACAGCCAGATCCCCCAGGGCTCTTACAGCAGCGCTCCTTCTGGGCTCAGGCCGGGAAGGGCTGTGCTCGCCGATAACGAACAGGCTCTCCGTGTCTCCCCCAGATGCAGGAAAAGGCGAAGGAGATCTACATGACCTTTCTGTCCAGCAAGGCCTCTTCACAAGTCAACGTTGAGGGCCAGTCCCGGCTCAATGAGACGATACTGGAGGAACCGCACCCACTGATGTTCCAGAAGCTCCAGGACCAGGTAACCTGACTTCTCTACATGCACCTTGATTGGAAAACTGGCATATTTTTCCCAGCCTGGAAGAATTCAGTTAAAACCAAATGTTCGACACCCTAGAAGCCGTCCCACTCGTCCGGGCAGGCTGCGGCATGTGAAGGGGCCGTGGTTGGTGAAAGAGCAGGCTGGCCTGCCAGGCCCAGGATTTGACCCATTGGAGCCGCCCTCAGGCCTCGTTCCTCTTGGTCTACACGTAGTTTGACCGAGCAGGGTTATCTGTCTTCTCAACCAGATGAGAAGGGAGGCTGGAGCTATTTGAGGAACCCACACTGAGGAAGCAACGAGTGGTAACCGCTGAAGGTAGAAGCAGCCAGAAAAATCTAGAAAAGCAAAAGCACGTGGACTCGGAGTGGCGGGGAACCTGGGGCTTTTGTGCAAACATCGCCTCCTACTTCAGTTGGCCCCATAGTCCTCTTTGCCAACGTAGTCCACTTAAAGCAGGAAAAGTTAGGTTTAAAAAAATGGACCTAGGGCTTCCCTGGTGGTGCGGTGGTTGAGGGTCCGCCTGCTGATGCAGGGGACGCGGGTTCGTACCCCGGTCCGGGAAGATCCCACATGCCGCGGAGCGGCTGGGCCCGTGAGCCATGGCCGCTGAGCCTGCGCGTCCGGAGCCTGTGCTCCGCAACGGGAGAGGCCCCAACAGTGAGAGGGCCGCGTACCGCAAAAAAAAAAAAAAAAAAAAAAA
>NW_020174301.1:9162750-9172733 GCF_003031525.2 Neophocaena asiaeorientalis asiaeorientalis | reverse complement strand
GGGAGAGGCCACAACAGTGGGAGGCCCGCGTAACCAAAAAAAAAAAAAAAAAAAAAAAAAAAGGACCTAGAAGGGGTAAACTTTAGTGTTCTGGCAAATTTTCGTATGAGGAATGCCAGCAGTAAAATAGGCAAGAGGGGTGAAGTTGCATTGCAGAGATTTTTTTAGGCATGAATTTGCAGATGTGACTATTCATAGCATGCTCTGTTCTTATGAAACGTTGTATGCACACATGTGGACCATGGAACACTGACAGATTTCAAACTTCTGCTGGCCCTGTTCTTATTGGGGAAGCAAAGGCCTTACTTGGCACACAAGTGGAGACCAGCTCTTAGCTTAATTCAGCATTCCTCCAACATGAGCAAGCCTAGAGCCACCTGTTGTTAAAACAGAAGCTGGGCCCCACCCCCAGAGTTAACCGGTGGACTTGATGGTTCCCAAGAGGCTTGAGACTTTGCCGTCCTAACAAGTCCCCAGGTGATGCTTATGCTGCAGGTCCTGGGACTACACTTTGAAAACCACTGGCCCACGGCAGCAGTTGGCAGTTTTTTGATCACCTGGAATATGCACAGAGCCCAGAGCCATGTCCCAGCATGCAGAAGGCCTCATTTGCTCAGCATCAGATAGAAAACAAATAGGTAGAAAATACAAATATTAGCTTGAGAAGGTTTTCCAGTTGGTACAGTGGCAAGTGCAAATTCCACATGAATTCTAAGTCAAATTTGAGTGTTGAAGGGACTCCAGTTAGCATGGGAGACTTGCTGAGGGCTTCCTGGAGGTAGTGATGTTGAGCCAATGGGAGGGATGCTATGGACATAGATTTGTGGAGGGAAAGGGATGCATGGTTAAAGGCAGTTCTTGTGTCTGTAGCCACACGGGGGTATCTGCCCCACCTGGACCTCAGAATCTTTTACAAACTTCCTGGGGTACTCTGAAATGCAGCCAGGACTGAGAACCTGCACTGAAGCCCCTGTGTTCTAGGTATTCTCAGTAAGAACAATATCTACCCTTCAGGGGTGCCCTTCTGTGCCCCCTTGGCATATATTATCTCATTTAATCTCCAGTGAGTACTAGTATTCCCATTTTGATGATGAGAAAAACAAGGTTCCAGGAGACTAAGTGGTTTGTTAGCACAAAGTCCCATAGGTACAGGGCGTGCTGGAGGCCGATGCACCTGCCTTCAAAGACTGTACTCCGCACACACTCACAGCCTGTGCAGCTGTCCCGCCCTCGTGGGCAGCCCCTCATGGCTCCTCAAAGCCGCATGAGACCGGTTGGAGCAGAGGGATTGCCACGCGAATACAGTCCTTTTCTGGGATCGCAGAAGGCAAGGTAGCCACAAGGAATGAGGTGGGCTGCTGTCTCTCCACGCGGTGGGACAGCTCTCCTGTCCCACCAGCTCTCCTTGTGTTAGGCCTGCGACACATCTCAGAATGGAGCTAGGCCTCTGTGACCAGGGCACCCCCGTTGGATTCAGACTGTGGGAGGTTTAGCTGGTGCAGAAAGGAGGAAATACAAGGGACCAAGGACAATTTTTTTAAGTGACAAAATATTTTAAAAATAACTTTTATTAAGAAAAACTTTTATTGACCTAACTAGAAAAATCATATATGCTCAACAAAAGAAACTTGGGAAACCAAAATATAAAGATAAAAACAATTCATAATTTTATGTGTGGAGATAGCATTTAATGTCTAGACTTTCCATCATTTTTTTTCTATAAATATGAACGTGGACACACATCTAACAAATGTGGCACAATGCAGTTCAAAGTACTTACTGCAAAGAAAATACTTTTATACCCTGTTGTTAAAAGTCATTTATTTGAGGGGAGGACAGAGGTACTAACTGTCTTCCTCGGGCATAATTGGGTGGAGAGAAGGTATTTGGAATCTGAGCTGAGTCCACAGTGAATCCCTGCGAAGGCCTCTGTGTTCTCTTTCACTTCAGAAACCTCTGCCTCTTGGGGCCCTTGCTGGCAACTGTCAAAATGTATGCTCAGCAGAGTCTATGGGTCTCTCTCCCCGAAGGCCCTCACAAGAGCCCTGCTTTCCTAAGTGAAGGAGAGTGAAGCTGAGGGGAGCATGTTTAGAACCACAAGATTTCACGTAACTTAAAAGCCTCCTCAGCGGCTTTGGCTTCGTTTAGCACCGCTTGACTTTATCGCCGAGCTGTCTGAGCTGGCTGTTTTCAGCACTGGCTCACCAGGAAAACTCCAGGGGCCTCAGCCCCTTCCCACGGCAGGCAGTGCCCCGAGCCCTGGAGGCTGCTGAGAGGGCAGCGTGGACTTTGGGGCACAGCTGGAGCCTAGAAGGATGGGAAGATCTTCCCTGAGCATCAGATGAGATGACCTGACATCCACGAATCTCATCTAAAGGAGAGCTTCTCAGGTCTTCATTCAGGTCCTGTTGATTCTTGGTTTACACACAGTTCTAACAGGTTCTGGTTTTTCAGTTCACAGCCCATTTGAAGTGCTGGTAGAGGCTGTGGAGTGAGGGGCAGCAAGAAGTGATGGCTGACAACCAGGGAGGAAGCAGAAAAACGATACTAAACACAAAACCACAGCACAGTGATTGGGAACCACTGAGCGTGGGGGATCTCACAGCCCCACACACCGCACTGGGGGCATCCCTGTGCTACAGGATGGTGATGCAGTTAGTGATCCTAATGACCCCAGATTATAAAGCAAAACTTAAATTGTGGTCAGCGTGTTCACTGAAGAATGTGTTAGGCGTTTTTTTGTTTTTTTGTTTTTTTGTTTTTTTTTGTGTGTGTGTGTTAGGCGTTTTAATAAGAATTTCATCATAGGGCTTCCCTGGTGGCGCAGTGGTCAAAAAAAAAAAAAAAAAAAAGAATTTCATCATAAATGATATCTTTTTAAAAAAATTATTCATTTGTTTGTTTGTTTATTTATTTATTTGGCTGCGCCGGGTCTTAGTTGAAGCACGTGGCATCTGCATTGCAGCGTGCGGGATCTTTAATTGCGGCCTGAGGGATCTAGTTCCCTGACCAGGGATTGAACCCTGGCCCCCTGCATTGGGAGTGTGGAGTCTTAAAGCTGGACCACCAGGGAAGTCCCCATAAATTATATCTTAAGAGAAGTTGGGGGGCTTAAAACTTTGTTACCTGGAAAATTCATAATTAGAGAGACTGTTCTTTGATTTAATCCCGCTCTGCCAACGTGGCCCAGTTGTGTGCCCGGCATGTGAGGTAAAGCCAGGAGAGGTGAGGGTAGTACTGGGGGCATCTCCCTGGAGCTTTAGCCTGCAGTCAAAGGCTGCTGTTGGACAATTTTAAGTTGTGGGAAGCAGGAAGGCGGAGGTGATCTTACAAAGAGCTGTTTTCTTCAATGGATTGCACTTCACTGCAGTGGCTTTTTAATCTTAAAAACTTCCCTGGGAGGTCTAGTTCAGTTCTGGTTGGTTTGCTGGTGTGTGAACTTGTTTTTTCTTTCATTCCTTTATGCTATAAATATCGATGCAGGGCCTCCTATGTACCAGGGACTGTGCTAGGAACTGTGTGTGCAGTGAGGAAATCAGCACCTGTCCACCCAAGAGGACAGACTAAATGCTAAGAAAGAGATAAAACAGATGACGGGTTAAGAGTGACTGAGAGGGGCCTATTTTGGGTCTAGTGGTCAGGGAGGACTCCTTGAAGAGATGCCTGAGATCTGAGTGGCAAGGGGGAGCTGCGTGAGAAGACTTGGGGGCAGGACCTTCCAGGGAGAGCCAATGGCAGTTGCAAAGGCCCTGGGGCAGGAATCCACTGGGTCTGTGCCTGCAGTGGAGTGAGCGAGGGAGATGAAGAAGCTAAGCTGGAAGGGACTGGCCGGGGTTAGGCCCTGAGGCCATGGCAACCAGTTTAATTTCAACAGTGACTATTTATAGAATGTGCCGGCTGGGCTCATAAGGTTTGGTTCTCTTGAAAGCCGGGCACCTTGGCTCTGATCCCCAGCTCCGGCTGTGCCAGTCCCTCCTCAGCCAGTCAGGAGAATGCAGATGACTCGGTGCAGATCCATCTCTGTTCTAGAAACTCAGCTGCGAACCCACAGTCTCCTGACCATGGCTCATTGTTTGTACCCTGATGACCTAACCCCCTACCCCCTCCCTTACTCCTCCCTGCCCATCACTTCCTGGACGCTGAGCTCGGATTTACTGTCATTGTCACTGCATGTTAAGTAAGGCTGGAGGGGGAAGTGGGAGCTCATGTTCCAAGACTGCCTCCTTCTGACCCCAGGTGGGTCCTGTTTCCTGGTGTGGCTTCTGTGGCCTCATCGGTAACGTGGGGCTTTCGGCAAACATGGCTACCTCTCCAAGCAGCAAAGCAGTCCACAAGCCTTCAACGCCCATTTTATTAATTAATTAATTAATTAATTTTTGGCTGCGTTGGGTCTTCATTGCTGTGCACAGGCTTTCTCTAGTTGCGGTGAGCGGGGGCTACTCTTCGTTGTGGTACGTGGGCTTCTCATGGCGTTGGCTTCTCTTGTTGGGGAGCACGGGCTTCGGTAATTGTGGCTCGCAGGCTGTAAAGCGCAGGCTCAGTAGTTGTGGCGCACGGGCTTAGTTGCTCCGCAGCATGTGGGACCTTCCCGGACCAGGGCTCGAACCCATGTCCCCTGCACTGGCGGGCGGATTCTTAACCACTGCACCACCAGGGAAGTCCCAATGCCCCATTTTAAAAAATTGCTCCCTGATGGCCACAACCTTGTTTCCGTAGAGCCGACTTTTCTTTGACTTTAGAATTTAGCAGCTTTGAAACTTTGGCTAAGATGCCATCCCTCCCTGAGCCTCAGTTTCCTCATTTGTGAAATGCAGGTTATGATAAGGCAGTTGTGAGGATGAAATGCACTCATGTCTGTGAAACACACCTGGCGTGCAGCCAGCCCTCCACAGGTGTTAACTGTGCATGTCCTTTAAATTGTCTTAATGCAGTAGTTCTTAACTGTCGTGGGACATGGGGCAATGTCTACAGACATTCTCGGTTGTCATGATCGGAGTGGGGCGGGGGCTTCTGGCACCTAATGGGCAGAGGCCAGGTTGCTGTCAAAACACCCTGCAATGCACAGGACAGCCCTGAGCCCCCCCACCGCCCCACGACCCCCTACACACACACGTATCTGGTCCAAAATGTCAGTGGTGCCCAGGTGGAGAAACCCTGGCTTAACGTAACTTTCAGAAATGTAGCAGAATCCACGTGCCTTACCCTCGCTAGGTCCCCACCTTTCAAAAAAGCACCAAATAATGTCTGTCAGTTTTCTACACTTCAGTGAATTCTGGGGAAACATTAAGGCGGAACCTCTTCACAGTTTACACTGTGCTTTTGTGTGTGCATCTTATCTGACTATCAAGTAGGCTTGGGGAAGGTGGAACCTGGCACCTCACTTTACGAGAGAAAGTTCCCTTGAGGGGAAGGTGACCTGACTGGCCTGAGGTCCCAGAGCTGGAAGAGGGGAAACGGGGCATGAACCCGGCGCTTCTGGTTCAGCCAGACTCCTCCAGCCAGACTCCTCCTCCTGAGGCCCATGGTCCACGGGAAGCAGTTGTGTTTGTTCTTACTGTTCTCCTTCTGGTCTGTGCCGCCATCTTCCTTTCCTGGGCGCTGGTACAGCGGCATGGTCTTTGGCGATTAAAGACCAGCCAACACTCTTACCTTCTTCTCCTTTCCCACCTTCGCCTCCCTTGCTCAGTTGTGCTCTCCTGTACCTCCAGCCCTGGCTGATTCTAGAATATTCCCATCAGTCACTAAGGCACTGAGAGTCACCCACGACGTGAAGGGATCAAATTAGTCACAGCAGCCTAACATGTACAAGAAATGACAGTGCTGGTCTGTTCTGGCCCTGTCAGCTTGGTGGCCTGGACACATGTGTCCTGCTCAGGTACGTGGCTAGAACTCCAGGGAGGAAGGCCAACACAGCCAGCACTAGCCACGAGCACATCCTGTTACTTGCCTTGCCCAGGATTCTGGACAAGTTAATTTTTAAGATTATTTTTAATTGTTAAATTACTGTATGCATTGTTAAGATGAAGAGAAGAAAATTCACATAATCCAAGAGGAGATGAAAAGCTAAAATCCCCCAGTTCCTGCCTCTTCCCTCTCACTTTCCGCCTTATGTTGTGTATCCTTCCAGACCCTCCCCCGAATGTTTGAAAACGGAACACTTTGAAATCTGCTCAGTGACTTGAGGTTGTGCCATATGAAAGATTTAAAACAGAATTCTGCTCCTGCAAGTTTCTGGGCGCCAATTTACACAACTTTCTTGCTCTGAAGCCTCTGGTTTGAATTCCACAGCGTAGAATGATGGGTTCCCTGGAATAGCAAGGAGATTGGAGAAGAGGGAAGGGTCAAGGTCATTGCTCTCTCAGACCATGAAAGAGAAGCCTGCAGGTTTGAGTGGGGCAGGGGGGCTCATTCTTCTTCCATAAATCTTAGGGACGCCAGTGCCTACACTTACTGCAGATTTTACGTGTTGCCAGGATGCCCTCACCCAGGCTTCGGGGTTGGTGCTAAGTCTGGTCTGGGG
Organism: Neophocaena asiaeorientalis asiaeorientalis; assembly: GCF_003031525.2. Lineage (NCBI taxonomy): Eukaryota > Metazoa > Chordata > Mammalia > Artiodactyla > Phocoenidae > Neophocaena > Neophocaena asiaeorientalis. Next base: position 9,166,213 of record NW_020174301.1, on the reverse strand, counting down.
AGGGCAGAGTGGAGGTGGTTTTCTCCACTGAAAAGGAAGTCCTCAACCTCTGATGTTTAAAAAAATATCAAAAGACTTCAGTGAGATGTCAGCACTCCCAGCCACATCCTTGACAGCGAAAGGAACCATGCACCAGGCCCCTTTTTAGCAGTGTCGTTTCTTTGAATTTCCCCAGAACCCAAGAAATGAGAAGTGCTTCCTTTGTAGACCTCAGTAAGAAGGGTTGGGCCAGCTGGTGAGGACCCAGGGGTTGGGGGGGAGGGGCTGCCACGCCTACCAGGGTCGTCTAGGAGTCCACTCCCTCTCCTAGCCCCTCGCTTCTCCAAGTCTGCCTGTGGTGGGAACTGGAGCTGGACTTACTGGGCACCTCAGTCTTGGTGCCAGCTGCCTTTTGCTCTCAAAGGTCAAGCCCAGTCCAGAGAATGACATGTTCCAACGGGCAAAGCCAGAAAGAGCGGTTTGTGGGTTTTCATTCAAGTGGAAGGAGCATTGGATCCTGGCGTTTGCCATGGCCCTATGGCTTCTGAGGGTGGGGAGGGAAGGACAGCATTTGAAATACTTTGAGTTTTTGGGTTTTTTTACAACTTTAAAATGGAGTTTAGGGGAAGAAGAGGGGGTAGGGGACGGGTGCCAGAGAGCATTGAACTTTCTCCCTGACGGCCAAAGGCGAAAATAAAATGCCTTCACCCCACGTCGAAAGCATGTCATTTCAGCTTTGGATTTGAGTATTAAGGACTCCAGGAACAAGTGGACAAATCACCCCCCTCCACCCCCTGGCAGTGAGACAGCACCAAACCCATGGGTGTGCGAGCGGATTGCTCGCCGGGCAGGGGTCTCTGTCTCTGTCTGTGTTCGGCCTCTTTCTGGATTTCTGCTCTCACCCTGGCACGGCGTCCACCTCAGTGGGGGGCCTGTCCAGGAAGCAGCACTGTCCAGGCGACAGAACCTTCTGTGTGGCCTTCCCTGGTGCTTTGGGACAAGGGCTGGCCTGAGCTTTATCTTCTTACTTGCTCTCTGCCAGCTGCCCTCAGGCCTTCTCCCCCATCCCCCCATCCCCAGAGCGGGAGGTGATCTTCCATCAGGGGTGGGGACGTCCCCATCTGTGCCTGGCCCCAGCAGCCTCTGCAGCGTCCCGCTGATCCATGCCTGAGGGCTGGAGGTGGAGGCTGGTTTTCTTCTCACTTTGTGTCTGTCCGTGTGGTGTGAAAGCATGTCTGAGGTCTAGGTGTGCAATGGCATTCTAGAACTGCAATTCATGGACAGTTATGTGTTCTTTCAGTCCTTCTCATGTAAAAACTAAACCAGGTTCTTGAAGCAAATATGAAATCCCATTAATGAAATTTTCTGTTGCAGCAAAGGATTCATGTTTTTTCCTCCTGGTGTCCAGTTGAAATAACATGGTGGAGGGCTTTGAAGAGGAGGTAGGATGCGTGTTTAGTTTAGGTCTTTAATGGCCTTGTCCCCTAAGACGGGTTAAAAGATTTATTAGGCTTGAAATGCACTTGAGACAGGGATGAAACCTTCACGGAGGGGCCCTCAAGGCTGGTTAAGCTTCTCATTGTCTATATGGATGAACATGCGTCTGTGAGGGAGTCCTTTTCTGGAGCGGCAGACCCGGAAGAGTCTCAAATTGAAGCACCACGTGGATATTTTCCTTTGCAGAAAGGGGAATGCGAATGGGTCGCGCGGTCTGGGATCTGGGGAAGGCGGGGCGTCTTGTATAACAACTTTGAGTGGGGAGACCTCCTGGCAGGAAGACCCCCTTCTCTGTTTTCACTTCAAGTCCCACCGCCAGCAGCCTGAGGGTTGGCTCCCAAGGTCAGGACATGAAGTAATTTACAGTCCTGGCGTCCAGCCCCCAGATGTGGGGCTGCTGAAACCTGCAACCTGCTGGGCCACAGCTGTGATGGCCAAAAAAAAAAGAAAAAAAAGGTAGGGAATGCAACTTAGCTGCCAACGAGTTTTCTGCCCCGCAGGCTGCCTGTCTCCCCGAAGGGGTGTTGTTGGTCAGCAGCCTGCAGGCCTGGCCCCTGCCCACCTGGGTCTCCACCTTCTTCTTTCGCTTCCCTGCAGACAACTAGAGGCGCATGGTCAGGGGATGATCACAGCCCAGCCCCAGTGACGCCAGTCCTCCCTATCAGAGAGTCCTGGTTCTGTGGAACCTTCTGGAACCCCTAGGGCCATCTCATTTTCTGTGCACAAGCAGGAGTGAGGTGAAATCAATAATTTGACTGTGTTCATTTCCAAGGGCTGTCGTAATAGATTATTGTAAACTGAGTGGCTTAAAACAACAGACATTTTTTTCTCTCACAGCTCAGGAGGCCAGAAGTCTGAAACTGAGGTGTCGGCAGGGCTTCTAAAGGCTGGAGGGAAGACTCTTTCCTGGCCTCTTCCAGCAGCTCTTCCAGCTGCTGGTGGCCGCTGGCAGCCCCTGATGTTCCTTGGCTTGTGGCTGCATCACTCCAACTCGGATCTCTGCCTCTGCCTTCACGTGGCCTTCCTCTCTGTGTGTGTCTCTCTGTGTGTTCTCTCCTTTTCTCATGACAACACTCCTTGGATTTAGGCCCACCCTAAGTCCAGGATGATGTCATCTTGAGATCCTCAACTACCCCTATTCCCAAATAAAGTCACATTCTGAAGTTCCAGGTGGACCTAAACTTGCGGGGGCACACCATTCAGCCTACTATACTGACCTTTGGGGATGTTTATTTCCCACTTATACACACAAGCACTCGTTAAAGAACGTATTTGGGATCATTGTTTTTAGTTTACGTGCATTTAAAAAATTCTGTGTTCAGTCACTTAACACTCACGTACGTTTTTCCATGTTAAACTCCTGTGCAATCTTCATTTTTAATGACTGCCTCTTGCTCTGCCACATGAGTGGCAGGATAGCCTGGAGGTTAGGAGTGTGGGCTCGAGAGCCGGACGGCCAGAGTTGGCATCCTGCATCCTTTTTGCACCCTCTTTTACTCACTGTTATGGGCTGAATTGTGTCTCCCTCAAATTCATATGTCAGACTCCTAAGCCCCAGTACCTCAGAATGTGACTGTGTTGGGAGATGGGGGTCTTTAAAGAGGTGACTCACGTTAAATGAGGTCCTTGGGGTGGGCCCTACTCCAGCCTGACCAGTGTCTTTATAAGGAGTGGAGATTAGGACATACACACACACACAGCAGAGACCAGATGACCCTGGGGAAGATGGCCACCTACAAGCCAGGAGAAACCAATGCTGCCGTCACCTTGATCTTGGACTTCCAGCCTCCAGGACTCTGACGAAAGTAATTTTTGATTTTCAAGCCACTCAGTCCTTAGTACTTGTCATGGCAGCTGAGCTGACAACATACCAGCCACTGGGGCAAAACACCAAATCTCCAAGTCCTTCGTCTTTCCCCTGTGTGATTGGGGTCCTCGGGTTCAGTGAGGATTAGAGAGGATGCTCCATGCATTGCCTGGGATCTGG
>NW_020174301.1:9145284-9162341 GCF_003031525.2 Neophocaena asiaeorientalis asiaeorientalis | reverse complement strand
CTCTCCCGTTGCGGAGCACAGGCTCCGGACGCGCAGGCTCAGTGGCCATGGCTTACGGGCCCAGCCGCTCCGCGGCATGTGGGATCTTCCCGGATCGGGGCACGAACCCGTGTCCCCTGCATCGGCAGGCGGACTCTCAACCACTGCGCCACCAGGGAAGCCCCTGGCATGTGGTTTGAAGGTGCTCTTAGTGGGGCTGGTACCACCCTGAATTGTTTTGCCAACGCTCTGTCATTGCTCGGTGGGTGGAGTCTATTCATTCACTGGGTGAATGTTTGTTGGACCTCTGTCATGGCTATTTGCCCCATGATAAAGAAGGCTGTGGTCAGCAGCTGGGTACCTGGTGTTTGGCCACTTTCTTTCTTTTCTTTTTTTTTTTTTAAATTTATCAATCACTTTGTTTTTTAAATTTTATTTATTTTTATTTTATTTTTGGCTGTGTTGGGTCTTCTTTGCAGCGTGGGCTTTCTCTAGTTGTGGCGATCAGGGGCTACTCTTCGTTGCGGTGCATGGGCTTCTCATTGCGGTGGTTTCTCTTGTTGCGGAGCACGGGCTCCAGGCGCGTGGGCTTCAGTCGTTGTGGCACGCGGTCTCAGTAGTTGTGGCTCGCAGGCTCAGTAGTTGTGGCGCATGGGCTTAGTTGCTCCGCGGCATGTGGGATCTTCCCAGACCAGGGCTCGAACCCGTGTCCCTTGCATTGGCAGGCAGATTCTTAACCACTGCGCCACCAGGGAAGTCCTGGCCACTTTCTTGAAAGAGATTTTTAGGACATTCTCTATCCTCTAAGCCATCTTCACCGAGCACCAACCACGAGGAGCCCTGGGATGGGAGCTGCCTATTGCCATGAGCTCCTAGGCCAGTGCCCAGGAAACCTTTTGCTGGTGGCAGTGAAGACTCCGTGCAGAGATACCAGGCAGCTCACAGCCCCAGAAAATGAGACTCTTGGAATCAGCATCCCTTTTCTTCTTCAAATCTGTCCCAGTCTGATGGCTTCAGCTGCCACCCCCTGACTCAGCAGCACCAGGAGCTGCACCTGGAAGCAGGTGAGGGCTCGTGGAGAGGGCAGCCCCAGCCTGAAGGCCTTCACGGGCATCTCACACCCGCCCACAGCAGGGAGCAGCCCGTCTGCTCTTGTTAAATAGCTCGCAGCCCCCTCCCCTCACGCTTGCTGACGCCAGGAGTGCCAAAGGGGCAGCCGAGCCTGTGGTGTCCTGACATCTCCTGGAGGCCGAGTGAGTCCTGCCAGCCGCTCGGCTGCAGCCACCTCCCCTTCTCCCTCCCCCACTGCCTCCGGCCTGGCCCAGGTGCCTCCAGCCCCAGCCTTTTTGCTTCTCTTCTTTGAAGAGCCACAGCAGGCAAACAGGATGTTCCACTCCCACACGTGGAGACTCAGACGAGACACTTGGGTCGAACCGCATCCTGCTGGCAGAGCTGGGTCCCATCCGCTGTGGACCTGGTCGGGATGGGGTGCGGGGCTGGGCACCAGGAGGGGCACTCGCGAAGCTGGTTTCATTAGTCACTTTTCGAGCGTCGTTCCAAACTGTGAACTTGGTGGGCATCTCAAAGTTCCCTTTCGGGGCTCTTGTGCCAGGAAGGGCCGAATAATGCAGGTGGTGAGGGATGGCAACACCTGCATGAAATGATAATGGCATTCCTCATCCCCCATCTCACCCCTGGCTATGATTCTAGTATTTTCTGGGAGGTGTTTTTTTTTTTTTAATGAATAATTTCTCCAAACCATAGCAAATCAGTCTAGGATTACAAGATGGCTACAAAATAGATGGCTGCCATGGAGAGGCACAAGGTGGGAGCTTACAGAGGCGTGGTCTTTCTGAGCAGTGAGATAAGACTGGAAGGACACCCAGGGAAGGGCAGGCAGTAGCTGAAGAGTTTAAAGAAAACCCAAAATCTGCTGAAAGCAAAATGATTTAAGCGGTTCTCCCATGGTTGAAGCCATCTTGGGAAAATGAAGGTGTCAAGGCTGAGGTCCAGTTTTGCCAGCCCCCAGGTAGATGTTCTGAGTCCCTGGACACCATCAGACGTTTCATTTACAAAGTAGTTTGTGTGCCTGTTGAGAGAGAACAGATTGAAAAGACGTTGCACCACCCACTTGATAACCCTGCCTGGCAGTGAGCAGCATTCTAGACACCCCTGGAACTTTCCACTTGTTGAGCCCATTGGTGGTGCAATAAGTGAAGGCACCAGGGTGCGCAGGGCGGATTTTCGGTCTGCAGAATGCCCTGAAAGTTCGGTTGAAAGGTCTGAGAGAGATGGAGAGAGATTTCTCAAAAGAGACTGTATACCTCGACCACCAGAAAGCGCTTCCCTTTTGCTTCTCCTCTCCCCACCCCTTTGCAGGGCAAGGGAGGAGGGTGGTGGCAAAGGATGGGGTGGGAGGAGAGGGGATGCTGGGAAGAGAGGGGGCAGCTCTCTGAGGACTTGGGGTGAGGCAGGCGGCAGCCCTCTAATCTGTCAGGGTTTCTCCCCTTGCACCTGATGAGCATGTACCTTGGAATGATTTCTCTCCCAGAGATGCACTCCTGGAACTGTGTGAGTAGGCAGGTGTTTGCATTCCGCAGCTGACCGCTATTTTCTTTAATTAAGGCCTGTTCCCGAAGCCTCTGCTCGCCAGGACTACCGTTTCACTTCCGTGACCTGCATTGAATAAGCCCCATTTTGTTTCTGGGCATAATGATAGGTTTATTTGAGATCTTGGATGCCAGACTTCCAGGGGTCTTAACGATATTGACATCGTCTGATATGACAGTGACAGTGGCCTAGTACACTGTCGTCTCTACAGAAATGGTTTCTCTTCTGCTATCTCAAGTTCCTGGAGCAATACATCCCTGTATTATCTACCCAAATAAAGCGGAAATTCTTAAAGGACCTCTTGATACAAAGGTATAAATCAGTGCTGTGCGAACCTATACTTCCGTGGAAGATATAGATAGGTTTGTTTCGTGTGACTCTCTAAGCTCTTATATTCCATTGAGATAATTTCATAATGACCCAAAACATCCAGGAAATCCAGCTTGTCTAGCACACGACTTACTTAACTTTCTTTGTGTGTTTGGCATCTATTTTCCTCAGCACATGATAGGTACTTAATAAATATTTGATTGGATGATTAGCCTCACCCTTCAGATTTTTTTTCCTTTTCCCCTTAGATCTTCAACCTTATGAAGTATGACAGCTACAGCCGCTTCTTAAAGTCTGACTTGTTCTTAAAACACAAGCGAACTGAGGAAGAGGAAGAGGAAGATCCACCCGATGCCCAGACTGCAGCTAAAAGAGCTTCGAGAATTTATAATACATGAGCCCTCAAGACACTGGCAGGACTGGCAGCTTTCAGAAGCGAAGGAACTCACTCTCAGGACCGTGCAGGGTTTATAACCTCTTTGTTTTCTGCAAGGACTGAAATGTGCAAAACGCTTCCATGGAATATGTGTATTTTATTACCTGCTTGACCAGTAAGTTTTGCATGATGGCTAATCTTACATAAAAAGACAAATAGCTTTGAAGTTTTAGTTCTCACACACACCCAAACGGGGGATAGTCCTTAAAACACTGGACAGTTTGAGTATTTCACAGCTTGATTAAGCGTCATGTGAGGCCACCAGCTGAACGTACAGCCACCTCTTACCTCTAAAGTCTTTGCCCTGCCTCTGTGGGTGGGTCACATGTGTCCACAGATTCACTTGGTGAACCAGCTCAAGAATGAATCGATCTGACAAGCTCAGGTCACTGGGGTTTTGTCTGTCAGGTGCCTCTTGGGTTAAATACTTCTAGAGAGTAAGTTCAGTGCTGGGAAAAGAAAATTCATCACAGCCTCTGAAGATCTGGGGAGCTGCGTGTGGGTATCGTCAGAGGGCTCTTATTTCTTGTGCGTGGGTTTGTTCTGGTTTTGCCCATAATCCGTGACATTTCATGCTACAAAGATAAATAGTTCATTTTGACAGAAACAAGATCTCAACCAGGAAGAAAGACAAATGGGAGACTGTTCAGGGTCCCCATGGTGATGCAAGGTGGTGCTGAATGGGATGGTGGCACCAGCCGTGCCGATGATGGAGCTGGGGGGATGGTCCCTTCTCTTGCAGCCCTTTTGGTGAAACCCTTTCTTCTTGATGCCTACCCCTTGCTAGACTTGTTAACTCTGGGCTTGAGACTTCAACCAGAGGAAGGAAATGCTGTCTTTGGAAGCCCCCTCTTGGGTGAAGAGGCTGTGAGTGAAGTCCTGCTGGGCCCAGGCACCCCCAGCAGAGCCCAAGGTCAGGCACAGTTCCCTTCTGCTCATTGTTCCTGCCGTCTGCTGCTGCCAGACCTTCTCCAGCATGTTTGCCAAACCTTAAGCTCCTGTTTGTACAAACAAAGCAACCAGACTCTTCCTTGAGAGCCTTCCAAGTCAGACGTTCCCATTTGCAAAATTCCCTGCATGAGCATGACTGTATGATTTATCAATCAAACCGGGACACTTGAGAGAGAAGGGGCGTGAGCTTAATCATTACACTGGGATAATAGGCATCAGCTGGTTGTGTTCCCGGTGAAACCAGTTTGCATAGTCACCCTACTGACCACCCTCTCCTAGGGCGACCACTTGGGCAGTTCCCCGGATTCTCCTTGTCCATTCACTGTGGTCGAACGCCCCCTGCCCTTCCACCTCGGACCTGGGGAAGGGATGGTCTTAGGAAGCCATTCACTGCTGCCAACCAAACCACCCAACTGAGCATTCATCAGAAACAGCAAATGCTTGATCCCCCCGACAGGGGGTTTTCTGCCTCCCCCAGGTCATCCCCGACATGCCTTCTCTCTGCCTGGGATGAGATAGTAATGCTGAGAACGACACCCAAGGGCCCTGTCATCTGGGAAATTCAGTCCATCTTCAAGCAGAGCAGACTGCTGCACTTGAAAGAGTAAGGAATAAAAACAAGCTGGGTTCTCTAGCTCAACTTGCAGTTTACTAGCCAGAAAAGTGCAGGGATGCAGACCCACACCCCCACTGCACTGTCGCAGATGCAGGATCATTTCAAGGTGCCAGGGAACTGAGCGAGCTGCTTGGTGCTCTCTTTTGAGAGCCTGTGCTGGGCGGGTCCCAGAGGCTGCAGGTGGGCTGGGAACCCTCTTTCTGGCTTTTACCCTTTTACCCCTGGGTTCAGAGGCCCTTTGAGGTGGTGAGCTCTTCATAAGCACATAAAGGTAACAGCCAGAGTTAGCTGGGAGACTGTCTGCCGGAAGAAAGCCACTGGCTTAGGAGCTGCCTGAAAAGCTGAATGTGGGTGGGAGGGGGAGCTGCCTATGTTCCGCCACGGCTTACTTCTCACAGCACTTCCCCCAGCTTGCTCTGGCCGGGCTGCCTGCATCCCTGCCAATCGTGGAACTGAGGCAGGTACAGAATTCAGCTTCCTAAAGCCATTGCAGAAGTGAGACAGAAGTGTAGGGAATCTGTGTAGCCAGACCCATGCTTCTACCCAGCTTTTCACTTTCACCCTATGTCTGTCCATCCGTCCATTTACTGATTAATATTTAAATTGTGTCTGCAATGTGCTAGGGATTGTGTTAGGTGCCAAGATTCAATGGGGGGAATATAGCAGCCATGACGATTCATGCTCCAGTTCACAGGTGTTCTAAAATGTAGGTTTTATTATTATTCAGGTGTGGTGAGCCCAGCAGATCAGGAGACGACTATCATTGAAAGGATAGTTTCTAAGAGAAAGGAGCAGGTCACACCGTGCAGGGCCACGTGGGGAATCACCAGGGTCGGTCAGAAGGTGGAGAGAGTGAGGGAAACGTAGGCAAAAGCCTTTATTGTGGTTTCCTTGGAAAAGGCAGGGCAAAGGGTAGGTTTGGCTAGTTTGTATCATTTCCGTGGGCTCTGGGGCTTAGGGACTGTCCCTAACTGGTACCTGGGCCTGAGTCATTAGGGCAGGTGGCCCAGAGTGTGAGAGCCCCATAAAGAAGGGACCTGGGGATGTGAGCTCTGTATCTGTCAGTTGTTTTCTGTCTCTAAGAATCAGCTAGCACTGGGAGGGGCAGTCCCTCCAGTGCCAGCCAGGACCCAGAGGTCAAAGCATCAGAGTAAAACACGCTTATGACAACAGTCTGCAGGGTCTCAGAATCTCAACCCGCAGGCCATAGATGTTGTGTTTGATGGGGCATGTGTCTGAAAGCTTTCAGTGCAATTGCCGTGGGCAGAGCGCACATGTAATCTCCAGTTGGCTACAGGCCCCATCATTCCCTATTGCCTTCTAACAGGCCGTTCACATTTTACATTTTCTGCTGGCTCTACAGTTTGTGCCCTGATCTCCATCTCCTGTATGCAGAGAGCACGGCCTTGGTGACATTTTCCTCTGTGACTTTTCAGTCATTAATGATACCTCCAGATCCACTCTGCTGACCCGCCCAGCTTTCTCAGAGTCAGTTGCGGTTCACACTCCTGCACCATCTTGCCTTGTCAATCACAGAACTCCCCTCCAAGGCAGGGCGGGGGTCACCTCACACTTGAAGAGCACCTTTCCAAAGGCTTCTTTCCCATTGCTTCATACACAAAACCTTAAAAAGTGGGAGAACATCTATTTCTCCCATTTTAGAGATGGGAAAACCAAAACAAAGGACATGACTCACACGTGCTTGTGAGTGGTGGAGTCTGAGGCCGGAACCAAACCTTCCATCTCCCGACCCCAGCTCCCTTTTTGGTTCACCCTCTGCTTGGACAGGGCCCCAGGGAGGCCCAGTGCTGAGGTGAATACTGGCATTTTGGTAAAGATGCTCCTTTACTCATACAACAGATGCTTAATGAGCACCTACTATATCCCAGGCCACATACTAGCTATAAGAATGTAGAGGAATTAAAGAGTGAAGCATGGAGAATTCCCTGGCAGTCCCATGGCTAGGACTCCGCACTTCCACTGTAGCGGGCATGGGTTCGATCCCTGTTCAGGGAACTAAGATCCCACAGGCTGTGACGTGCAGCCATAAAATAGACAAAAGTCATACTATACACAGTTCAAAAAAAAAAGAATGGAGCATCAACCCTGCCAGCAGCTGGTCGGGAGATGAGATGGGGTTTTTAACCAAAAACTCCTCTGTAAGAAAGAAAGTGACCAGCCCCTGGGAGAGAGACTGAGGGGACAGGACTGGCTGGTTGTGTTCATCTCTTCAGTTTACATGCTCAGTTGTTTTGTCTTTTCCCTAAATGTCAGGGGGTTAATTAAGCTTCATGTTGACACTGGCGGTGAAGTGATTTCATTTGAAAAACATGAGAATAAGTACTCTCTGTTCTTATGGGGATGAGCTTTTTAAATTCCAGTCTCAGGTTAACTCCAGAGAATGAAGAATTAGTTAACTACATTTCCCATTACGATTTTGCTAATATGCCCTTTCCTGTGTTAGAGTCGGGAGCTGATGAATCGGTACCCAACTCCCAGGTCCCCGCTCTGAATTTGTGAGCGCACTGTTTATACGCTTGGCAAATGCTAGGCAAGCGCAGTCATGACTCGCATTCTGTCATTATTTACTTTCATTTTGGCCGCGGATGTTCTAGAACTTACATTTATTTAAGTGCTAAATGGTCTTGTTGTACCATTAGCTTCCAGGGTTTTAAAACTGTGTTTCTTCTCATACACTGCAGTGAGCGCTGTGAAAGGGCTGACGCCTGGGCAGGGAGGGGAGAAACCTCACACACAGATGGGGGCAGGGGTAGAATCTCTGTTGAAATTGTCCCCAAATGGTTCTCCTTGGATTCCCACAGGCACTGCAAACTTTGCAAGTCCAAAGTTGCTGAAGCAGAAACATGGGGGTTCCTCCTCGGGGCCTCTGAGTGAGGGTCTTGCAGGGTACACTGGCTGGGTGCTTGCACGGGCATTCACAGTGTTGCATCCACCTGGAGAAAGGGGGGACCTTTTACCAACTCCCAGAAAGCACTGGGTCGAGAGACCTGGAAGTGGTCTGAGGGTCTCCCCTTTCCTGACTTCTAGTCTGATCCATCAGCAAGTCCTCTAAATTCTGCTCCAAAATCTATCTTGAATGCATTCATCCTTCCCACCTCCACAGCCCTGGGCCCTGACCAATCTGCCTCTCTCGTGTCTTGCCCGATGGAGCCTCCGCACAGGTCAGTCCTCACTGCACACTCCCTCCCCATCTTCATCCAGCATACACCTTTTGAAAGCAAAACCCTGACCAGGTTGCTCACCTGGATAAGCCCTTTCTGGGCCTTTCTTTGTACTCAGAATGAAAGCTCAGATCATGACCATGGCCTCAGGACTGCAAAGCCAGGAGAGCTGAGCCCTGCCCCAGCTCACCTTCTGTCCCTCTACAGCTCATTTCAGATGTGAGCAGGGCACGGACGCTGCTTCCTGCAGCCTCTGCACAGGCTGCCTCCTCCTGACCTCGGCTCCTTGGCTCTCAGGCCAAATGTCAGCTCCTGGGAGAGGTCTTTCCCGAGGACCCTGCTAAGCATCCCCCTGCCCGCTTCCCAGCGCCTTCAGAGCCCTGGCACGTGGCTATTTCTCTGTTACCAGCTTATGACCTCTCTCCCCAAGGACAGGGACGAGATGTGTTTCACTGAGTTCCCAGAGGTGAGTCTACTGCCTGGCCCCGAGCAGCCACGTGGTAGGCCCTCCATAAATGTTCCTTGAGTGAGCAAAGGAATGTCAAGTGGGTCAGGATCTCAAATTTTGGTTGGTCTCATTCACAGCCTGGCACTCCAGTGTTGCCCTTTGGTGATGGTCAACCCTTGTGATTGCAGAATTAGGAGGCCCACCACTTCCTGAGCACCTCCCATGTGCCAGGCATTGTGCAAGGCGCACTGCAGATGGTGTCAAACTTGGGCAGTGGGTGTGGCCTCCACTATATCAAAGGGGGCTGACCTTTGGAGGCATTGAACCTGCACCAGGTCACCATGGCTCATGGTTGGTGCTGCCAGGATAGGAACCCAGGTCTTTTAGACCCCTCCACACACCCCTTCCCAGCCCACCATCTTTCTCTATACCAGGCTGGGCCAGATTTCAGCTCAGACAAATCTTTGGCCATTCCAGCTAAAAAATGGGACTCTCTTTCTGCTCTCTCAGGGACAAGGCCACCACCCAGCTGGTCTTGACCCATCCTTCTTTTTCCCTCGCAGGATATGCAGAGAGTACTTTGCCCCAGCAAGGGAGGTAGAGTCAAATGCTCCTTTAAAAAGTCTGGTTTGGTAGACTAGGAAAAAAACCAGTTTTTTTCCCCAGTTAGTGATATATCATGACCATCTTTCCATGCCAGTAAACATAAGTATACACCATCCAAAAAAAAAAAAAAAAGTCCAGTTTCAAGATTATCTAGGGAAGATAAATGTTTCCCTTGTGCTAATTCCAGCACAGTTTATATGCTATTTTGCAATGCGGGCAAACTGTTTCCTTCTTATTTAAGCATTTAAACTCTGTTTTTTAAACTGTTATGGCATACAGATCGCCTAAGAGTAACAGATGTCTGCTTGATGGAGATGTTCCCAGGAAAAGAATTTGCTGCTTCTTGGTCTCCAGAGGAAGGATGCCTTTGCGAGTATGTGGCTTTTGGTCCACATGTCCCCTCTCTTACCCTCGTAAGATGAATGGGGAAGAAATATAGTGCCACTCACTGGCTGCCTTGTAAATATCTGTATTTACAGATCCTGGCGATTACAGAGGTGAGACCCTGCTCTCCCAGGAGGGCTGTCCCTTTCCCTCTTGGAGGCAGTATTTCTCTGAATTTTCTTGGGTGGTTAAGGTCATGGCCCATCTGGAGACATGAAAATGTGAGTCCACTTCTACTAACTTTTCAGCTTTCCCCAGAATCTTAGCAGTAGAAGAATCTCTCTCAATTATTTTTATTATTACTTTTTTACTATTGACTAGCATGAGAATTTTGATTAAGATCAGGTCATGGAGTTTGACTGCCTAAATTCTAACCCAGCTCCAACGTTTAGTAGCTGTGTGCTCTTGGGCAAGTCACATATCTTTCCAAGCCTAAATCTCCTCACCTGTTGGATGGGGATAACATTGACTCAATGAGATTTAATGAGATAATACATATAATGTACATAGCACAGTTCCTGGCCCATAGGGGGGTCAATAAATATTAATGATCCAGAGTCATGTAGTCTGTTCAAGGTCACAAAGGAAAGATGTAGCAGATTCCTAGTCTGGGCTAATTCCTGAGTCCTTGGCTGGGGCTCTTCCTCTATGTCATTTGAGTGAACATAGGAAGAGCCCCAGGGCCAGGGAGCTGGATCTGAATACTGCTCAAATGATTGATGTAGAAAGTGAGTGGGTCTCAGAGCAGGAGAGGGTCAGCACCAGAGGACGTGGAGGGCAGCTGGTTGGGGGGGGGGGAAGGGTTGACCAGGATGGGCCTGGGATTGGGTATCAAGGCCGGGAGGGGGCTCCGTTGCCAACCTGGAGCCAGGTTCCTAGTTCAGCCAAGTGGCCAAGTTAAAGGGCAGGAAGTCTGAGAGAGGGTCTCTGACAGAAGGGGTTGGCTTCTGACCAGGGAAAAGCGGTGAAAACGGAGTTGGTGGTCTCTTCTGGAGCCCCTCTGTGTCTGAAGGAAAGGGAAGGGAATCCAGTAGATGTCCTGTGGGGAGCTGCTCGTATCCTGGGCGACTTTCCCTCGGCCTGCAAGAATGATGGTTTCCCCGGGGAGGAGCTGCCCTCGTGCTTTCCAGGATGTCCCCGACCCTGCTTCTGCGAGAGGAGGGAACCCGGCACAGGGACAGCTTTCCTGAAGTTCCCGGCTCGGGCTCACGGGGGAGCTGCTGAGCCATGAAGAGAGGGCGCAGCTGGGCTCTCTGCGGGGAGGGGCCGGCAGCGGGGGAGGACCCTACCAGGCCCTGGGCACCACACCCACCCCCGGGGAGGGGTCCCCACCCCAGGGGTCCCCACCCCCCCAGAGGCACCCTGCGGTGCCCCCTCCCCAGGTCCACTTGTAAAAGGGTCTTTGTGCTAATCACCTTCCGAGAGCCCGGGTCTGGGGATGGGGCAGCCCTGGAACTGCCAGGTCCATGCCCGCTGACCAGGGCCACCGCCCTGGCTTCTAGGTGTGAGTGGCAGGAAGGTGGGCACTCTTCCTAGCCGCCACGGTCCCACAGCTGTTTAGGGAGGAGGATGAGGCACTTCCTGCATTTACACTGAGGTTTTCTTTTGCCTCTTTCCCCCGGCCTCGCTCCCCCCAGCCCCCCACCTTGGCCTCTGCGGGCCCCAAAGACCCAGACAGGCCATCAGGAGAGGACTGTTTTGTTCATTTCATTCATTTCTAAAGTCACTGTTAATTTTCTTTTAAGCACTTGGAAACAATGTTTTGATGTGAGTTTATTAAAGAACTGCAGGACTTTGTACAGTAAACTGCCTGGTACAAAAGCTGCATTAACAAAGAGATCAAGAAATGACTCGCTTTGTGCACAGAGGCTTAAAGGTTTAAAATTGTTGAGATATTAAATTTCTCTCTTTCTAATCGGTAGATTTTAAAAGTATAGCTCCAAACCCTCATCTTTTATCTCTGGTGTTTGTTCTGAAATGTGGTTATTTCTGAAGCCTCCAAGATAAGAGGTTAAAATTTCACTCTTTCCTCCCCAGCTCTCTGGGCTGCATTATTATTTTGCGGGTAAGGGGATGGCTTTTTTTTTTAAATTGAGGAATAATTAATGTTCAGTAAATATTCAAATCTCGAGTGGGCAGCTCAGTGACTGTCCACATTTGTTTACACACATGGAATCACTACCAGGTCCAGCTACAGAACAATGCCAGCATCTGGGGGACAGCTTTTAAGGGGCATCTTCTCAAGAAGCTGTGCTTTTTCATCCTACCTTCTGTATTTCCTGTCTCGGTTCTCACGGATGGAGATCTTGGTACCCTGTCCCCAACTACTTGTCCAGCTGTATGGAGTGAGGATAAAGTGGCCCCTCCTTCATGCACAGAACCCTTTGAGACTTTCCTCTGATTTTTTTCATTAAGAAAATTAGTTACTTTGCAAAATAGTTACTAGCCAAGGTGCCATTCTGCCTCTGTACAATTTTGTGGCAAAGTTGGGAGGGATTTCAGTGGATTCGTCCATATCTTCACATCCCTGCTTCTTCAGTGCTGACCAGTTGCATTGCTCAGTTTACCACTAACTGTTACTTTATGAAAACTACTTATAGGGCTTCCCTGGTGGCGCAGTGGTTTAGAATCCACCTGCCAATGCAGGGGACGCGGGTTCGAGCCCTGATCCGGGAAGATCCCACATGCTGTGGAGCAACTAAGCTGTCTGTATGCCATGGCTGCTGAGCCTGTGCTCTAGAGCCCGTGAGCCACAACTACTGAGCCCACGAGCCACAACTACTGAAGCCCGCGTGCCTAGAGCCCGTGCTCCACAACAAGAGAAGCCACCGCAATGAGAAACCCGTGCACCGCAATGAAGAGTAGCTCCTGCTCACCGGAACTAGAGAAAGCCCGCGCACAGCAATGAAGACCCAACGCAGCCAAAAATAAATAAATAAATAAACAAAGACAAAAAAACTGCTTATAGGAAGAGTTTCAAAACATTCAGAAAAGTAAAAATACGATTACAATAAAACCATTGTATTTAATCATTGTTAATAATTACCACTAATTATTATTAATAATTATTAGCCATGTTTCCTCTATATGTTCATATTTTTTTGCCAAACTATTTTAAAGAAAATTAGATGTAGTGGTTCACCTAAAGTAATAACATTTATTACACTTGGTAAACTGAACAATTATTCTCAATATCATCTAATAACAACTCCGTATTAAAACTTCTCAAATGACAGAACATTTTGAAGTGTCCTTTTTTCAAACCAGGATCCAATCAAGGAGCTAGCATTGTAATGTCTCTCTGTAATTTAGACCAGTCTCCCAATCTTTTTTATTTTTTGTTTAATGACGTTGCCTTTTTCGAAGAAACCAGGCTAAGTATAGTATAAAATGCTCCACATTCCTGACTTGTTTTATTGTTTCTTCATGGTGTCATTTAGCTTGTATTTCCTTTACTTCTGAGAATAAATTAACATTATGTATGCTGACCTTTCTCCTTAGTCCAGAGGCCCCTGAATTTTCTCAGTTCACGATGCCCTTGGAGTCTCATAAATCTTTTCCGAGTGTTCTTAGGTTAAGCAAACAAACCCCAAACTAACTGTTCCATTTATTAAACAGGTCCAAACAATTTAATAAGTATGTGTGTCCTAACAACTTCATAATTGATTTAAAAAATCACACACATACATCAAAATTTAAAGAGAGTATTTCTATTTCATTCAAAAATAACCAAAATTACTTACTAATGGAATGTGTGCACCTGTGGGCTCCAGCCAGCTTCTCAAACCTTGGAATCAGATTGATGCCACCACCGTTAGATCCTGTCCCATAGCGATTTTCATGCAGTACTTCCTTTTTATCACAGCAACCACCGAAAACCCAGCTTTAGAAAGATATGGCTCCATCAGAAGGAATGTAGCATGATCTAGTGTTAAAACCATGAACCACCTTGAGTTAATTCAGTGTCAGCTATCCCCGTGTTTCCCTTGAAAGTGTAAGATATCCTCTGGCACTCCTGTCAGTTTGCGGTGGCCTCTGGGTGCCTCGGTGGGCAGTTTGGGAACCACAGTATGAATCCAGCATCTGCTAACTTCAGCTGCAAGGATTGCAAGTGGCCAGAAGACAAAGTGAACGAGCATAGGTTTGTCTCAACTAAATGAACAGAGAACACCACCTCCTTACCTAGAGCAGTGCTTCCTAACCTCACTACGCATCAGAAACATCTGGGAACCTTACTGCAATGAACACTCCTGAGCCCCGCCCCAGGGAAACTGACCCGGGGGGTTTCAGGTACCTGTTTAAAAAGGGAGCATCCCATGGGCTTCCCTGGTGGCGCAGTGGTTGAGAGTCCGCCTGCCAATGCAGGGGACACGGGTTCGTGCCCCGGTCCGGGAAGATCCCGCTGGGCCCGTGAGCCATGGCCGCTGAGCCTGCGTCTCTGGAGCCTGTGCTCCGCAACCGGAGAGGCCACGACAGTGAGAGGCCCACGTACCAAAAAAAAAGGGATCATCCCTGGTGGTGTAAGTAACCCAAAGACACTGTGTTAGGACAAGTCCTCTGAGGTCACCTCTGACTCAGAGTTCACTCTCAGAGAAGAAAATGGAAAAAGACAATATAAAGTTTCAACGAACGAGGCCTGGGTCTTAATCCAGCCAATAGAGTGATCCAGTGGCCTTGTGAATGCCCCTCTCTAGAAAACCTGTTCTCTTGAATAGGTGCTGGTTGAATACATCTCATGTGACAGTCCCTGACCCCCAGGCAGTATGGGACCCAGAGATGAACAAGGCCAGCCCTGCCCTTGTGTTTCTCCAGCCACTGAGAGGAAAGGGACATAAATAATGTATCTCCAAGGCATGACTTAACATCAGGGTGGATTTAAACCCTGTCATCGCAGTTTTCCAGGGATATTGACTCTCCCCTCCCATTCCACACCAAAGAGGCCATTTCCCTCAATCTCAGTAGACAAGGAGAGTTGAGCGCCCTTTTCCCATGAGAATATCAATATTTCCTTGGTGAATTATTTAAACGTCTCAATTGAAATGTTGGGAGCTGGCCTCTCTCAGCAGTCGCAGCTGCGGCCCATGCCCCTGACTTCAGTGCTTTTCCAATTCCCTTCTCGGAAACAACTTCAGCTGTGAATCTGAGAAGAAGCCACTGGAATTCTGGTTGATCAAGGTTAAGTCATTCTCCTTCAAAACTTGCATCTCCTCAGACATTTGGGGCATCTCCTGTACAGGAGATGTGGGTATTTCTGGGTCATTTCCTTCCTACAACCTCCCCTGGGAGCTGGGTGTGTGGGGTGGGAAGGTGTGGAGCCTGGACGCAGAGGCCAGAGTACCCCTCAGGGAGGGCTTACTTGGGAAGAAGGGAGACATCTGCTGAGCCTCAAGTAGGAGGAGAATCCCCCCTCCCTGGACGCATCCGAGCAGAGGCTGGGCACCCTCCTGTGGGGCGTGGGACAGGGCCTTCAGACATCACCTGCGATTGGACTAGCTGAACCCTGAAGCCTCTTTCAGCTCTGAGAGGCTGTGGGTTTATGTTCTGGAAGATGCTTCTCAAGAAAGGCAGGAACTCAAATCTTCATTTTCACCCTGAGGGAAAGCAGGAAATGAGCTTAAAAGGGAGATTTAGGAGAAAAAAAATATCCCCAAAGGCATAATTTGTTTTCAACATTTGCACAAACCCTTAAGTCTGGGCCCCGGAGAGCTTTGAGGACACCATCAAAAGAAACAATCGCCTTGGTATAAAGAATAAATATTAACCCCGGAGCCTTCCTCCCTTCCTCTGTAACCAGCTGCCCTCAAGAATCCCATCACTGCCAGCTGGATCACCACCTCACACGTAAGAAGGGTTCTTTCTAGGCCAGAGAGGCTACATTGAGCTCCGTCCTACAGAAAGGTGGGGAAGAGGGGAGAGAGGAGCACGGAGGAGTGCCAGGGCGACTGCCGGGGGTGCGGGGAGAGGGTGGGAGAGAAACAGGGATTTTTAACAAGTTCTCAGAACCTGGTATTTGGATCTCCTTCAGGGTTTGGAGGAAATAAAAGGAAAACACATTGGACGGTGCCTCATCAACTGTGCAGCTGCTCTGAGAGTGGAGCGCGTAGGTTCTGGGTTACTTTATTAACCCTTGTTCTTAATGAAGGGAGGCCAGAGGGGTTGCCTCCGTGGAAGAGTTAATACTCAGTGTTGCAGGGTGATTTGCCATTCTGGCTTCCTTAAACAACAGTACCTATCCTATAGATCCCAAAGCACTCACTCTTCCAAGTGATCTCCTTTGAGCCTCACCAGAAGTCTAGAGGTAAAACACTGGTATCAATATGCCCATTAAGCAGATGGGAAAAGTAAGACTCAGAGTCATGTGACAGCCGCATGAAGAACACGGGGGTATTCAAGCTTAATTTTTCTGACTGTGAATCTGGTGCTTTGCCCCCTGCCTGTCCCATGAACCCTAGGCTCTCTGACCATCTGACCTTTGGCTTGAGGAGTCATCAAGTCAGTTTGGCTTCGCTGTCCCCAAAGCAACTCTCAAGTAACTTTGGAACACTGGCTGAGTTGTCATTCTGGTTTTTTTCCCCTGCCTTTCTTTGCCTGTTGTAGGCACTTTTAAAAAACCCATTGAATTGTTTGTGAAAATGAGTGACAGTACATTTGCCAAAGCATCACGTGGGTGGCGGCATTCTGCTGTCTTCTGCACAGACAAAGGAAGATGCCGCTAATTACATCTCTCCCGCCTGGATGTGCCTTATCTGCCCCTCAGCAAAGTCCCTATTTATGGTGTTCCCGGCTCAGAAGTGAGGGGAAGAAGGGCGAGGGAGCCTGGCCTTTATTCTCGCTATGCTGTTTACATAGAGTCAAGCAAGGGCGCTGTTGAAGTTCGTATTTCCATTTTGTTGTTGTTGTTGGGAGGCGGGGTAGGAAAGGAGGAACATGGGGTGTTTCTTGGAAGCAAATTGGGTGGGGGAAGGCGACATACATTGCAGCTGAGAAATGAAACCTTCTATGGTTTAACTTGCAGCAAGTTCAAAGGATGTGTTAGGGAAAATTGCAGGTGCTGGTTCTGTGGTATTTGGAGTTTAGATGAAAAAGAAAAGCAAACAAACTGCTGGGCAGCTCATCTCAAGAAGAGACTGGTTTGAAGGTCACCCCTTCCAGCAGGAACCCTCCTTCTGTGGGTCCCAGAGGAGGCAAGGGCGGTGGAAGGGGGCAGAGGGAGCAGAAGGAGGGACAATAAAATATATTTGAGACAACCTCATTCACCCAGATTTCTTTATGGAAACGGGGTGAGGAAACAGATCAGGCATCTCACTGGAAGATTTTAAGAGATGCCACAGAAGGAAAGAATTTTCTGATGTTCCAGTTTTGCTCAAGTTCAAGCTGTAGAAACCACAGAGTTTCTTCAGAGGTGAAACCAGTTCACTGGACTGGTTTTTTTCTTTAACTGTAGAAAAAACAGGTTCCAAGATGCTACTCACTGTGCAAAACTTTATCACAGAGGTCTAGAGGTCTGACCTCCCC
>NW_020174301.1:9143980-9144721 GCF_003031525.2 Neophocaena asiaeorientalis asiaeorientalis | reverse complement strand
CTCCCCCCGCCTCTGTCTCCCCCTGCCGTCCCCCCCAATAGAGGCCAGCAGAAAGCATGGGACCCTGATGCCCATTCCCACATCCTTTCCACCTCACCCTTGGGTCTTTATAGATTTCAATTTCACGCACACCTTGTTTAAGGCTTCCCCTTAAACAGATTTGTCTCTGAAGTGTTTTCCTAAAAAAATGAGCCCCCGTGGCTCAGGCTGCCATGCCCTCAGCCCGCGGGTTCTCCTTCCTACTGCTGAGCTGGTGGCTTTGCCGTGTGTGCCCTCTGCAGTGGCCTCCCTTTCTATTTCGTGGCTGTCAGGGGTCAAGGATCCGGTGGGGCAGGAGTGGAAGCATGAAGAATCCTTGTGCCGATGGATGTGTCCTGTAAGTTGACAGCATCCATGTCACCGTCCTGGTTGTGGTGCTGTACTAGAGTTTTGTAAGATGTCACTGCTGGGGGAAGCTGGATGAAGGGTACATGGGGTCTCTATTTCTCTCTCTCTATTATTTACCACTGTGTGTGAATCTACAGTTCTCTCAAAATAAAAGACTTCACTTAAAAAAAGAAACAGGGCTGGTGGCTCAGTGGTTGAGAGTCCGCCTGCCGACGCAGGGGACACGGGTTCGTGCCACAGTCTGGGAAGATCCCACATGCCGCGGAGTGGCTGGGCCCGTGAGCCATGGCTGCTGAGCCTGCGCGTCCGGAGCCTGTGCTCCGCAGTGGGAGAGGCCACCACAGTGAGAGGCCC
>NW_020174301.1:9111977-9143932 GCF_003031525.2 Neophocaena asiaeorientalis asiaeorientalis | reverse complement strand
CGCCCCAAAGGGAAGGGCCCCAAAACCCAAAAAAAAAAAAAAAAAAGAAACAAACAAAGCAAAAACAATGCCCCCCCCCAACATCTCCATATTACAGCCAATTATGGGAAAATACTTCCAACAATGTACATTTTTGAGAAAGGTTGTTTTCATCTTGTAGCTAGGAGGGCCCACACTGGGCCTTGTCAAAAGGATGACCAGCCCACAGGCCATACAGGCAGACAAGTTTGGCTCTAGGTCAGTGGTTCTGACACATAGAGCACATCAGAATGACACAGGGCACTTGTTAAAACAGATTCCCAAACCCTCCTCCTAGAGTCCCTGTTCTGGGTCCAGGGATCTGCATTTTAACATGTGCCCCAGGAGCATCAGATGGAAACTGATTACTCATTCACCGTTCACTGGTTCCATTCATTACCCAGAGCGGGTGCTTACATGTGCTTGAGTACATGTATGGGAAGCGCTCACAGGATGTTTGTTTCTAGATTTTTTTTCTTTAAAAAATAAACACACACACTCCTGGGGTTCAGTTGTTTCAGAGGATGTTCCATGATTCTTTTTGTGGTCATGATCAAGAGCTAATATTAATCAAGGCCTCACTGCAGATCAGGTACTAGGCTAAGCACATATGTATATTAGCATTTTAAATTCTACCACAGCCCTGTGGATAAAGACACAGTGGCACAGAGTGTTTAAGGAACGTGTCCAGTGTGTTGCAGCCTGGACGTGGTGGGCTCACCTGTAAGACTATTCTCTCTAAATGCTATGGTCTGAATGTTTGTGTTCTCCTGGCTCTCAAATCCATATGTTGAAATCCTAATCCCCAAGGGGGATGGTATTAGGAGGTGGGGTCTTCCAGAGGTGATTAGGTCATGAAGGTGGGGCCCTCATCAATAATTAGTGCCCTTATGCAAGGGACCCAGAGAGAACCTGAGCCCCTTCTGCCATGTGGTAACAGTGAGAAGTCAGTAATCTGTAACCCAGAAGAAGGCTGCTGGCAGACTGATCTTGGATTTCCAGCTTCTAGAACTGTGAGAAATAAATGTTTGTTGTTGTTTTTTTAAATTTATTTATTTTATTTATTTTTGGCTGTGTTGGGTCTTCGTTGCTGTGCGTGGGCTTTCTCTAGTTACATCGAACGGGGGCTGCTCTTTGTTGCAGTGCGCAGGCTTCTCATTGCGGTGGCTTCTCTTTATTGTGGAGCACGGGCTCTAGGCACATGGGCTTAAGTAGTTGCGGCATGCAGGCTCAGCAGTTGTGGCTCACGGACTTGGTTGCTCCGCGGCATGTGGGATCTTCCTGGATCAGGGCTCAAACCTGTGTCCCCTGCATTGGCAGGCGGATTCTTAACCACTGCACCACCAGGGAAGCCCAGTGTTTGTTGTTTACAAACCACCCAGTCTATGGTATTTTGTTATAGCAGCCTAAACAGACTAAGATACCAAACCACAGAGCTCCACTACCCCTGAGCATGACACCAAACGCCCATTGGCATAGCACTGGGTCTGCTGCGAAGGATCTGGCTTGGGGGGTAGGGCCCTGGGTTCCAGTTCTTGCTCTAACACAGCCAGCCATTGGGCATCAATCCAATCCCATTTGCAAAGCCTCTTAGGCTAGATCACATTTCCCCAAACCTTAGTCCTCTGTGTACCGCCTTCATAATGCACCTCATAATACTGAAGAGTTCACTCACTTGTCAAGTGTACTTATTTTAAAAAATTAAATCACTGCTATAAGTGGCCAATCAGTGTCAAATGTCCTAGAAGACAATGTACAGTTGATGGAAACATGACATGATTAGCTCTGACTCAGGTTCTTTTGCCTTCAAGTCTCTAAACCTGAGGTCTTCTCTCTCTTTTCTAAAAAGGAGAGAAGGTCAGGAGAGAGTGATGTCAGCACTAAACTGAGGTGTTATGGGCTGAACTGTGTCCCCCTGAAATGCATGTGTTGAAATCCGAAGAGGTGATTAAGTTAAAATGAGGCCATTAGGGGGGACCCTAGTCCAATCTGACTGGTGTCTTTTTAAAAAGAGGAGATTAGGATGTAGGAGTGCACAGAGGGGAGGCCATGTGATGACACAGGGAGAAGACGGGACGACTGTCTGCAAGCCAAGGAGACAGGAAGGAACCAACCCTGCAGACATCTTGCTCTTGGCCTTCTAGTCTCCAGAACTGTGAGAAAATGAATTTCTGTTGCTTAAGCCCCCTGCTCCATGGGACTTGGTGTGACAGCTTTCCCTGTAAGATAGCCAGAAAGATTCACGAATGAATGGGAAGGAAATCACTTTCCTAGAATGTTGACAATATTGTTTGTGTCTGAGCACCACCCCAAAGCATCTTATATGCTGGGGAAAGAGTGCACATCTGGTTCAGGGGTCCCCCATTTTTCTAAGGGGGAGCCTTCTGCTCCTCATTTCACCATAAAGTGGAGAGGGGTGAAAGTCTCAGTAAAAGTGAGATGGGGGCTGTTCAGCCCCCTAAGGGTCAAGGCGAGGTCAGACAGTGGTGACTTTGGCTCTGCTGGGACTGACTTTACTCCACAGTCTCCTATCCTCTCCCTCCCTCCCTCATGCTCGTGAGCCTCATTGCCCCCTTCTCTCCGCTCCTTCCCATCAGATGAAAGTCGTGCTTTGTCCAAATTTCCCTTGGAAACCCCTGCAGAAAGGCATTATGTTGAAGACAGATCAGTCTGGTT
This sequence comes from Neophocaena asiaeorientalis asiaeorientalis, assembly GCF_003031525.2. Taxonomy (NCBI): domain Eukaryota; kingdom Metazoa; phylum Chordata; class Mammalia; order Artiodactyla; family Phocoenidae; genus Neophocaena; species Neophocaena asiaeorientalis. Next base: position 9,141,238 of record NW_020174301.1, on the reverse strand, counting down.
TCCCTCCAGGGTGGGTGGGACAGACTCCTGGGTCTGAGGACAGGTTCTAGCCCAGAGGTCGCCTCTAGGGAGGGGTCAGGCTGGGTGAAAAATGCACGTCTTTAAACAGCAGACTTACACACAGGGGCAAGATGATCTCCCCAAGTAGGGCAGTAACACTAGCCGATCAGACCCACGTGTCCCCCTTAGGCTCGCTCAGGGAGTATGGTCCTGTGTGGGATGGTTCGTGGAATTGCCTCGACTATTAAAAAGGTCACTCTCTCTCTCGAGTGCGTGGAGTTGAACCTCTATGTTAAATGAGCTTCCGAGGTGACCTCCTTGTACTAAGAGACTTTCAGACTGTGCTTGGGGCTCCTTTCCCCAGCCTGGCCCAGCATCCATGTGACGGCTTCCCTTTCCCTGTGGGACCTCCCAGGGCTCTGGGCTGGCCCGCTGTCGCCCATTCTGACACATCCTCCTTTCCTGAGGCATCCCCACCCCATCAACCACAAACTCCACAAGTTACAGGCCATGACCTTCTGGGGCTGGGCCACCTCAGTGAGTCTGTTCCCTCAGCGGCTGCCACCCAGTCCTTTCCCTCACTGTCTGCTTTCAGTAACAAGTATACACTTTCTTTTTACATATCTGGGGAAAATAATACATTTATGTGGTTTGGTTTATAGTTCTGTCTTTAAAAAAAAAAAAGGCCCGTTGTTCTGGCTGTGGTCTGGTTGGCAGATTGATAGGGACGGTTGACCCTCTAGTCTGTACTTGCTGGAGGAAGAGGAGGGGCCAAAGGTGGACCAGGAATTGAGGGGAAAGGGTCAGAGCCGGCTGAGAGCAAAGGGCCTCAAACCCCTGTGGCTGCAGTGGACAGAGGCCATCTGTATTCACCCCATAATGATCTCCCGTGTGGTGTGCTGGATCCAGCAAACAGCCAGTTACGTGAGAGCCAGTTAGGTGCATCTCTTCCCAACTCCACACTCAGTGACATCATGCTGGTAGTGTGACATGTTTACACCCCAAAAATCAGCAAAAGCTACACTCAGGGCTTCCCTCCTCCCCTTCCCCCAGGAGCCTGTTGTTAAATATTTTCTAGCACACCCCTGAGCGCTCCTAGGCAGGGGTGGCCCCTAATATCGCTGAAGGCCAGCAGGGGTCTCTGGGCAGTTAAGTGACAGAGCCTTCAATTCCTGGTCTCTGATCGTTTCCTTTGTCTATAGGTCAATCAGTGGATACAGATAGAGAGAGAGAGAGATACATATAAATATCAATCTATCTCTCTATATTTATCTCATCTGTCTGTCTATCTCTCTTTAATTCATAGGACCGGGGTGGGGGAGGTCATTCAAAAAAACCATAAACACATCCTCAACTGGGCAATGGACTAACAGAAAAAAATCGCCAATGGTGACCTCAGACCTGGGCGGTGGGTGCATGAAGGGATAGGGGGAAAATGAACAGAGAAATACCTAGTAAGCAGCTTTAGGAGGACAGAGACAGAGCTCAAATCCATACTTCCTTAGAGAATAAAAAGATTATTGAAAAAATTTGTTCCTTCTTCCTTTCATTCCTTCACTCCTTTCAGAATTTGCACAAACTATGGTACAAAGAAGTGTGATGTCACTAACCCCCTCCCAGTCCTCTAGAAATGTCCCAGCATCCAACTTCAAGACCAGCCACAGAGAGGACCAGGCCTTTTCCGAAAACTGCCCATGGCCGGGGCCCCACAAGGGACTGAGTCCAAGACTGTCGTCATTGCCTTGCCCTTGTTTGCTGCATTGTGTTTAAATTGCTTAAGCTTTTCCCTTTCACTCGGATGAATACTTGTGTATCATTTACAAGAACATGAACAAAATCCCTGAACTGCACTTTTCAACCTCAAACCCTCTTGTTGTTTCTGGAATATTTGGCGAGTCCTGAGCCACTGTGAAGGGGACGCCTTTGTAGCTGGGCCAGCAACTCGGCCCAGATGCTCCATCCTGGTCACGGGCTGAGCCCAGACTGCACAAAAGGACCTCTCTGGACCCGCAAGACCTGCTGTAAACATCCCCTGAGTCCATCACATTTTTACTGTCGTTCTTTCCTTTCTTGTTGTTGCTGGTCTGGGCTTCCTTTTGTGGGATTGGCATAAAGATGGCTTTAGAATCAAAAGCTAGGCGGTGAGGAAGTTGGCAGGGAGTGCTCGCTTAGCTCTGTGCCAGCCTACTTCCAGTTAAAATGGGGCCCAGACAGCTGGACACCTGGAAATTACAAAGGGGTAAACTTGGAAGGTCTTGGCCAGCGGCTGAGAGGTGCCAGGGGTAGCGTCCGTTGTGCCAGGTGGCACTGGATGCCACCAAGTGGTGCAGAGAGAACAAATAGGACCCAAACTTGCCAACTGAATCCAGGGCCAAGGCTGGGCGAGACCTCCCACTGGGGACCACCCTTTGCTCCCAGTTTCAGCGACGGCCAGGGTCTCAGACATGTTTCTACAGATGAGGAGGGTCTCCTAACACCTAACGCCCCATCCTCACGGCTCTGGCGTCTCAGGACACGTGACGCCATTCCAACCCAGTATGTGCCAAACAGGGCCGATTCCAAACCGAGCTGGGCCAGATGAGCTGTGGGAAAAACCCAGAAAGCCCGGTTAGCTGCCCCAGACCCTGATGGGTGGGACCGTGCTGCTCTATCCCCTCCCTGTTCTGGAGACAAGATGCTCTTGGATGACAAAGTTCCCTGGAAGGAAGGGACCCTGGGGGAGAGGATGGACTGCTTGTTTGCCACTCCATGGGGGACATGTTAGAAACGAGGAAGTTCAATAGACCAAATGAAGCGGTGGGTGGTCACAGCCGCAGCTCCTGGGGCCGTGGCCTCCCGGGGAGCTGACGATTGCGCCACTGCCCGGGCTTCTGGGACCCTGGCCTCTGAGTCACCAAACCCCACCTTCCTGAAACCTCACGGGGCTGGGGTTCTTTTGAGAGAGAGAAAAACCTGGGAGGTGAGAGGAGGCTAAAGGGAAGTGAGGCAGGAGAGAGGGAGGTCAGGGTGCCAGAGACAGGCTGAGACAAACGAGAGGCAGAGCCAGACAGAGGAAATGGACTCGGGGCAGAGACACAGAGACAGAGACAGAGACTGACACCCACAGAGACGAAGCGAGCAAGAGAGGCTGCAAGAGAGAAAGAGGGCGAGGGGGAGATGCAGGCGTGCTTCAGACCCTCCCAGCACCTGTCTGACGAGGCCGCTGCGGTCCCTGGAGCTCCTGACTGGGAATGTCAGCAGGGGGCTGGAGGCCTCTTCTCCTCCCCAGCGGCCTCTGGGGGGCTGTGAAGGACGCTTAGGGGCTCGGGGATGCCTGGGTCGCCTCCAGCCCAGCTGCACACCCTCCTCCCCACAACTGCCCGTTTCCTGGCACTTCCCAGAGGGAGGCAAACCTGGCTGCGGTGAGGTCTCCCTCCAACTGCCACCCCAGTTCCTCTCACTGGGAGAATGGGGTGCACCCCTCCGGGCCCTGCCAGGCTCTCTGAGCCCCCTCCAAGCCTGGCGTGGCACTGAGGGTCTCTCGGGGCTCGGGGGCTGTGTCGGCAACCTCAGCTGGGATGCGGCTCCCAGGCTCGTGTTGCAGCCCAGGCAGCACTGAGGATACAGAGGCTCCGAGACTCACGCGACTGGGCCAAGATCATAGCCTGCGGGGGGTTAGGCTCTTAGGTCACTGAGGCAGGGGTAGGCACTTGAGACTCAGCAGAGGGAAAGAGGCAGAGAGAGCTGGAAGAGAAGGTAGCCAAGGCAGCCACCCCTCCCCCATCCTCTCGGGGGCCATCCCACCAGCCTCTCTTACTGTGCTACTTTCCACAGTGAGCCGGGAGGCCCCACTTCTGCAGAAACACTTCTTTCACTTGGGACATATGTCTTCCTTGGCACACAGATGCCACCTCAGCAAATGTCGCATTGGCCGTATGGGGCAGCTGCTGCTGTTAGATCAGTGTAGACTCAGTGAGATTAAGTAACTTGCCCAAGGTCACACAGCTAGTAAGTGGCAGAGCCAGGATTCAATCCCAGCTCTCTCTGGATCCAAAGCCCGAGGCCTTATAAACATGTTGTATGGCACCTGGAGAACAATGGAAGAGACCCAAAGAGTTGGACACATGTTAAGAGGAAATGAGCAAAACCCAGGGACTGAATTGTTTAGGTTAGGTTTTGAGAATGGCTCTGCATTGCTGGAAAACACAGCCCTTCCTGTCAGGCCCTATCGAATGGCTGGCAGTGAGGGTGTGGGTTCAGCCACTATTAGCTTGTGCTCATTCGTGTGTGAGCCGGTACCTTTTCTGTGTGTATGCGTCTTCTCTTCTTTCCTGGACAGTAAGCTCCTTGAAGGCCCTGCAAAGGTGCAGTACTTCACATTCAGTAGCTCCTCTATCAATATACGGTGAATGAATGAGTAGTTGGTCAGCATTTATTCTGGAGAGGTAGAGCTGGAAAGGTCCTCAAGTTTATGAGCAAATTCACTGCCATCATTTCCCCTCCCACACCCATTGCAGACATTACTAATTGATCGAGTCACTTAAAAAAATATTTATTTATTTGGCTGCGCCGGATCTTAGTTGCAGCACACGGGATCTTTTAGTTGCGGCATGCAGGATCTTGTTCCCCGACCAGGGTTGGAACCTGGGCCCCCTGCATCAGGAGTGTGGAGTCTTAACCAACCACTGGACCACCAGGGTAGTCCCGATCAAGTCATCCTTTTCCACTGAGCCACCATTCAGCCTCACAATCTTCCTCAACACAGTGCTCAGGGAAGCTACTTCTACTGATGATAACAACAACCTAGCAGATGCTGCTGGTGCCCTGCACAGGTGTCCTTCACCAGGTGGGTGTGCCCACACTCCAAGTGCTGCAGAGCTTGGTTGCTAAGGACTCACAGTCACATTCTTCTTTGGAGGATTGCCTCGGCAGTCTCATCCAGAGATACCTGGCAGGTTTGCAGCTCTCCTTCCCCTCATACCCATGGCCAGTGGCTGATGGCTGCAAGGCTGTCACAGTCCAGCCCCGGGACACCTCTTGTGCATAATGTAACTCCAGATTTCCTCGTGGGGTCAGGTTGAGGCAGGACGTCCCCCGAAACGGCATCTTTGCCCAGCTGCCTGTCCTCCTTCCTTTACTCCCTCAGTACAGGCACACCTCGTTTTATTTCTCTTTGCTGTATCGCACTTGGCAGAGTCTGCATTTTCTTTTTACAGATTCAAGTTTGTAGCAACCCTACGTTGAGCAAGTCTATCGGCACCACTTTTCCAACAGCATTATTTTTAAGTTAAGGTATGCACGTTGGTTTATTTTTTTAAGATATAACGCTACGACACATTTAACGAATTATAGTGTGGTGTGCACATACATTTCATATGCACTGGGAAGCCGAAAAAGCCACGTGACTCGCTTTATTGCGGGGGTCTGGAACGGAACCTGCAGTATCTCCAAGGTATGCCCATACCTGCATTTGCGCAGGAACCTTGGTCTCAGCCTCTGCTTCTAGAGAACCTGCCCCAAGACAAACAACAACATTGCTAACATGTATTGAGTTTTTACTAGGTGCTAGGCAGAGTAAAAGTTGCTCTACATGGCTTGTCACAGCAACTGACAAGGTTAGTATCCTTATCCCCATTTTACAGCTATTGAAACTGAGGCCTGAAGCGGGTAGCTCTGGGTCGTGTCGCTGGTGTGTTGCAGGGCTAAGAGTCAAACACAGATCTCTCTGCTCCCAAAGTGCATGTTCATTAGCACCACACCGAGAAGGATGCAGTCTTTCCTCTCCCCCTTCCTGCTTCTCTTAAGCTTTGTAGGAATAGAAAGAAAACAAGTGGAGCTTTGTCGTGGTTCAGTCAGTGCTTCATTTGACTTGGTTGGGGCACTGAGGGCACTTTGGGTTTGAAGTGACTTTCCAATCTGCTCATGGCCCCATCGTCCTGCCTTGGCTTCGTGTCCAAGCGGCTCCTGTCACAGGCCCCAGGCTTGCTGCCTACCAGGGCCCCCTCCTCAATGCAGAGTCCCTGGGTCATCTGAGGCCACCTCCCAGGAGAGGCAGCACTGACCCTGGAGAACAAGGTCACCATCTGCTCCACCCTCCGCAGGGAGAACGTGAGGAAGGAAAGTTGGCCTGAGGGGACAAGATAGATAACGGGGTTAGAAGCTGGTACCCAAGTGGGAAGGGCAGGAAACAGTGATGGGGTGTGAGGTCCACCTGCACGTGCCACGTGTTCCTTCTTCTTCTTTTTTTTTGGCCACACCACACAGCTTGTGGGATCTTAGTTCCCCAACCAGGGACCGAACCCGGGCCCTTGGCAGTGAAAGCGCAGAGTCCTGAACACTGAACCCCAGCGTATTCCCATGCGATTCTTCTTTTAAGGGAGGAGTGTGCCAGGTGGGTGGGTCTCCTCTGGAAGGTCTGTACTCGCCTGGGCCTGGAGGATGCAAATGGACCAGTTGACCCTTCACCGGCCCTCCTACCCTCCTGCAGGTCCTTTGACCCATGGCAGGAGGTATTGAGAACACCTGCTCCGGCCCTTCCCCAACTGAAGGATCCGAGGCTGTGGTTAGGACTGCAAGGAATCTTAGCCCAGAGAGGAGTCATGGCCGTGTTGCTTGACAATGAGGCAGTCAGGAGTGTTGGCTGAGTGTGGGCATCGGCACTGGCAGTGCTAAGGGTGAGAAATCTCTGGAACCCACCTGAGTGATCATTTATAGAAGAAAAAATCGATATGGCCATACGTACAGAATACTGAGCAGATAAAAAGTGACAAGGCCGGGCTTCCCTGGTGGCGCAGTGGTTGAGAATCTGCCTGCTAATGCAGGGGACACGGGTTCGAGCCCTGGTCTGGGAAGATCCCACATGCCGCGGAGCAACTAGGCCCGTGAGCCACAACTACTGAGCCTGTGTGTCTGGAGTCTGTGCTCCACAACAAGAGAGGCCGCGATAGTGAGAGGCCCACGCACCGCGATGAAGAGTGGCCCCCACTTGCCACAGTTAGAGAAAGTCCTTGCACAGAAACGAAGACCCAACACAGCCCAAAAAAATAAATTAATTAATTTTAAAAAAAGAAAAAAAAAGCGACAAGGCCAATCTTTACATGCTGATTCAGAACCATCTTCAATATGCTCTGCTGAGTGAAAGAGCCAGGTGGAGGGTAATGTGTATAGCCTCCATTTTGAGTAAGATTAAAAAGGAATATATATGCAGGGAATAGCTCCAGAGACCTACACCAGAAGGAAAACTCTCTTCCACCGGGAAGGGGGATTGTTGTGTGATAGTTATTACCAAAAACAAACAAGCAAAAAACTGAAAAGAAAAATCAAGTCCTATGGCATCAGATAGAGCTGAGTTTTGGGGCCTGCTTCCATCACTGACTGGCTGTCTGACTTCCGGTAGGTTATTTCACCTCCCTAGACCTCAGCATCCCCATCTGTAAAATAGGGATAATAATCATAGTGACACCCAAACAGTCGGGTGGTTGGGAGGATTGAGTGAGAAATGCATGTTGAGCCCTGACCCAATAAATACTGTTCACTGTTATTATCTTTATTGATAAAGACCCCTCGCACAGGTCACTGTTCCTTAGAGGCCCGAAGGCAGTGGCAAACTCCCCTCTTTGGAAGAAACTTAGTTGCCGTGAATGTCCCCTGGGTGGCCAGGGGCGGGCTGATGGCTGGAACTAGGTGGCTCTCTCCAGCCAGAGACTGGCTGGCTCTGACTGCCTGCAGCGTGCACAGGCGTTTCACTTACACGCATCACTGGACCCCATGTTTAGGGCTGCAGGGACGAGACCACCCTTCCAGCCTTCTGAGGGCGCGGTGGAGGACTCAGGGAGAAAGTGGCCCCGCGGCTTATCAACCACAGGACTTGGAGCAAATAACGGAACCCTCTCCTCCCAGGTTCCTTGGCTCCAAGACAGGACCTCATCTAGCCCGTCTACTTTTGGGAGCTGAGCTGATCAACTGTAAAGGGCTGTGCCAAGAAACCGAAGGGGAGGAGAAGCACTTTCCTCAAGATCACACGGTAGAAATGTAGAAAGGTGGTCTGTTTCATACATTTGGTTGCCACATAAGGATTTGTTTGGGGGGAGAAAAGTTTCTGCTGCTAAAACAAGTTTGGGAAAAGCACGTATCATCCTGCTGCACTGCCTGCCCTCAGAGCCCGATTTTCTAAGTGAGCAGATCTAAGAAACAACACAGGGGACTTCCCTGGTGGCGCAATGGTTAAGAATCCGCCTGCCAATGCAGGGGACACGGGTTCGAGCCCTGGTCCGGGAAGATCCCACGTGCCGCGGAGCAGCTAAGCCCGTGCGCCACAACTACTGAGCCCGTGCGCCACAGCTACTGAAGCCCGCGCACCTAGAGCCCGTGCTCCGCAACAAGAGAAGCCACCGCAATGAGAAGCCCGCGCACCGCAACGAAAAGTAGCCCCCGCTCGCCGCAACTAGAGAAAGCCCGCGTGCAGCAATGAAGACCCAACACAGCCAAAAATAAAATAAATTACATGATCTAAGAAACAACACAGGGGACTTCCCTGGTGGCGCAATGGTTAAGAATCCGCCTGCCAATGCAGGGGACACGGGTTCGAGCCCTGGTCCGGGAAGATCCCACGTGCCGCGGAGCAGCTAAGCCCGTGCGCCACAACTACTGAGCCCGTGCGCCACAGCTACTGAAGCCCGCGCACCTAGAGCCCGTGCTCCGCAACAAGAGAAGCCACCGCAATGAGAAGCCCGCGCACCGCAACGAAAAGTAGCCCCCGCTCGCCGCAACTAGAGAAAGCCCGCGTGCAGCAATGAAGACCCAACACAGCCAAAAATAAAATAAATTACAAAAAAAAAAAAGAAACAACACAGGGACGAACCCTAAAACCAGCTCTAAACAGCAAACCAGGAGATGGTCTCAACTCCAAAAGCAGAAAGAGAAGCCCTTTCAGATGGACTCCTACAGACCCCCAGCCAAAGATGTGGGTCTACCGGGTTGGCAGGGCACATCCTCTTCTCTGCAACACCAAAAGCCGAGGATGTGGGCATGGTCCTGACCTCAGGGACCCGCAGGAGAACTGGCTCCTACTGTGCTCAGGGTCCCTCTGGGATGAGAGGTTGCTGTGTCCTAGAGACGGAATTCAAGGGACCCCTGCCACCATCACAGCCGAAACCCTCGCCAATCCTGACCATCCACATCCCTCCGCTTCTCTGCCTTGTGTTTTATCTTGAAATCCCAGACCTCATACCATGTCATCTGTAAATATTTCAGTGTGCATCTTCAAAAGTTATGGACCTAGAAAAAAATAACCACAGCAATATTATCAAATAAAAAAGGAGTTATTTAAACAGAACCCTAAGCTCTCGAATGAAAACAATAATAAACTGGCATTTACTGAGTATCTGCAGTATTTCTAGGTTCGTGTCACATTGCATTTAAACCACCCTTCTACCCTCTGAGGTTGTCATGCTCTATCCAAACTTTCAACACCCGCTGCCCACATAGTGCCTACCCTTCCTCCCTACTGTAGTTTATATTTTCTTACATATTTTAAAAAACACTTTTAATTTTGAAATAATGATAGGTTCACAGCAAGTTGGAGAGACAGTACAGAGAGGTCCCATGCACCCTTTACCCAGTTTCCCCCAATGGTGGCATCTTACGTCACTATGGTACAACATCAAAGCCGGGAAACTGACACTGGTCCAATGTGTGTGTAGTTTTAGGCCATTTTAAATACATGTGTGGATTTGTGTAACCACCACTGCAACCAAGGTACAGAATACTCCATTACCACAAAGATCTCTCTCATGCTGCTCTCTGTAGTCAAACCAAAACACCCACCGCCCCTAACCCTGGGCAACCTCTAATCTGTTCCCCATCTCTACAATGTTGGCATTCTGAGAATGACATACACATGCAATCATGCAGCATGTGACCTTTTGAGATGGGCTCTTTTCACTCAGCAGACCAGGTGACCAGCAGACCAAGGGCACTTGAGATCCATGAGAGTCCTTGTGTGTATCAATAGTTTCTTCCTTTTTTTATTGTTTAGAATATTCCATGATATTGGATGTACTGCCCTTTATTTAACCACTCACCTATGAAGGACATTTGTTTCCCGTTAGCATTGTTGACAAACATACTACATATTTATGTGTCCTGTTTATTTTCTCTACCCCTCTAGAAAGTACGCCCCGTGAGAGCAGGACTTGTGCCTTTTGTGTTCATTTGTTCATCTCTCTAGGACCAGGGGTAGTGCCTGGCACATACTAAGAGCTCACTGCACATTTGTGTAGTGAATGTTGCATGAGTTTTTTAGCAGAAGAGATTTAGATTTGGGGAATGTAAGTAAGCTGCCCAAGTTCATGGAGCCAATGGGTTGCAGAGCTGGTCTTGCACCCAACTCTCTTGGTTCAAAGCCTCACTCTCGACCCACTTCTGGACCTGGCTCTTTCTTCTCTCTGGCCAAGCGTGGGCAAAGCGGTCGCATTTCTGTGTTTCCCTTGGCTTAAAGGATAGAGGTTTTCAAATGGAACTTTCCTGACAACCCGTGAAGCCCAAAGGGAAATAAACACGGGAAACATGAGGACTTATGAAACGCTGAACTTATGAAATAGAGAGATGCTCTTTTTCTTTCCATCCCCCACCACCACCACCTTTCTTTAAGGAGTGTGAAGATTTAATGAGGTGAAGCATGTAAAATGCCTAGGATAGTGCCTGGGACAGAATGTCTGTGGAATAAACATCACTTTCTCCCTTCCTTCCTTCTTTCCTCCTCCTTTACCGAGTTCCTAGAGCCATTAGATACTAGACACCACAGTCGGCCCTTGGTATCCGAGGGTGTGGAACCCCCATCCACCTCATCCACCCAGTACTGGGGTGCAAGAGAATTAGAAAAGACAGTTCGTATCCTTAAGGAATTTATAATCTAGTTAGGGAGACAAGGATGTAAAATGCTTGGTACATAGTAAAGCACAGGGGCTTCCCTGGTGGCGCAGTGGTTAAGAATCCGCCTGCCAATGCAGGGGACATGGGTTCGAGCCCTGGTCCGGGAAGATTCCCACATGCCGCTGGGGCCACCGTGGAGCCTGGTCCAGACGTCCGGAAGTCCCTCTTATATTCTGATTTTGGAGTCCCACAAGATTCCTGTCTTTATTGTGGCCACATAGGCTCTTCAGTCCCCAGCACGAATGAAGCCACCAGAAGCAATGGTTATCCTGGCAAAGAGCCCAGGAAGGCAGTGAGGGTGGGTAGGCCTGCAGAGCCTGCTCTGGCCAGCCGTGTCAAGGTAAGTGTCAGGACTGGCGAAGCTGTGGAAGAACAGCTCATGGATAGAAGGTGACATTACAGCTGCTCAACTCTGGTTATGCTTGAAAGAGAACAGGCTCTGCGGCCAGACGGTGCAGGGTTCAAGTCCAGCCCTACCACTTCCCAGCTGTGTGACCTTGGGTGAGTGATTAAGCAACTAAAACCATGGTTTGCTCATCTCTATAATGGGATAAGAGCTCCTGCCTTGCTGGGTAGTTGTACCAGTCACTTGAGAGAACAGTAACAGCATTCAGCCTTTCTTGGGCTCTTACTCCCTTTATAAAAGGGAAAGTACAAACTATCTGTTGTCATTTTCCCTGTGTTCTTCCATTGTCAAAGCATCGTCTTCAAAAAGTTAAATAAATCACTTCATGCAAATATAGACCCAACCTATGTCAAAGATTTGTAAACTCAGTGAGGGAATCAGAAAGAAAGTAAACTAGGTCAAAGAGTAAAGGGGGTATTAATAGTCATTTAAAAAGGGATGTCACTTGTTCTGGGGGAGGAAAGGGGGATGAATAGGTGGAGAACAGGGGACTTCCAGGGCAGTGAAACTCTCCTGTTCAATACTCTACTGGTGGAAGCATGACAGTATGTATTTGTCAAAACCCATAGAACTGCACAACACAGAGAGAGAGAGCCCCTGGGTAAATTGTGGACTTTAATGATAAAGTATCAATAATGGTTCAGCCATTGTAACAAACGTACCACACTGATGCAGGATGTTGATAACAGAGGAAACTGTCCTAGAGCTGGGGGAGGGGGGGCAGAAGTTGCATACGGTAATTCTTTGTACCTTCTGTCCAATTTTTCTGTAAACTTAAAACTGCTCTAAAACAATAAAGTCTAGTAAAAGAGAAAGTCTATTAATAATAATAATTTTAAAAAGAGGACTTCCCCCCCCCAAAAAAAAGAGGACTTCCCTGGCTGTCCAGTGGTTAGGACTCTGTGCTTCCACCACAGGGGGCGTGGGTTCGATCCCTGGTCAGGGAACTAAGATCCCGCATGCTACATGGTGCGGCCAAAAAAAGTAATAAAAAATTTAAAAATAAATTTAAAAAATAAGAAAGAGGGTGGAGGGTGTTGCAGGGAGGGGTGCAGCATGTGCAAAGGCCTGGAAGTGAGAGGGGAGAGGCGGCAGGGCATGGGGAAGCCACAGAGGGTCTGACACAGGGAACCACGTAATCCGTTTTCTCTCTGGAATGAGTGTTCTGTCTGCATCCCTTCCCGCCCCTCTTTAAGGATCACCTCTTTCAGTATGTTAAAGAAAGGGCTGGGGGGCTTCCCTGGTGGCGCAGTGGTTGAGAATGTGCCTGCTAATGCAGGGGACACGGGTTCGAGCCCTGGTCTGGGAAGATCCCACATGCCGCGGAGCAACTAGGCCTGTGAGCCACAACTACTGAGCCTGCGCGTCTGGAGCTTGTGCTCCGCAACAAGAGAGGCCACGACAGTGAGAGGCACATGCACCACGATGAAGAGTGGCCCCCGCTCGCCGCAACTAGAGAAAGCCCTTGCACAGAAACGAAGACCCAACAGAGCCAAAAATAAAAATAATAAATTAAAAAAAAAAAAGAAAGGGCTGGGGTGGGGTCATCCACTGGGCAGCTGCCTCGTGCCAAGGGCCCCTCCCAGGCTCACGGGTCCTTGTCCTGGGCCCCTGCCCCTCTGCCACCAGCTCCTGCCTCATCTCCAGAACCGCCTGAATGCTGCCACTTCCACCAGGCAGCCTCAGCAGAGGGGCATTGTGAGGAAGGCCCCAGGTCCCTTAGTCTCCTCTCCACCCCAGCACGAGGCCCTGCATCTGGAACAGACTTTTCTGAAGGTGGGACACAGAGGGAATTACATCACAGGGTGGGAGGACACAGCTTTTAACTGACCTAAAATATGTCCCCATCAGGGAATTCCCTCGTGGTCCAGTGGTTAGGACTCCACCTCTCACTGCCAAGGGCCTGGGTTCAATCTCTGGTCGGGGAACTAAGATCCCACAAGCCTTGTGGCGCAGCCAAAAAAAGTCCCCATCACCCAAAGAGCCACAAAGCTCTCCCCAGAGGGTTCCCCAGGGACATATCCCAGGCCCAAGTGTCGTCTCAAGTTGACCCTTCCCTGGCAGCGGCCCTCGAGCCAATCCACCTCCCTTCCCCGCACTTTTCAAACATTCAGCCATAATGGAAGATTGGTCTTATTTTCCAACCTAGCCACCTTCACCCACGAGGGCAATCCAAGACCTGGCACCTTCAGAAGGATCTGAGTTTCTTAGAACATTCTCCTGCCTGGGGGGACTTTAGTGTGACTGCCCCGGTGGGTTTTCGATCTCCCTAGATGGTGCCCACCGAGTCACCCATGCGAGCCCTTCGGCAAATATGCCTCCTCCAGACGCTTCTTCCGGCCTTCAGGTGCGTTAACTAACGTCGGGCTGCACCCCGCTGGCCCGCAAGCCTAGCAGTTGCCCAGCCTCAAGACCGAAGAGCCCAGAGACAGGGACAGAGACATCAGTGGCTTCTTGGATGGGGAATCTTACACAAAGGGTCCTGAAGTGAGACCCCACTGTGTGCAGCAAACACGACAGCAGTCTTTGCTTCTCCGGAGAGAAGGAGGCTACCATTTATGGGGCAATTGACATCAGGTGGGCTCAGTTACCAGGCCGTATAATTAAGAGAAGTTGGATAGTCATGTGAGTGAAGCAGGGCCTGGTGGAGCAGGGGATGTACAGAGAGCAACGGAACAGCCATCTTAAGTGGCCTGATCATACACCTAGTGATCTGTTATGACACCATCGCCGCCCCTCTCCCTTCACCCGCCACCCCGTCTCCCAGAGACTGATCCTCAGAGCCAGGCAACCTGAATCCATCACCAGGAAGGGGACCTTTGTGATACAACGTCAACTGCCCAGACTCCTCTGCGCTTGACCGGGTGCGGACACAATGATGCCCAGCAGCCTCTGCTTCTTGCTCCAGCTGCCAGCCCACGTGCAGAGAGCCACGGGTGGAGAGAGCAGGACGGAGGCTCACAGCAGCCCTCACACTGGGGGGCCCCTGCTGGATACACAGACTCTGGCAGGAATTTGGAAATGAGAGCTTTTTCTCTACTTGCAGCTGGGTTAATTTGACCACGGTGTCCCCGCCTCCCTCCCACCCCATTTCTATATGGAGACTACGTAAGGATGTATGAGTCTCCACTTTGGGGCAAACCGTTGATGTGGGGGAAGAACTGCTTATTCCTCAGGTCACAGTTATAAGGGGAAAAGCCTGTTAGAACAGTAAGTTTAACGCTGTCTCTGGCTGCCTTTCTGAGAATGAATTAGAAGGAGGCGGGCGTGGGGCAGGAAGACCCTTCTCCCGTCTCCCGCCCTGTGGCTCACCGGTGGAAGGGGCCCCGCTCCTCCTCGGTCTGGCACACCCAGCACCCCCTCCCTGGCCCAGGAATCTTCCAGCACCCAGAGGCACTTCAGAGCCACCTCTGTGCCCCAGCTGCCCTCTGTTCTTCCTTGGTCAAGGTCTCAGTGCGGTCAGGTGTCACTGTTTGAACCGCTCCTGACTGCAGAGGCTGGGAAAAGGAACCCAGTCTGCATTCCTGCAGGGGAGCGTGACTCACGGTCAGGATTTGACACACATTAGAGCCTTCAAAGTGTTTTCCAGCCTCTGGCCTCAGTGCAGAGTTGTAGAGAGCCAGACAGAGTATAGTTCCCACCTGCAACAGGAGAGGAGCTTGGCAAACTACAAACGACAAATTTTCTTAAACCCATCAGAGAACTGAGCTTGCAGAGCAAGCAACTAACCTGAAATCTGGGGAGAGACAGGACCTAAGCATTTGCTTATCTGGGGGGCAGGTACCTCTGGCCATATATATGCTGGTAGGAAAATGTAGCTAGAAAATTTTAACTTCCTGCAACGGGCTGAGAGTATGAAGCCACTGGGGCTGCAAACACAGAGGGATTCATGCCTTCCTGCAGGCTTTTCCTACAGGATCCCACCAGACAGTAACTGGGAAGATGGGGAGAAGCCTGAGAAAGCTTCTGCAAGGGGCCACAGGGGGAAGGGGAATGGCTCCCACTGTGGAAACTCCTTTGAGACCCAGCTCTCTAGTCTCCCTAAGAAATGAAAACCTTCAACTGCAAGGGAAAGGGTCATAAAAACTGTAGCTGTAAGACACTCAGACCCTTTGCAGCTGGGGGAGGGAATAGGAAAAAAAAGCTTGACCCCCCCCCCCCCCATTGCTTGGGGGAGATGCAGGATAGAGCCCCGCCTGGCTTTCAAGTTGGAGGCGGGGTGGACCACCTGAGAGCCCTACTCTCAAGATCCAGGCTCCCCCGGGCCTGCCAAGACTGAAGGTTGATGAGAAGATCAGAGAATGCACCCTCACTCCCCACCCCTATTCATTTTACCACCATATGACTCAAGCATGGAGTAGAAAGAACCAGTGGTTACAGCTCAGAAGGCTGAGACAGGTTTTCCTTGGAGGGCAGTACAAAGAGAGATCCAAAATTCAAGCCAAGAGCAGACCCTGAGAGAATCCCTCTGGTGGATTGGCCCACTCGCTAAATGCAACGTTTCACCAGAGGAATGTGAAGCCTTGGCAACTGAAGGTAATAAACTCCGCATCCCAGCCCAACTACTGACTGGATGAACACAGCCCACACGCTAAAGGCACACTGAAGGGATAGCACACTCATCTCTAAGCATTAAAACAGTTTCCTCAGAATCTGCCATCCTATACAATATATCCAGCTTTCAAACAGGCATACAAAAAGGCAAAAGGAATTGCAATCTGGAGACCAATGATCCAATATGATGATATGACACAGATGTTGGAACTATCAGGGAATTTAAAATAACTGATTAATATATGAACAACTTTAATGGAGAATGGGAGATCAGGTAGGTTATTTCAGCAGAGAGATAGAAATGATAATGAATCAAATGGAAATGCTAGAAATCAAACTTGGTAACAGGTGAAGGATGCCTCGCCACTAGGTCCAACACAGCTGAGAAAAGTATCAGTGCAGTTGAAGACTGGTCAAT
Source organism: Neophocaena asiaeorientalis asiaeorientalis (assembly GCF_003031525.2). Taxonomy (NCBI): domain Eukaryota; kingdom Metazoa; phylum Chordata; class Mammalia; order Artiodactyla; family Phocoenidae; genus Neophocaena; species Neophocaena asiaeorientalis. The sequence goes on along the minus strand of NW_020174301.1, from coordinate 9,124,949 downwards.
AGAAATTACCCACACAAACACGGAGAAAAAAACCAGAGCATTCAAAACAGTCTAATATATGCCTAATTGGAATCCTAGAAGAAGAGAGAATGGGGCAGAAGAAATGTTTACAGGAATAAAGGCTGAGAATTTTCCAAAATTAATGACAGGCAAATCACAGATTTGGGAAGCTCAGAAAGCATGAAGCAGGACAAATTGCAAAGCCAAACTACATCTAGGCATATCATATTCAAACTGCTAAAAAACAGAGAAGAAAACCTTAAAGGCAGACGAATAAAAATGACAAATTACCTGCATAGGAACAAAGGTAAAAAGTACATCAGAAACCATTCCAGAAAGAAGACAGTGGGGTTACACCTTTCAAGTACTGAAGGAAAAAAATTGTCAACCCTGAATTCAACCCAGCAAAATGTCTTTTAAAAAATGAAGAGAAAAATAAAGACCTTTTATAGACAAACAAAAAAATGAAGGAATTCATTGCCAGCAGACTTACTTAGGAAATGACAAAAGCAGTTCTTCAGGCAGAAAAAATATGATATAGGTTAGAAACTTGGATCTGCACAGAGAGATGAAGAACATTGGGAAAGGAATAAGTGAAGGTAAACAAGTATTTTTTTCTTATTTAATTTCGCTGAAAGACAGCTGAATTTTTAAAGCAAAAATAGCAACAATGCATTGTATGCTTACAGCATGTGTAAAAATAAAATATATGGCAACAACAGCACAAGATGGGAGAAAGGAATTGGGAATAAAAGTTTTTTAAGGTTTTATTTTAATACATCTTCATTGGAGTATAATTGCTTCACAATGCTGTTAGTTTCTGTTGTACAACAAAGTGAATCAGCCATATGCACACATATATCCCTATATCCCCTCCCTCTTGAGCCTCCCTCCCACCCCTCTAGGTCTTGGTCCACCAACAGTGCAAGAGGGTTCCCTTTTCTCCACACCCTCTCCAGCATTTATTGTTTCTAGATTTTTTGATGATGGCCATTCTGACTGGTGTGAGATGATATCTCATTGTAGTTTTGATTTGCATTTCTCTAATGATTAATGATGTTGAGCATTAGGAAACCATAAACAAGACCAAAAGACACCCCTCAGAATGGGAGAAAATATTTGCAAATGAAGCAACTGACAAAGGATTAATCTCCAAAATTTACAAGCAGCTCATGCAGCTCAATAACAAAAAAACAAACAACCCAATCCAAAAATGGGCAGAAGACCTAAACAGACATTTCTCCAAAGAAGATATACAGATTGCCAACAATCCCACTAGCTATCTCTTTTACATTTGTTAGTGTATATGTTGATGCTACTCTCACTTCGCCCCAGCTTCTCCCTCTGCCCAGCCCCCCACCGTGTCCTCAAGTCCATTCTCTATGTCTAAGTCTTTATTCCTGCCCTGCCACTAGGTTCATCAGTACCATTTTCTTTTTTTAGCTTCCATATATATGCATTAGCATACTGTATTTGTTTTTTTCTTTCTGACTTCACTCTGTATGACAGACTCTAGGTCCATCCATCTCACTACAAATAAATCAATTTCATTTCTTTTTATGGCTGAGTAATGGGAATAAAAGTTTTAAGATCCTTACATGACTTATAGAGCAGTATAATATTATTTGAAGGTAGACTCAGATTATTTTAAAACGTATATATTGTAAGCCCTATGGCAACTCCTAAGATGTTTTTAAAAGATGTATAAATAATAACTCAAGAGTTATATGGAATCATATAAAATGCTCAATTAAACTCACATAAGGCAGAAAAGGAGGAAGAAATAGGAACAAACGGACCAAATAGAAAATAGCTAACAAGATGGAAGGTTTTAATCCACCCATATTCATAGAAATTATTGGGTTGGTTAAAAACCCCAATGAACTTTTTGGCCAACACAATACTTTAAACATGAGTAGTCCAAACATGCCAGTTAAAAGACAGAGATTGTCCGATTGGATAAAAAAGGAGGGCCCAATTCTATGTGGTCCACAAGAAACCCACTTTAAATATAAGGCAGTTTTCACAGGCTTGCTAAGTGTAATTTTTCCCATTGCCTGAAAAACCTATTTGCTTTGAAAATCCTTACTTCGGAGTTTGTGCCAAAGTCAAGTTCAGCTTTTCTCAGGCTTTGATGAGCTCCATAATACTGGGGGTCTGGGGTTTTTGCCTCACTCAAATGTTATCTTGTGTGTAATTTACATTGAGATGCTTTGGTATAAACAGTGAAATAACACATGCGTGGAAGTGCAGTGCTTAGCTAGCTTATGCAGGACCGTACTCTGGAATTCACACTCCCAGTGTAGACACGTCTTCAAAATATCACCATCAAAATCTGCACAAGAGGGTTTATTCAGATGACGTTTCTGCTCAAGCCAACGACAAATGTTCTTTCAGGTCAGCGGAAACTTGGGCACTGATGCTGGGAACAGCTCTGTTCTAATACTCAGCCATCAGCCCAACCCCCAAACAGGGTTTTCTGGCTCGGCCTCATGTAGTTGGTAGTTTTCATTGTTATTGTTTTATGGGGGGAAGATGGGAAAGCAAGGAAAATAATTTTTAAAAAAATGTCTCCTGGATGCCAGGCCCGTTATCAGGTAGTGAGCACACTCTCATGCTTGAAGTGGTGTGGGGTTTCTCTGTAAAGTAACATGGACAAGACATCGAAGATTCAATGAGCCTCAGGCCCTGGCATTTCCTGTCTGAGCTTTTGTCTCTCTGAAGTCTTTGCCTTTGGCTGGGCAAAGCAAAGAGTGTCTTCATTATAGCAGTTGTATGACCCAGTGGCCAAGCATATAAGTTCTGGAGCCCAATGGCCTGGTTCAGGTCCCAGCACCTCTATTTATGTAGCTGGCAGAGCTTGGTTAAATTACTCTCTCAAGGCCTCGGTTTCCTAATTTGTAAATGGGCATCATAAGAGTATCCAGCCCTTTCTAAGTGGCTGAGAGAGATCATGTGAGACATAAAGTCTGTATCAATGCATTCCTGGCGCAAACTCTATTGGACGAGAAATGGGACTTGATTCTTTTCCATTATTTATTAGTTTTCCAAAAAATGTATTAGTTCTCTAGAATCCTCCAAAGGTGACTGATGGGGAATTCCCTGGTGGTCCGGTGGTTAGGACTCCACACTTTCACTGCTGAGGCCGTGGGTTCAATCCCTGGTTGGGGAACTAACATCCCACAAGCCGTGCAGCTAAAAAAAAAAAAAAGACTGATGACGTTTTTCTTTAAAAAAAAAAAATTATTGAATACTATTATAAACTCCTGGATTTCAACATGTTTGATTGTTTTAATCTATCGTTCTTACTAATATTCCAGTTGTCCCCTATTTGGCCACTGGGAACTCCTTCAAGTTGCTCCTGAGTACTTTGGACACAACCCTAGCAGTCTTTGATAAATTCCTTGTTTTCTGGGACAACAAGATACTCCAGGTTTCTCCTGGGCATTTTCTCCCCCAGCCTTGGAGTCGGCCATTTCACCAGGAGCCCTGGGTCCTTTTAGTGGGAAATGGTATTTGGAGGCCACAGTCTGGGTCCCACAGGACTCCCTGCTGTGGTCAAACCCAAGTTTGTGTGCCTGACGCACAGTGAGGCCAAACAACCAAAGTCAGAGTCTGGAACAGAAAGGTTTACTTCGGGGCCAAGCAGAGAGAACAGGCGGCTGGTGCTCAAAAAACCCAAATTCCCGGTGGCTTTTAGGGAAGACTTTTTATTTATTTATTTATTTTTTAGCCGTACGCGGCCCTCTCACTGTTGTGGCCCCTCCCATTGCGGAGCACAGGCTCCGGATGCGCAGGCTCAGCGGCCATGGCTCACTGGCCCAGCCGCTCCGCGGCATGTGGGATCCTCCCGGACCAGGGCACGAACCCGCGTCCCCTGCATCGGCAGGCGGACTCTCAACCACTGCGCCACCAGGGAATCCCAGGGAAGACTTTTTAAAGGTAAAATTTGGGGTGGTGGCTGCAGGGCGTGTGACGTTCTTCTGATTGGTTGGTGGTAACAGGGTGATGTCCCCAGAATCTCAACCTTCTGGTTCCTACCGGTGTGGGGTCTGCGTGCTTGTGGTCAGCGTGTAGTCACCATCCTCCCCTTGGGTGGGTGTCTTAGTTTCTGCAGAAAAACTCAAATATGTTCTAGATTTTTATCTACATCCCTTCAGGGGAACCCAAAGTCCTGTGACTCCGTCCTATTAACTGCCTGAGCTGCTGTCTGGAACTGGGGGAAGGCCTAGGAGACTAAAGCCTTTTTCTGCAAACAGGGGACATGGAGGGGCTTTTGTAGCTGGGAGGGCCCCACGGGGTCCTGTTCGGTTTCAAAGTCACTTAGGAGCGTTCTCTGTGTGATTACGCCACCAGCTGCGTACCCGGATAGGTTTGTTTTGTCTTTTGATTTTTAGGGAATGCTTTTAAAGATATTAGTTTTGTTTTATAATCATCTAAAGCGTTTACAGATGACAGTGTTGAATTTTACCTGAGCCCCTGGGCTCTTGCAAAACAGTGACTTTAAAGAAATAACCTCTCACCCTTTTGAGTTCCGGAAAAAAAAAAAAACAGCTCACTGCAAAGAACCTCCCTTTCCATATGACTCGGATAAGACCCATGGATGTCCCCCTCGTTTGCCTAGGACAAGGCCAGATACAGACCCTCCAAATTCCCACGCTTTGCCTCCTAAATGAATAGCTGAACTGTCAGTCCTCACTGGCCCGTCGGAACAAAATGCTTGTCAACCCAGCTTTGGTTACATTTGTCTCCTTTCTCCAGACCCTGAACTCTGTCCCACCCTCAGCCTGAGCCAGCACACAGCCCCTTGGACAGTACGCTGGCCTCTAAAGTGTTCTCTTCTGGAAAGAATGAGGGTGGGGAAGTGGGATGAGAGGCGGCTTGTTTACTGTCCTCCAGAACGAAAACCCCTGAGTCCTTGCAGATCTTAGGGTCAAAGCGGCCTCTCTTCTGCGATATTCTCCATCCCCCTGTTGGCAATAACCCCTTCTTTCCTCCTTTGCAAGAATCCTTTTGAGTAAAAATCTCCCCTAAGTTCAGATTTATTTTATGTTTGACCCGTAGCTTTCAAAGTCAAATCTACAAGACAGGCACATTCGGAGAAGTCTGCCTTTTGTATCTGTTCCCCCAGCCCACTTCCCTGTTGGCTACTTCTCCCTCTAGGTAATTTTTTCTTTTTTAGTGTTTGGCTTATCCTTTCATTTTTAAAAAGATAAGGCAACACGACCACGTTACATCCTCGCTTTCATTTTTGAGGAACGAGGGCAGCCAACCACACGCGCCCACGTGAACCCTCCACCGTCTCAGCTTAACAAGCTGTCCGCAGGGAGACCGTGGGCTTCAACAAGATTTTAAGGAGATGAAAGCACTTTGTAAATCAGTGTCCCGCAAACTTGAGTGTGCCCTCGAATCACCTGGAGGGCCTATTACCAGGTTCCACCCAGAGTTTCTGATTCAGTGGGCCTGGGGTCAGGGTGAGAATTTGCACGAGCTCCCAGGGGGGCTCCTGCTGCTGGTCCGGGGACCAGACATTGAGAACCACTGGCTTGAGCCCCTCTGAGGGCAGGGCAGACATACCCGAGTACTCCTAAGACATCTATACCTCTGAATGCAGGGCCTGAAGGGGACAGCAGTGGGAATGTAGGCCCTGGCTTGGCCAGAGACCTTGGCCTGACTTCCCAGTTTGAGGTTCTCTCCTCAAAGATAGCCCGTGGGCCAGCAGCCGTTCCAGGGAGCTTGTTAGGAATGCAGACCCTGACCCAGGCCTAGTGAATCAGAATGTGTAGTTTACAGAGCTCCAGGTGAGGCTATGCTCCAGGTGAGGCTATGCTCCTGAAGTGTGAGAGGCACTGGCCTGTCTCCATACCCCCTGGTTTATCTGTGTTGCGGGGGACTGATGCCCCTGGAATACAAGCTGGAGAGGCAGGGCCTTTATCTGATTTATGGCTGAGGGGGGGAGCCCTCGAGCCAAGTGAACGGCCTCCTTCCTATGGTTCTGCCCGCCCTGTCCCCCGCCACCCCGACAGGCCCCCTCCCAGCGGGATAGCATCCAGAGGCTCTTCGGCGTCCTGGGGGCGCCCACGCTGAGCCTCGCTGAGAATAAATCAGTTGGAGGCCATTTCAGCCCCCACTTACCATGTCCACGGCTGTCTGTAGTGAGAGGAGGTCAGGGAGGGGCTGTCTGCCCCTGGCCCGCCCCTTCTGTCTGGGAAGGGGCCCAGAAGTATCGGGGGCGGGTGGCCGGTGTGCGGGGCTGGAGTTTCTCCCTTGGCCCCTCTGTCCCAGGAGGACGGAGGCTCTGTCTGCCTGGGGGGCCGGCTCAGGTGGGGGAGGGTCCTGGGACAGTGGGAGAAGGTCCCAGAGAAAGCGCTGGGGCCACCGAGATAACAGCACCTGTGATGGGACCCCTGTCCAGAGGCTCAGAGCACTCCTCCCACCCCTCCTTTTTCTCCAGGAGAAGTCCCCCTCAGGCCCTCAGCCAAGCAGGTCCCCACGCCATCCCCATTGCTCACCAGCCCCCCTCCCTCGAGCCCCTCAGTGAGCAGACTCCTCCTCAGTCCTCCAACATCGTGAGGAAAGACACCTGCTCCGGGAGCCACGGGGCGACACGATTCCAGTTCCTACCTTCCCTGTGAGGCGGGCGGCTCCAGCCTCGACTCCCAGCTCAGGGCCTCCCTTGCCAGGGGCTAGGACTGCCGCCAGCTCCCGGGCTGGGCCCAGGGGCCGATGTGTGTGGGTCTAGGACCCCTGCCCTGTCCTGAGGTCAAGGCTCAAAAGGGGTCCAAAGACAGCCAGGGCGACAGTGTCCTCCATGGCAAAGGCCTCTGTGCTGGGCATCACATGTGTATCCCTGAATCTTCCAGGAGAACCCGCACCCCAGCAGGTGTTACCCCATTGCACACACGAAGCCACTGAGGCTCAGGGTTAAGTGGCCGCTCAAACTCATACAGACTGTCCGAAAGGGGTTGTTTGAGCCCAAAGCCCTATTCATTGTCCCACTAAGCCAAGCAGGTGGAGGGGGACTGGTCGGGTCTCGGGTCCTAGACTGGGCCTCCAGGTCCTGAGGCCGTCCTGCTGTGCTGGTGAGCAGTTCTAACATGTGGCTCCGTGAAGGCTGGACAGCCAGAAGAGGCCCTCTCCGTGGAGCCCACATCCGAGTTATGGCCTCTGTCAGGTAAAACCTGCCAGGTGGAGGTGCCCCATCTGATCTGGGTGCCAGCACCCACTCAGGCCCTCTCACCCCACTCCTGCATGGTACCTTGTGGCAGGAACACTTCTGGAGCCATCTGCTGGGTCTGCGATCAGAAGCCAATCAACCTGGAAAGGGCTCAGGTGGTCTCCTTAGACCCTGCCCCCTGGAGCTGGGCCAGGGCAGGTCGGGTGGTCAGCATGGGGGCCAGTATTGGGTGGGGCTGAACCGTCTACCTGAGGAAAGATTAACTCAAAGACTGAAGCAGCACGTCCTGGCATCTTGGGGGCAGCTGGCATTGGCAGAAGAAATAGAACAGCTCAGCAGAAGGGAAGAAGTGCAGCCATATTTTCATTAAGGAATTTATTTCTCTTAAAAAAAACAACAACAGTGGTTCGATCTAGATACAGCAGCACTGTGACATATTCGAGGGAACATAAAAGATTCAAGAGCAGCAGGAGAACAGAAGCCGTTATCCTCAGGAATGACTCCAGAATGGAACTATTTTTACTCATCAATGTTAAAATTTCCCTGAAAAAAAAATAGAAACCTTTGGATACTAGAAGGATTATTATTTTAACACGAATTATTTTAACAACCACTAAGCTCTTCTAATTGAGAACATTTGCTTTTGATCTATTACAAAAATGACTTAGTGATGGACCAGGGAAAGACATCTAGATTCTTCTTTTGGGGAGTGTCTTTCCCTCCTAAGGAGAGTTAGTGTTTCAAAGGTTTTAGCCACTGTCCACGGCACAAGCCTTTAAAGTTAGACCAGACGAGGTACCTGCACCTGAGCATGGTCTGACCCCTACATGTTGGAGCTTCAAAAGCTGGGCTGGTTGGTCCTAAAAGTAGGTACAGAAGGTGCCTAGGGGGACGAGGTGTCACCATCGTGGTCTGTTGTGATCAGAAAGCGAGCTCTCTGCCGTTCATGACTCACAGCTCTGCGCTTGGAAATGCACAAAGATTTCACACTCTTTCCATAGAAAGGCTAAAAAGTTAGGAGGTCCTACCTCAGAGTGTGGAGCTAGAGAACAGGAGACAACCAGAGGGGTTGCCCATGGATACGCAAGCACACAGCAGCCCCAGAGGAGAGCTAGGTGTCACCCCGACTGGCGTTTCCTCTTCATCTCGGGGGACTTGGTGGTCCGCAAGGCCGCTGTTCCCTTCGGCAAGGCCTGGGCTACCAGGCTCAAGGAGGCTGCAGTGCTCCCTCTGTATTGAGGTCTGGGTCAGCAGTTTGCATGAGAAAGTTAGTGGGAAAAGTCTGGGGGAAAGGACAGGGGTGTAGAAGGATAGGGAGAAGCTTCCACGGAGGGCTGGGCTCCTTGACCCCTGGCCTCTTGGAGGCCAGGCCCTCAGCATCACCAAGGATTGCTAGATTCAAGGGCAGGCAGCCGCATCTCACTTGTGCTTTCAATGCCAAGGCCACGTCCACATACGTGTCCCCAGAACTCACTGCCATTTGCCCCCGTGGGCTGCCTGAGAAGCGTGCATACCCCAGGCCACAGTGCTTGCTTCCGTGCAGCATGGCCTCCAAGACTGAGCGCTCCCCTTTGTTAAGAGCAGTGCATTTCGGGAAACAAGCCCTCCTGGGGCGGCTCAAGGCAGGACAACCCTTAACTACTGTGCAAGTCAGCCACCCTCGCAAGAAGCCTCGTGGTTTAAAGAATGATGTTCCCGGCCTAGAAAGATCAGAGGATGAGTTGATGTGGGAGGTGGTGCCATCCTCCGTGAAGGTGGGGTTGGGTCTTTGTGATCTTGTGGGTGATAATCATGGGAGCCGCCCAGGGGGCTTGAGAAACACTCACAGGTCATGGTGATCATGGCAGAGACCACCCCCGTCTCACTGGGGACAGCGGCTTGGCTCCTGAACAGGGGAAGCAGAGGTGCTTCTGCAAGACCCTGCGTCTCACCTCAAAGGCACGAAGTCAGAGAAGGTCCGGTGAGAAAAACGTCATGCTTGGAGGAAGAAAGTCTCTTCCGTGAAGAGTTCAAATGCAGTAAAAAGATTTGAATCCGCTGGCTGCCCAAATATGCCTCCTCCTGGACAGGTAGATGGTGGGAAGGTTTGTTTTTTTTTTTTAAGTTAAAAAATCTTTTAAAAAATGCAGCCATAGAAAACAAGCTGGAGTAGAGGTTGGCGGCAGGGCGGGGCGGGGGGTCCAGGGACAGGACCTGTGGCAACTGGGGACCCAGAGGGGAGGGGGCTGGCTTTCAGGCACTGTTCTAAATGAAGATGCCCCTTCTCTGTACAAAGCAATGGACCGAAAGGAAAAGGAGGATTGCAAAGGCCAGTAACTCTGACCCTGTACACTTTGGGGCGCTCAGGAGACAGGTGGCGAGGGTGAAGGAAGACTCCCGTTATCCTGAGAGCCACGCAAAGTTCTGTGCTTCAGCCTCTGTGCTCTCACGATGCAGAAACACACTGAGCAGATGTATGTTTTCTTTCTTGCTTCTTGATGATTCTCTACCGCAAACGGACAGTGCGTTGGCTTTGAGGTGTAAAGAGACTGGTTGCTCCCCACCAGTCCGTTTGGAAAGGTTTGAGTTGCTGTGAATCGGGCAAAATGAATGAAATTTCTGGACAGGAGGGTGGTGGCGTGGACTACTGACTGTCCCAGGAAGATGACTGTCCTTTTCATTGAGGAGGGTCAGTAAGAGCTTGAGGATCTTAAAATACTGGTCAAAGAGCTTTCCACTTCCTCAGCAAACACTGAATACGGCTGTTTGTATTAATCTTGTACTCAGCTCCAGAGGGGTAACGGAAGCAGCCTCGGAGACGAGAGCTGGTCTTGAAAATAATACTGCACGTTAAAGGGATCTAAGGGAGGCCCAACTGTTTCTTTTCTTCTCTTTCCTTGTAAAATGACCTCGAAATGGTCAGTTGCAACGGTCAGGCCCCTGTCTAGCCTCAGGACCCAAAGGCAAAGTTTGGGGAAGGAGCATGGAAACTGGGACACAGGCTGACACGCTGGCTTCTCTCTCCTCCCTAAAAGCTCAGGCTCCAAAGTTGCCTGGTCACCTAGAGAAATAAGTTTGGGAGGCTCACACCAAAAGCTCCACCGATGGCCTAAGGCAGTGGTTCTCACACTCCAGGGTGCATCAGAATGACCTGGCGAGCTTTTTAAACATACAGATTCCTGGGCCCTACTCCCAGGGAATCCCATTCCGTAGGTTTGGGGTGGAGCCCAGAATCTGTATTTTAACAGGAGATGCTGCTGCAGGAAGTGCAGGGCCCACGCCGGGAGAAACCCTGGCAGCTGCCCAGTGGCTGAGACCAGGTCTGACTGAGGGTGACCTGGCAAGCAGGGGAGCCGGGAATTCAACTGTTCACCCCGTCCCGGAGGGGAGGCAAAGGCAGATTTGCTCCCTGTCACCTTGTGAAGGCAGCAGGGGGGAGGCTGGCCGCTCCCTGGGGCTGGACAGCCCTGCTCAAAGGGCCTGGGGGCTGCCTTTAGAGAGAGACCCTGGTCTGGCAAAGCCACCAAGTTCTCCTGGGGCTACTTGTGCCTGGAGCTTTGAGATGCCTGATGAGAGCTCGCCTTTGCTTCACCTCTCCCGGAAGGGACAGTGAGTTTTTCTTGAGTTTCTGTGGGTGGCCCGGCCTCTCCCATTTGCTTGGAGAGCCAACCTCATGCATCCATGCCACCTGAACCAATGAATCTGCGGGGCCCCAGGAAGCTCTCAAGGCCCTATGATCCCGTAAACACTCAAGGGACATGCCCAGAGATCCTGGGAGAGCCACCTTCTCCTCTACAAACCCAAGACCTCTATTCCCTGATGCTTCTCTGGGCTGTAAGCATTTGGGACTCTTGGGGTTCCATGACTACTCCTTATCATTGCTATGCGTCTCTTAAAACTAGAATAAAACAATCCCCAAATGCAAGCCTCTTGAAAACATACTGGCTTTAGCAGTCAGAACCTACTCAGAAAGAAAGAGGCCTAGACACCCTTGAGCTGAAGACCCTCAGCTCCACGTACCGGCCGCCTTCCAGAAGGAAGAGGAGGCCAAGGCCAAAGCAACAGTGGCATCGTGTGCCCCCAAAGGAAAAGTGCACATCTTGACGGAGTTGGGCCCAGGCAACTCCATGGACCCCAACGGAAGACATCCTGGCTGGGGGTGAAGTCCCAGTCGGTCTTTGAGCATTTAATTCAGATTGTTACAAGGCCAACAGAATGGTGATACCAATGCGAGGGAGGGAAAGGTTATAGAGATGGATACAATCAATCCTTTAAAGGTGAAATGGGAATCATTTTCTACATTTAATAAAAACATTTTCTCATTTGAGGCTCTGGAAGTCTTGAGTCACATTTTTTTTTTTTTACACCCTTCCCCGCCCGCCACCCCTCTAAAATGTCTTAAAACACATGGCTTAACAGTGGCTGCACAGAAAATATACACCCTCAAAGTCTGACTTTCATTTAAATACAAATATACAAAATGTAAACTGAAACAATAGAGAAATTTACAAAACTTTTCTTTAAAAATAATAAAGACAAAATTCAGTTCTAGTTATGACGCTGTTAAAACACGTGCAAGTTGTATCCAATTGGATTTCTATTGCAATGTTCGACAGAGACACAGCCAATCCACCTTGGCTCGAGGGCCGCCTCTGAACACAGACCTGAGTGGAAATCTCTTTGAGGAACCTGGAGGCTCCCCATCTCGGGGCTGGACGGCCTCCTTCCCCAGCTCCTGGAGGGCTCCCCCGCCTGCCCGCCAGGGCAGAAGCTCCACCGGTCACAAGTCCGCTTCTAAGGAGAAGGGTCTAGGCTGGTCCCACCGTGGGCTTCAGGCCAGAGCTGCAGCTAGCTGCTTCCGGTGGAGTTTGAACTGACATGGTTTGAATTTATGTGATGGTTAAAACTGGTCTTGGAACTGGCTGAACTCTTGGAATTGTTCTGATGCTGGGAGGGGGGTGAGCAGGGAGGAGAGAAAGAGGGAGAGAGGAGGTCAGTCATCACAGAGTCGAGCCCTGGGGACCTTGCATCACAGGGGCCTCTGAATCTGAACTGGAGGGGAGCTCAGCTGACCAGCTCCCCGCCTTGCTTTCTGCTGCCTTCTGTTCTCCCCCTGCAGACCCAGGTCCGGAGGCCACCCCTTGGGGCAGGGGGCTTTACCTGATTAACAGACGCCCAAGGCAGAGAGGAGGTGGTCCCTCCTATAATATCTATCTACATGGTTAGGCCTGCAGGCCCAGAGTTAGGCTGCCGGGTTCGAATCCTAAATCCGCCACTTCTTAGCTGAGTGACCTTGAGAAAGTGTCTGACTCCCTTGGTTGCCTGGCCCGTGATGTGGGTTAGGAGCCACTTCTGCGCAGGGCTGTTGGGAGACGGAAACAAGGCTGTGTGTGCAAAGGGCTCTAGCAGGTGCCCGGCTTGGGAACCACGAGCTGCTCGCCCTCAGTATCCCTGGCACCCTCTTGGCACCCCCGTGGGCGTGGGCCCCTCACGTTGCAGAAGAGAGCCGGCGTGTCTGCTCCCCTGGTGGCAGTCGTGGTGCCAGGCCCTGTGCTGAGGTCACTGTCCTCCACCTCACTCACCCTGGGCAGCCGGCATCTCCGTCCTGATTTTTCATGTGGGCAAACAGAGGCTGGGGCGGGGGTTGGGTTCAATACGCTGCCACCCAACCGAGAAGGGTCAGGGCTGGATTTGAACCTGGGCCGTGAGCTTCCACAGCAAACGCTTGTCCCAGGATCCCAGGCCATCCTGGGGGGCTCGGCCACTTCGGCGGTGGAGGTCATTTCTTTCTGGAACTTCAATTTTCCTTATTGGAA